>NC_133754.1:157172916-157486583 GCF_036562045.2 Rhinolophus sinicus | reverse complement strand
TTCTCATTTCTTCCTGGCTCTGGCAGTTCTCTAGGCCAGAGAGCAGGGCAACAGGCACAAACAGGCAGTGACAACAGAATTCCTGCCCTGAGCTGGGGGTAATATCCACCTTTTTTCTGAAGCACGTCAATGGAAATGGCTTCTGAGTTGCCATCTGGGGACAGACAAAACTCAGCTGGAGGTTTCTCAGTCAAGGAAAAGGGGTCTTGGAAGTCAGGGCAGGTCAGTGGTAATGGCTTCACTACTTGACCTGGAAAGAAGAGAAAAATCAATCCTGAGCAGCTCTCTTTCTAAGAGCTGCAGCTCAGTTCTGTTCCTCAGACTCTCTGAGACATGTTCCTTTGGGCCTGACCCCTTCTCTAACCCTTCCCAGCTGTGGGAGAGCCTGTCCTGAGTGAACTGGGGACCTGGCCCACACACCATTCAGTCGGCAGCTCAGGTGGCCAGCAGCACTGAGGGAACCAGGGAACTCAAAGATGGGGTTCCTTCGGGCCAGCCGGGCTTCCTGCGGCCTTCGGTCTAGGCTCCCTGACAAACCAGGTGGCCCTAGTGGGTTCTTCCTCCTGTATTCCCGCCACTTGAGTGCTTGAGGGGATAGGTGGTTGGCTGAAAGCAGAACAGATTAGAAGAGACAGGCAAGAGTTAGCAGGAGACGGCATTTCATATCTACCCAGTGGGCCCATATAAAACAGGAAGGTTTATCTATGGATAAGCAGCATCATTATCCATAGATGCCGAGGAAGGAGATGAAATATTTTACCCTCTGACCCCAGGCTGGAATATAAGAAACCATTCAGAGGGGAGGTTGAGGTTCTTGGTGTGGGGTAGGGGCCTTGAAGCTCATACCGTTACTGGGCCTGGAAGCCATGCTGCCCTCACCACCTCCTGGGGCCAGGCTCTCTGCTCGGCTGAGGCTAGATCTCCAGGAGCCCAGAGGAGGCAAGCTTCCTGTTTCATGGAGTCGGTATTCAGCCAAGGTCAGTGTCTTCTGATCCTCCTTCTGTGGCTGCTGGGAGGTGGCAGGCTGGACAGCAGGACAGGAGAGGCTCCATGGGGGCAGGCTTTCTGTGGCTGTGACCTGCTCTGGAGGAGGGGAGCACGAAGTGGAGGCAGAAGAGTCGGTGCTAGGCCCAAAGGGGCCAGCACTCCGGATGGGGGAGTAGCTGCCCAGGGGTGATGGCCGTGAGGTTTCTGGCTCAGGCCCTGGTTTCCTGGCACCTCTGTTGGTGGGTGCCTGTGAGTCCCCTGAAGGAGCTGAGGCTGGGACTTGAGCAGTGGGGGCAGCCAGTGGGGCAGGCTGCTGTGCCCGGCTGCAGCCTGAGAGGCTGTAGAGCTGGGAAAGGTTGTGGAGGGCCCGGGCCTTGGCCAGCTGCTTGGGGAAGTGGTGCTGGAACACGAAGGGCTGGATGGGCAGCGTAGTTGGCCTCTGCTCCTTGCTGTATCGAAGGACTGGCCGGCTCTCAGCACCACCCCCTGTGGCAACAGGGATGGAGAAAGAGTCAGATGGACAGACACTGAAACCCACATGAGAGGCAGCAGAGAAGCCGACAGACGATGCTCACTGGGGAAAGGGAAAGAGACAGGCAGGACCCGGGTAATCCAAGTTTGTGGGAAGGGACACTGCTCCTCCCTTCTTTTGTAAGACTTGTCCTATTGTGTTTATGATATGGAACTGTCTTGCATTCTTGGCTGTTCAGCCATTCTTCATTTTCTTGACTTCAAAGGTGGGGGTAGCTTAAGGCTCAATTCTTACATCTCACTTTACACTTTCTCCCCTGCATTACTCAAGAGTAGCCATTCATACAGATGACTCCTGAACCCACAGCTTTAGCCCCGACGTTCCTTTTGATCTCTAGATCATTCTGCTCTAGGGTTATGCTTTCACTTACAATTTGCTATTTTAATACAGCTCATCTATCACCTTCCTCCTGATAACTTCCGTTTCTGTCAGTGGCAGAACCACCATGTTCTTTGTTTCTAAGGCCTAAATACTTGGAGTCAGCGTCACAGGTGGTCACCATTGAGACGTTCTTGACGTCAAGCTGTCACTCAGCAGCCCCTATCTCCACCCAAGTCGGTACATTGCATTCTTGAGCAAATCTGACCATCAGAAACAATTTCCTGATTTGCAGCCAGAGACAGACTCCTGTCCACTCCCCACCCCCAACGCCAGCCCCACACCCACCCTTTCGTGATCCTGGCACTGGAGGAGACTCAAGAGTCCACGTCTGCTCCCTCTACACAGTGGTGTGTTCCCCGAGACTGATCTCCTGTTCTTTCAGCAATATTCAGGTCATTGTCCCTCAAAACATGAGGATCAGAACTAAAACAAAACTCCAGGACGATGCACAGAGGGACAGTCTGCATGTGGCTTGTGTTTCTAATAAAACATTGTGCAGACTGTAAACATCCGAATGAACACGAGGTGGCGCTATGAGCGCCGCACCGTCTAAAACCCTGGGTGTGGCTCACCAGCTCGACTCGGGCTCAACGACGCCGAGGCAGGAATTATATCCGTACTTGATAGATGAGGATATTGGAAATTCAGAGATTGTCATTTGCCCAAGGTCACACAACTAGGAAGTGGCAGAGCTAGAATTCTAAGCCAGAGTCTGACTTTGGGGCTAATGTGCTCTTGACTACATTGAGAAATGTAAGGCTATCAGGCTGGGTTTTCCTATTCCTCATCTTTTCCCTTTAATTTATTTCAGTGAGTCTTAAGGAGATGGTGACCACAACCCCATTAAAGAGATGTTTCAGAATCACTCTCAGGGGACATTTTCAAATGATTCCCTCCTGTCATCCCCAGTCAGTGCTTAGAGAGCAACCTTTGTCATTCTCCCTTGCTCACTATGCTCCAGCCATACTTCCTTCTGTCCTTAAACATGTCAAGTTCATTAATACCTCGGGGTCTTTGGCATCTGCTGATCTTTCTGCCTGAAACTGTCTCATTGTTCAGGCATCAGCTCAAATATCACCTCCTTAGAAAGACCTTTTCTGATCCCTCCAGCCCCTCTGGCAAGTATCTCATTACCCTGTTTTTTTTTTTTTTTGAGCATTTTCTCACTATCATAAATTATCTTATTTCTTTATTGTCTATTAGTCCTCATAAGGACTCCAGAAAAGCAGGTTTTAAAAGAATGGTCCATTGCTGTACCCCCAGGGCCTAGAACACAGCCTGGTACACAGTAGGTACTGAATAAAGACTTGTTAAATGAATGAATCCCCACTGTTACCCTTCGTTCAGGCTAGCCTCATTGCATCCATAAGTCAGCTTGCTTCCTAAAATACCTGTTTTATTGTATCCCACGTGGCCACTACTTGCCACAGAACAAAATCAAAGCTTCTCAGTCTGGTAGGTATCCACACAGCCAGACTAGGCTTCTCTCCACTCAAATGTCCACCCCTGCCATCCTCATTAACACTACTCTTCCCACCCCATTCCCATCTTCACACACACGGTTCTTCCCGCTGGAAATGTCCTCTTCCTTTCCACTTACTTAAACATCAAACTGCAAGGTTGAGCTGACCCTAGTCTTAGATTAGAACCTCCCAACCCTAGCTTTTTTTACTTACACCTCCCCCTACACAAACTATGTTTGAATTAGACTATTTATTCCTACTCTTAAAAATCCTCCCTGCTAAGTTCCCAGGATAGGGTTTCAGGCAGAGGAATAAGGTCAGGGAAGAAGGTGGGCCTACTGTGTGGAGTAGGTCTCAGTTCTACCCTCAGGGAATACAGAGAATATATTTTCTCACTTTTCTATGTGCCAAGTCTTAAGAAAACTGGAGACAGAGTCCACATTCACCCAAGTCTGCTCTTCTGTAGGTGACATTAGCCCTCAGTTCCTTCTTAAAACGAAGTGCCCAGGACTTCCAGGTGACAACTACCTGGTTCAGAAGAGTGGCGGACTGTCAACTCTTCCCTTCTGGAGTCCTTTTAACTTTTTGGAAGCCCTTCCAAACTGCTGACTCATTCTGAGTTTGCAATCAATTAAACATCCCAAATCAACTCAAGTACAGCTCATGTATCAAACTTCACATTGGTCCCTGCTTTATTAGTTCCTTCCAGATTCGGTAAGATCCTTTTGAATCTTGATTCTGCTGCTCAGGATCTCAGAGATCTCAGCTTCTTTTGCTCACGAATTCAATGAATTGTCACTCATTTTTTGATTAAGAAAGCTGTACAGAATCAAGAGAAGAGCGCTGTGGTAGGTCACTGGAGACTTACGGAACAGGACAGCAGCTCGGTATGAAAAGTCTTACCTGACAGGAAAACACTTTTCACACCTCTCCTCCCATCTCTGACCAGGATTGTTCCTGCCCTCAGAATGCCAGCTACACCCACCAGACACTGCAGTCTAAGAAGGGAGTGGGTTGCTGCGGACTCTGGCCAATCCCTGCTGCTTCTGACCCCTCTCTTCCCTAAAGACCCCTCTTCCACCCCCTGCCCCAAGGGTAGTTCCTCTGTGTATGTTTAGGAGTGTGAAGTCTTCTGCTGGACTGTGATCTCCCTAACAGCAGAGCTAATGCCATTTATGGTTTTTCAACCCCTTTCCTTTAAGAAGCCAAGAGACCCAACCTAAGGCTACAGCACAGAAACTCCCCTTTAGCTTCCTTTCCCTGGCTTTATTTTCCCCTTCCTTCCATACCCTCTGAGATCAGGCTTCTACCCTCACTACTCCCGTTGCTTTTGGGATTCTTCCACCTTAATCTCGATGATTTCTCTTTAGCACTCATTTGGTTGAACCTAATTCTTTTTTAAACTTTCTCCTCCTTTGGCTCTGTGACTTCACTCTCTCCTGGTTTTCCTTCTGTTTTCCTGGCTAATTCTTTTTCATCTCCTTTGAGGGTTGCTTTGTGCACCCTTAAATCACGGTGTCCCCAGGGCTCTGTCCTTGTTCCCTTTATAGCTCCACACATCCTCCCTGTGCTCACATTCGCTTCAACTACCACTTTTATTCTGATGACTCTGCCATCATGGTGGTCTCCTGGCGGCCAGGGATACTTTCCAATCCACCTTCTACCCAAACAACCAGTGACACCTTTCTAAAATGCAAATCAAAACAGGCCACTATGCTGTTACAAACAAACAAACAAAAAAATGCCGCTTCCCTGATTAAAATCCTTCCATGGTTCCATCCACTATGGTGATACCAAATTATTTGCAGTTTCTGAAAAGCATCAAGGTATTCTGTGCCTTTGTGGCTTTGCACAGACTGTTCTATGAGCCTAGAATGTTCTTACAAGTCTCCACAAAGCCAATTCCTACTTGTCTTTCTAGACTGTGCTTAAATGTACCCTGTTAGTAGTCCTTCTCTGACATTTCAGTCTGATTTACATATCCCTCTCCTAGATTACTTCCACACTTGTTCACCACCATCTCGGCATTTTACTTATCTATTTCCATCCGTGGTCAGAATTCCTTGAGGGCAAGCACCGTCCCTCTCATCTCTCTGTCACCAGCACCCACTTAACATAGAGCCTTTATAAAATAATTACTTAACTGTAAAAAATAAATAGGGAAAGTGTTGGCGTAGGAGACTTAAACGTCAAGTGTCAGGTCTCAGGCTCTTTGAAGAAGGGCTACAATCACTGATCAAAGAATGAACTTCGACATGCTGTGTGGTTTGCCTGTTGGACATGTCCCTCGGCTCTTGGACATATCCCTTAAGCTCTGCAAATTCCTAAATGTCCAAAACTGAAGTCATGCCTCATCCCTTTTCCAGCAACTCTACTTCTGTGCTTGCAGTCCTTATTCATGGATCATCCTCTTTCCAGGTATCCAGACTTAGAAGCTCAGGCTTCTGAGTGCTTCCTTTCCTAACACATCAATCTCTAAGCCTGTAGATTTTATGTCCTCAGTGCATTTTCCCCCTCTAACTTCCTTCTCTCCACTACAACTGTAGGACATGCCCTGGACTGGAAAGATGACTGATGTAGACTGAGGAACCTCTGTGGTACGGACGGGCTTGGCAGGGCGCGATCACTGAGGAGGCCATGCACACATACATCCTGGTATTCTCCAGCCTCTAGGTTCCTTACCGTCAGCTCTAGCTCTTGCATCCCTCTGGGTATGGCTGTTGGCTGGGCTCCCTGGGAGAGCAGACCCTGGATCCATCAGCTGCGTCAGGGGGTCTTGCCCAGCAGCTCTGAGGCCAGCAGGTGGCATCTCAATGGACTGGGGGCCCTGACAGACCTGGGTGGACCAGGGCTCGCGGCCGACTAAGTCCATGCCTGGCCCCAAGGGCATGGGTGGTAGGCTATGGCTACAGTGAGTGCCCTCATCCAGTGGGCCTGCCCTATCTTGTTGTGCTTCTTGGATGGGCGAGAACTCCTGGGAGGAGTCCCCAATGCTCACTCGAAGTGGGGGGGAGCCAGAGCCTGCAACTTTCTTCCGGCCCTTGGCGAGCTCAGCGAAGGAGGTGACCCGCTTAGGTGGGGAGCTGGGCGCAGCCAGAGCTGTAGGGCCCTCACTCAGGCGCACTGGGCAACTCAACATGCGTTCCAGCGAGCCCAGGCGGACAGGAGGGCTGCGCTCCAGGCTGCGGTCATAGCTTCGGGAGCGCTGACGTCCAGTGCTAAGGTTGGGGGGTGAAGTATTAGTGTACACTTGCCCCTCCATCACAGTGGGGCCCATGGGAGCTGCAGCTTCCACGGAGGAACCCACTGCTTCTTGTTCCTCTGGCTGGACTTCTGGCTTCTGGAATAGATAATACTCAGAGGGCTGGCTAGGGCCAGGGTCTGGGCCAGAGGCGGGTGCAGGGCTTATCTTGGTGTGTTCCTCAGAGCAGCTGGTGATGGAAGAGCCAGCTGGGCTTGGGGAGGACTGGGAGGACAGGTCACAGGTGACAAGTTTATAGTAATTCTGTGTGGCCACAACAAGACGGGCCTGGCTCTGGAAGCAGGCTGTGAGGTCAGCCCCAGCGGGGCAGGGCTCACAGTGTGGGCGGTAGGAGTTGCAGTTGGCATCGAGCTCAGGAGATGAGGCATGAGGACAGCCATAGCCCCCTTCCCTTCCTCCACTATCAGGGTGGAGGGACTCGCAAGACATCTTAGACTCAGCTGGGGAGGGTTGCAGGTCCAGGTAGAAGGCTCCAGGGTCTGAGTGGCTGCAGAACGAAGAGTCGCTGCAAGACTGGGGGGCAGAGTTGAGGCTGGCGCGGGAGGTGCCGCGCACCTTGTTGTAGAGCGCGCTGAACGTGACCAGCACGCCGTCGGAGCTGTTGCAGGAGGAGTCACTCACGTAGCCCATGGACTGGTCAGCCGCCTCGGACTGACTGGACGTGCTGCTGCAGCGGCAGTGCTGGGCTCCCGAGCCTGAGCAGCCGGGGTTCCTTGGGGATTCATCTGAACTGAGCTTCCATTCCTGGTCAAAGGAAAAGCCGGAAGTGTCACTGGCTCCGCCCCCACTGCCACTCCCACCGGGTCCTCCACACTCATCCAGCTCCATGGTCTCTGCTTCCAGCTCCGGCCGGCAGCAGCGGCTGGTGCTGCGCTGCTGGGAATCCTCGGCGGTCTCCGGCTCCTGTTCCTGCCCGTCCACCACTCCAGCCCGGCTCTGTGTTGTCCCCCATGGCCTGCCCACTCTGGGGCCAGGTGGTGGCAGCTGGAAAGAGGACAGATGGAAGGTGGGCTGGCTGGCCCCATGCAGGTGGAAGGACTGCTGGGTGGCACTATCACCAATGCTGTCATCATATATGTCACCAAGTCCTGGCTCAGCCACACCCTCCTGCAGCAAGAAGGGATTGTGTCGTTTAGGGGCTCCCGGGCCTCTTCCATCCCGACCCCTACTCTTGGTGCTGCTGTCTGCAGACCGTGCAGACCCCCCTGGAGCGGAGTGCAGACTGTTGTATAGCAGAGAGTCCGCTTGTCCTAGGTCTTGATCGGGCTGGGGGATGCCCAGCTCAGGTGGGCAGAAGGGATTGGGTCTCGTGCTCACGCTGCCCCCACTTGCCCCTCCACAGCACTGCCTGTCTGGGACTTGGCAGTGCACCAGGGGGATGTGGTGAACGATGAGGGTCTCTCCAGTCAGCTTTGGGGGACTATCCATTCTGGAAAGTTCGAACAAGGGCATCAACAGCACCAGACACTGCCCCCGGAACCCAGTGGGGCAGAACACATTTCATCAGGAGGGCTTGGCACCTAGAGAGAGAAGGAAAGAAAGGGAACCTAATGTCACCTCCCTGGAAGTCAGGGACCTGCCCTTCCCAGATCATTTGCAGATGGAGAAGAGCCCAAGAGGAGAAAAGCCTCAGAGTTAAGATGGAGCTTGGTAGCACAGCCCGACGGGACGGGGTGTCCCACCATACTTTGCGTGTTGCACAGGCCCAGCTCTTGAGTTCCCCCTTCCTTTTACGTTTGCCATGCATCCACTGTGACAAAAGGCCAGGTCCCTTTTAATCCCACATGTGAAGGTCTGAGGATCTCAGGGACTGCACTTTCTCCTCTTTCAACAAGGACCCTGTTCTTACGAATAAACGATGACTGAGTACAAAAAAAAGACTACGAATAATGGCATAACTAAGAAAAAACCATCTAGGATGTCTGAAAAGGCGCCACACACTGAGGACACAGAGACGCCTTGCACACCTTGGACACAGTACAGCACGCAAGTTTACAAATGAGGAAAAATCACGAATTATGTATCATAGCCTCATAGCAATGTGCTAAAATTTTGCAAGGAAAGTATTTTTAAGTCCACTATGTCATTAGACTCCTATGTCATCTGAGACTCCTTTCTGCTCCTGTGAGTCCCAGAACACTTGTCCCTCTGAGAGCTGTAGACTAAGGAGCCTCACTCTCCCTCCTACTGTACTGGAGCTTCTTAAATGCAGAGACCAAAGTGACTGCAAGTATGGCTGATGCCAACCTCTTCCTTCTCAATGGGGGCAGGGCAGGGGTCTATTTTTATCTCCTTTCCATCACTTGAGCACAGCAGCACATATGGCCTTACAAATATAAGCGGCATAATACATTCTTAATGTCCAGCTCAGGGTACAGATCTTCTGAAGTGTCCAAATTCTGCCCAGTTTTAGCCTAGGACTTTTGCTGGGGTGTGCGTGAGTGTGTGGCGGGGGGGTGGGGGTGGCTCTAGAAAGTCTTCTCTGCTCAGTTTTACCTCTAACAGGCTAAGGTAAAGTTCTCTCTTGTTCAAGGTTTCCTGTCCCCAAGGACACAGAGCCCATTCCGAGCTTCTCTGTTCTCTTAGCTGGACTGTCGTGGAACGGCCTCCTCACATTCTAGTCTCCTGTGCTACCAAGTTCAGGGCCCAACAGTCTCCACTTGCTCAGATTCCTCACATCCAATTTCTCCTAATTCATTCATTTTTCTTCCTTCCCTTTTTATTCCTGTTGTTTTCATTTCACCCACTGTGAGTGTAAATCACCCATTGCCTAAGTTCTCCATCATTTAGTTGAACCCCTAATACCACCAGTTTTTAAAAATGTAACTCATTTAGCTCATAGGACCACAGCTCTTCATGTGGAGTACAGCAAAGAGCGAGACGAATCACACATGCCCAAGGACACCAACAGGTAACACATAAAAGAAAAAATTCAGATGGCTAATAAATGTATGTGTGACATGGTATTATTATAAAATATAATTATTTAGGTTAAGTTAAATTACATTAAACTTAAAAAGCAAGTGTTTATCATCTTTCTTCTTCCTTCCCTTTCTGAGGAAGGCTCTGTTGTTAGACTTCCAAGCCTTTGTGTGTTGATTGGGGTAATGAGTGGATATGGAGAAAGGCAGTAACTAGAGAAGCTAAGCTGAGCTACAAGATTAAGAGTTAGAGAAGAAAACATGGAGATAAACCTTTGTTATCTTGGATTAGGTGATAGTTTCTTAGATAAGACACCAAAAGCACAAGTGACAAATGAGAAAATAGATAAGGTAAACTTCATAAAAATTAAAAACCTTTGTGCCTCAAAGGATAACATCAAGAAAGTTAAAACGCACAGAATGGGAGAAAATATTTAAAAATCACATATCTGATCAGAATATATAAAAAACTTACAATTCAACAATAAAAGATATATAACTCAATTGAAAACTGGGCAAAGGACTTGAGTAGACATTTCTCCAAGGAAGACAAGCAAATGGTCAGTAAGCACATGAAAAGATGCTCAACATCAATGGTTATTAGAGGAATAAAAACCACAATGAGACACCACTTCACCCCCACTACAATGGCTGATAGACAATGGTTGATAACAAATGTTGGTAACACGTGGAAAATTGGAACCCTCCAACATTGCTGGAGGCCTTGTAAAATGGTGCAGACACTTTGGAAAAACAGCCTGGCAGTTCCTCAAAATGTTAAACATAAAGTTACCAGATGAACCAGCAATTCTACTTATAGATATATACCCAAGAGAAATGAAAACATATATTTACACAAAATCTTGTATACAAATATTCATAGCAACATTATTCACAGTAGCCAAAAAAGTGAAAACAATACAAACGTCCATCAACTGATGAAAGAATAAACATAATGTGGTATATGCATGTAACAGAATATTATTTAACATTAAGTGGAATGAAGTACTAATACATGCTACAACGTGAATAAACCTCAAAATGGTACGTGAAAGAAGCCAGTTATAAAAAGCTTCTTTGTATGATGTTGTATGAGCCCATTGCATGAAATGTCCAGAATAGGCAAATAAACAGAAAGAGAATGTAGATTAGTTGTTGCCAGGGACGGGGATACTAGGATGGGGAGTGACTGCAAATGGGTATGGAGATTTTTTTTGCAAATGTTCTGAAATCAGACAATGGTGTGGTTACACAAATCTGTGAATAAAATCAAAACTACAGAATTTCATGGTACGTCCTATAGCAATTTTATAAAAGGGTGAAATTTTATGACATGTGAATTGTATCTTAACAAAGCTGTTATTTAAAACATTTTTTAAAATAGGAAAAACAAGATTAGGGTTGATGGGAAGAGGGAAGGAGAGGTGAGAAAGGGAACCAGTATTGAGCAATGGAGGATACTGGACGTTTGCAGAGACAAGGTGAGAATGAGAAATGAGAGGAACAGCTGCCTTACTGCGTGGGATTTTGTAGAATGAGATAAAGAGGATTTTTAGGAAGTTTTGCTATGAGGTACATGACATAATTTTCCCTTCATTCCTCCCATCTCTCCTAGTCCTTCACCAAGAAAACTTTGGGCTCAAATAGATACATATGCCACAAGGATAACAGAAAGTTGGAAACAGCCTAAAATTCCAATAAGAATTTTAAAATGTACAGAATAGAGTATCATTAAACTAATGTTGTGTTAAGTGATTACTGACTTGGGAAAATGTTCACAAAATATTAAGTGAAAACAGCAGATAATAAACAGCATGTACAGTAGAGCATTTTTGTAAATAAGTATGTCTACATCTGTCTTAGTCCATTCAGGCTGCTATAACAAAATACCTCATACTGGTGGCTTATAAACTGCAGAAATTTATTTCTCACAGTTCTGGATGCTAGGAAGTCCAAGATCAAGTTGCCAGCATGGTTCTGTTCTGGTGAAAGCTCTTTTCCTGGTAAATAGTTGGCACCTTCTAGCTGTGCCCTCACAGGGTTTTGGGACAAGGGATCTCTCTGGAGCCTGTTTTATAAGGGCACTAATCCCATTCATGAGGGCTCTGCTCTCATGACCTAATCTAATCACCTCCCAAAGGTCCCCACCTCACTATCTTTACCTTTGGAGGTTAGGATTCAACATATGAATTTTGGGAGACACAAACATTCAGACCATAGTAATATGCATGGAAATGGCAGAAAATTCAAAAGCATATACAACAAATGTTAATAGTTTTTATCTCTGTTGAGTGATTTTGGATTATTCTTAATTTTATTCTTTTCGTCTGTACTTTCTAATTTATATATATTAAATACCCATTATGTACATAATTCAAACAGTTTGTTTTTTCTTTGAACACCACAGACACCATGGGTTTGGGGCTTAGAGAGGGGGCCTCCCCTTACATATGATACTAGGTTTCCCTAGGATCCAGGCTATAATCTGAGATCTGGACTGAAAGGGGCATAGAGAACTTTCCCGTACATGTAACAGGAAATGGGGAATACTTATGGGCTACAGCCATCACTTGAGCTTCACTTCAATAAGTATTTCCCCCCTCCTTTTAAAGTACCATTTTCAAAAGGTATTCACAAGTATACACCTGTAAGAATTTATGATTCAGGCCCACAAAACCATTACTGGGTCATACATGCATTCAAATGAAAAATCACAGTGACACACAGTCTAGAAAGCTGATTCTCTAAACCAGGGATAAAGAACAAATGGACATGGAAGGTGATGGAGAACCTTTGGGCTCTGACAGTTGTATTCCTATACACAGTGCTTGGAACACAGCAGGTGCTTGGTTATTCGTTGACTCCTCTTTTACCCATTTAAAAATTGACTTTGTCTTTTTTTTAAATTAAGTTTTGGGAGTTTTTGATTTATTCTGGATCTAAGTCCTTTGTTAGACACATATCTTAAGAATATTTTCTCTCAGCCTGTGGTTTCCCCATTTGTTTTCTTAATGGTGTGTTTTTTTCCAGCTAATAGAAGTTTTTAACTTTATGAAGTCCCATTTATCTTTTTTTTTCTTTATGGTTATAGCTTTCTGTGCCTTATCTAAGAAATCTTTGCCTATCCCATGATCATAAAGAAAATTTCCTTCCCCCCCAAAAGCTGTATACTTTTAGCTTTTACCTTTATGTTGTGTCGAATCCTACTTTAAGTATAAAGCTCTTTCACTGGTTGATTTCATTATATTTCATATTTCTGTATCTCCAAGGTCTTATTCCTTCCTGATCTCCACTCAGCCCAGGGAAATGCCTGCCAGTCATTCCTCCACAGACAACACCAGCTCAGGCAGCGAAGGTGAAGCTCTGCAGGCATCTCATGAGCCTTTGTATTCATGCTCTCCTCCATCCCCAAACTTGCACACTTTTTACAAAGCACTTTTTAATGTATGTCATCCCATTGATCCTCACAACAACTCACTAAAGTGGGCAGAGCCACTTTCATTTAAAAAAAATAAGGAAATCGACACCCAGGAAAATGAAATGACTTGCCCAAGACCACTCAGGGAATAAATGACAGAATTAAGCTGGGACTCAGGAATCCTAGCTTCTGACCTTTTTTCTTGACCACTTAAGGATGTAATGAGAATATACTGTACACGTGACTTGATTTCAAACACCACAGAGCACATTTGGTGAGAGCCTATCTCTTTGACTTCCTTCTTGGGAGTAACTTGTTTGTTCTATAACAGGACAAATTTAATACTGTGGCCCATGAGCTCTAATGAAGGTAAAGAGAAAACAATGAGGTGGAAGAGCTCTTTCCAGACTCTGACATAGTTTGTCTTTACTCACTTCTCTGTTGTCTGAACCTACGGTCCCTTTCAAATTTCTGCCCTGTGCTCTAATAACACTCTTCAATCCCCCTTCCTGTCCCAGTTCCCAGCCCTCATCTCCCTGTCCCATTCAGTCCCCAAGGCCCTTTCCCCTGTTCTGTAGTTCACATTCCTCAACGCTTCCTGGGAACTAACACCCTCCCACAACTTCTCAGTGTATCCCCAACATATTTGCACAACGTGGAACTACTGATTCCTATGAGCAGGTTTTTGAATCTTCCATCACGGTGGTCAATGGAAATGGGAATTTAAGGAACTCCATCTGCTCGGCACTAGGGTAACTCTGGGCAGGAAAATGTCCTAAACTCCAGAAGAAAGGTTTCCCCATCTTTGGTCATCAGCCTCTTTCTGCCATTCCTTGTTGGCCTCCTGAAGGAGGATGAGGAAGCCCGCAGTATTCAGTTGCTATTCTCTAGCAATCTGACCTTGACCTGAGGTCCGAGGGGGAGCCTCAGCAGGACTGATAACCTTTTTCTTGCCTGGGCCCTCTCTTGGGCAGGACTGAAGAAAGAAAAGAGCAAGGGTATCAGCTTATGCTTACGTCTCTTTCTGTTAGGAATCTGTGTAAGTCCATATAAGAAGACGGAGTATAACAGGTCAGGTGCCCCAGGCATTACAGTGACTGCCCCTCTTCTCCCTACAGTGGAGCCTCTTGGTCAACATTCTTTCTTACTCCATCCTTACCTGGAGCCTGATGGCGCCCACAGCACCAGAAGATACAGTATGTGTGTCTATGTGCGTGTATGTATGTGTGGAGGGGAAGGACGATGCTTGCAGCCCTTCCTCTTGAAAGCTGCGTGGATCCCTGCATGTTCTCCACCAGAAATTTACAGTAGCTTTAGGGGTGCCTCCTCCCATTAAGCCTTTGTTTCTAGATCTGACCCCTGCTCCCCTGACCCACACTATAGCAGCTTCATTAGAAATGCCCAGAAAGGAAGGAGTGCCTCTTCTGCTTCTTGACAAAATAGCATTAGCCCAAACCTCTGCTTCTCCCCATCTCTGCACCACAGCCCAAAATGTATGCATGGATGAGCCTGTCTCACGTGTGCTGTCATGCTCGCTCTCACTTTCTCTGCCTTACAGAAAGACAAAGCCAACCCTCAGAAGCCAGGGCCCAAACGTGCTGATCCATTATCCTAGTGTCCCTGCCCTGCCCCTCCCCCCAGCTCCGCTGAGCCATACCTCTGTAAGGAGCCTTGAGCTGAACCCCGAGGCTTGTTCCTTTTGCACTCCGACCAAGCTCTACCTTGACAGTTCCAGCTGAGGCACTGTTCCACGGGAACACACAGGAGGAACTGGGCCAATTTCCTAAGATCTGATTTCTGCTAATACAATGGCATCGCTGCTAATGCAGGGAGGCTGCGCAATCCCAGCCCCTGTATCCTTGCTGCTGCGCGGCTGCCGCTGGTGCTGCGGTGACGTTGCTGCTAAGGGAAGGGGGAAGGGAAAGGAGCAGGCATGCCCACAGCACAGCCACTCAGTCCCCTCCCTGTCAGTCCCCGTGGGCCTTCAGCCCAGGGGAAGGGGAGGGCAGAGAAAGGAGTCAGCCAGCGAAGGCAGCCGGCGCTGGGAGACAAGAACTCTCAAGGCAGCAAAGGAAATGAGGGAGAGCGCCGGGCCTAGCTCCTCTCTCGTCCTTAGGAGTCTCAGGGAAAAGTCTGGGCAGAAGCTTAGAGCTTCCTTCCTTCCTTGGGCCCCTCCTTTTAGAGCTTAGCCAGAAACCTCTCCCTCCTCTTTTTGCCCATCCCAATGACTCCTTGTTTTCCAGCGTTTTCCTTTCACTAGGATTCCAGACTAGACCCAGGGTGGAGACGCCGGGGAGGTGTTCCTGAAGCCCTGAAGGGCGGCTGCAGGGACCCAAAGCAATACCAAGTTCAGTCTCATGGATGCACAGCTAGATGCACCACTAGCCCTTGTAGGACGTGCCTCTTCAGAGAAATGGGGTCTGTCTCAGAGAAAAGAGACCGGGCCATATGCAGGCTTCTCTCCATGACGCAGAGGTGAGCTTTAGGGCCAAGCTGGCTGCAGGCCCCTTCCTAACAGGATCTAACTCAGTTCCCTGGACCTTCAGAGGGTCTGCTAATATGGCTGGAATAGAACCTTTCCCTCTCACCTACATCAATTTTTCACCAGTGCCAAGTGGGGTCCAGCTAGATCTGTGGGGAGGCAGAATCCACTTGGGCAAGCCAAGGGGCCAGGAGGCCTATTTCTGAGGGAAAGGAGGGCTGAGGAAAGGAAGTGGTCTCCTCTCTAAGCTAGAAAAAAAATCTCAGTTCTGCCTGTAGACCTACAGAGCGCTCCATCCCTTTCCCTGTGATTCTCATAGGAAAAGGAGAAGGAGCAGAAATGGTGTCACTGTACTTCCCTCTCCCTAGCTGATAGAGACCTCCAAGGGCTTTGGCTAAGCAGCTGTAGGTTAGGGCAAAGTCAATTTCCAGGGCCAAGTGCTTAGAGTTCTACCTTATTATAGGAGCTCTGGGCCAGGAAATTTGTCCCTGAAATTTCAGTGCGGTTAAGCCATGCATTGCACTAGAGAGCCACTACTTAGGAAATGTTTCCAGTTGCCTATAGAAGGTGGCAGCTCTTCCATTTCCAGGGCTTGGCTTACTTCAGTGCATCACAGACCACATCATCACCTACTTCCCATCCTCTACTGCCCAAGATCTATAGGGCTTCTGATGAAAGATCAAATTACTTTTAGGCTAGAAACAAAATACAAATATTGTCAACTGCCTCTTAATTAATCTTTTCACCTGCAATTTACTTTCTAGTACTGCCAGATTCATCTCCCTAGGACACCTTCTTTCTTCAATATGTCACTCTCCTGTCCCTTTTTATGGTTTCTCATTACCCAGAGAATCAAGTTCAAACTCCTCATTTTGGCTTTCAAGGTCCTCTACCTTGCTGTCTACTCCCTCTCTACCTAACCTTACTTCCTATATGTAGTCCTTCAAATCTGTTTCATAAGCTTATTTCCACCTTGCTGCCTTTTTTCAGATCCTCCTGCCTGATATACTTGGTTATACTCAGAATGATCCAAAACCTACAAGGCCCAGGTCAACTCTTCCATCTTCACTGATCACCCCGGAGCCAGAAATGATCTGTCTTCTGAACCCATGGATGCAGGTTGTTGATTTTACAGACAAGAAAAAATATCCCACAAAAACCAGGGGCTCAATATAGGATTGCCAATTTATTATACTGCCAACTAGCATCATTAAAAAACAAAACAAAACAAAAACACTTTACATTAACTATCATCATCATTTCATAAAAGAAAGCATATTGGGGGTGGGGGTGGGAGATGAGGGTAAGGGGGATCAAATATATGGTGATGGAAGGAGAACTGACTCTGGGTGGTGAACACACAATGGGATTTATAGATGATGTAATACAGAATTGTACACCTGAAATCTATGCAATTTTACTAACAATTGTCACCCCAATAAATTAAAAAAAAAAAAAAGAAAGCATACTGTCATTATTTTTCTCATTTCACTGTGTACTGATGCAAACTTCATCTGAAGAGAAGTCCAGGAGAAGTTTTGATCAAGTAAATCATTTCTTACTTGATATGGTTATTGTTCTTTTTCGCATACCTGCTTTAATGTCTCTTCTAGACTACAAAGTACAAGTTATATTCACCTTTGTATCCCTAATACCCAGTATATAAGACAGTATAATTTTTATTTTGCATTTCCCATAAAACCTAGCACAGTGCTTGGCACATTGAAGGAGTTAGAGTCTTGTTGAATAAGAGTACTCTAAAAAGAGATATTCCTTGAGTATAAATGAGTGAATGGTGGGCAGATCTGAAAAAGGCTTAGAAGAGAAGACCCCTGCTGTTCATGTGGGAAAAAAAAAGGTCTATTAAAAGAACTCTTAGAAAAAAGAGGAATAACTCTTTACGACCTTTACAACACATTTTAGATGTGATACCAAAAGTACAAGCGACAAAAGAAAAAGTGAAACTTCATAAAAATTTAAAATTTTGTGCTTCAAAGGACACAATCAAGACAGTGAAAAGACAACCCACAGAATGGGAGAAAATATTTGCAAATCATATATCTGATAAGGGATTTTTATCCAGAATACATAAAGAACTCTTACAACTCAACAATAAAAAAACATATACATTAAAAAATGGGCAAAGGATTTAAATAGGCATTTCTCCAAAGAAGACATACAAATGCTCAATAGCACATTAAAAGAATCTCAACATCATTAATTATTAGGGAAGTGCAAATCAAAACTAAAATGAGATACCATTTTACCCTACTAGAATGGCTCAAATAAAAAAGACAGACAATAACAAGTGTTGATAACAATGGAGAAATCAGAACCCTCGTACATTGCTGGGAGGATTGTCAAATGGTGCAATCACTTTCTCTTTTATCTTAGCCATCAACCTAGGGACCTCAGACAATTCCCCCTTTCTTTTGTTTTTTTCAACACCAAAATTCTTAAAAGAATGGACTATGTAAATCCTACTTTCCTCTTAACCATTTCTTAAGCACCAGCAGTCTGTCTTGTAATATTTGAACTGTCTGAAGCAGTTACAATTTTTGAACTTATAATATTTAAATTGTCTGACACTCGGTCATCCTCGCCTATTGAAACACTTTTTCCCTTTGTCTTCTGTAACACCAGTCCTCCTAGTTCTACTTCTTAGATCATTCTTTCGTCATTGTTTAATAAAACAATACTTGGCTCATATTTAAATGTAGATTTACAAGAAGGCTCAGATCTGAAGTTTTCAACCTATGAAGTATTTAGCCCTTCCCGTTATGCTGTGGATTTCCAAATCTTACATTCTTTATGAACTTCCAGAATCAAATCACCAATAGTCTATTAGATAATTCTTACTATTACCTCAAATTTACACATCTAAAGCCAAATTGATTTTTCTATTCCAAATCCGCTTTATTTGGACTAATAGCGCAAGCTTGAAAATGTAAGTCATCTGGATTCTCTCTTCACATTTAGACAATCAACAAGTCATGCTGAGTTTTCCAATGTTTTAGGCATTGATCTAATCATTTATTGTGCTTTTATTATATGAGGTTGGACAATTAAGTTCGTGAACTTATTCCAACAATGTTGCTAACCTTTTCTGATATCAGAGGGATTATTCATTATGAATTTGTACCAACTGGAAAACAATTCACCAAGTTTACTATTTGGAAGTGCTGAAAAGGCTGCGTGAAAAAGTTAGACAACCTAAACTTTTCACCAACAATTCATGGCTCTTGCATTACGACAATGCACCAGCTCACACAGCACTGTCTGTGAGGGAATTTTTAGCCAGTAAACAAATAACTGTATTGGAACACCCTCCCTACTCACCTGACCTGGCCCCCCAATGACTTCTTTCTTTACCCGAAGATAAAGGAAATATTGAAAGGAAGACATTTTGATGACATTCAGGACATTGTAATACGATGACAGCTCTGATGGCCATTCCAGAAAAAGAGTTCCAAAATTGCTTTGAAGGGTGGACTAGGCGCTGACGTCGGTGCATAGCTTCCCAAGGGGAGTACTTGGAAGGTGACCGTAGTGATATTCAGCAATCAGGTATGTAGAACTTTTTCTAGGAACTTAATTGTCACACCTCATATTCTAGCTATTGCCAAGCACTTACTTACATTATCTCATTTGATCCATAAAGCCATTCTCTAAACTAAGTATTATTATCTCTATTTTATGGATCAGAAATCTGAGGCTCAGAGATATTAAATAATCTTCCCAATGTAACTCAAGTCAGAAAACGTCTGATCTGGGGCTCAGATACAGATCTGTCTGATCCCAAATCAGTGTTCTTAACCCTGGTTACATTACTTTTCAAGTTCCCATCCCTGATTCCTAGCATCCTAATTCAGACCTGCATTATTTCTCCTCTGAATTATATTATGTAGCCTTCAAATGAGTTTTCTTGCTTTCATTTTGGCTTTTTCCTCCCAGCTCTCCTATATACTGACACAAGATTAATCTGCCCAAAGCGCTGCTCTCAATATGTCACCTGACTACTAAAACGCCTCCAGTAGCTCCCAACTGCCTATAGGATAATCCGAATTCCCAAAACATATATTGTTTAAACACATTTCAGGGCTCAGAGTGAATAGGAAACATCTCTGAGGCTACTCTCACTATCCCCAAAAGGGGAAAAAACAATGAGCTATGGAGTCAGCAAGGGGTAGAACCAGAGTTCCTAGTGGGCAATTCCCCAAGCATTTTAATTGTGGTCAGAATGACAAGCCTTGGCTACTAGCAAGGTGAGGGAGCTAAACCTGAGACCCCCACATTAAACTGAGACCTCAAAGTAAGCTCAAGTGATCCAGGGTTGGTGGTTCCCCACACTTTTGGCAGAAGCAGATACAAATCTTCTCTGGAGGAAAATATCTCCAACTTAAGTCTATAGCATTCTCAAAATTAAAGAGCAAGCAAAAATTAGTTTACAGCAAAGATCATAAATACACATGGAAGCAAGATACCATGAGCGAGTGACAGAGAAAACAACAAATAATACCTGTAAACTTCAAGGATTTCAGATATTAAGAATGCTGACATTCTTATACAAATACTTATATTGAGTACAAATCAGCTATGTGTGACATGTTTTGAATAAAGAATAAAAATCTCAAAGATAAGCAAGTAGCAAGAGATTACTAGAGAGATCCAGGGGTGGTGAAAATAAAAACACACATGAATATGACCACTAGTTACTGAACATTCCTATGCCTGGACTAGGCTATTTTATGGGGAGTCACTAGGTGAAAACAAGGATGTGGAGGCTAAGGGGAGATACGTTATACTTCCTGCTACAGATCTAACAGTAAGTAGCCTACGCAAAACAGTGTGTGTGAAAGTGCTCTATAAACTATATACATTTTACAGAAATGTAAAGCATTGTTATTACTCTTTAAAAATGCTAGCATCCATTGATGATTTTTGTCTGAATCAGTTATTTACTGTGATGGTTGAAAAGTGATTTTCCCTCTATTATTCCTTCTATATTTATTAGTTGGCATTCTAATACAAGAAAGATTTCCTTTTCCTTCCACCCACCCACCCACCCTCGTTTTCCTTCCTTCCTTCCTTCCTTCCTTCCTTCCTTCCTTCCTTCCTTCCTTCCTTCCTTCCTTCCTTCTTTCCCTCCCTCCTTCCCTTCCTTTATTTGGTATCAGTACAGACTCTTGGATTCTTATTTTAAAAAAATTCAATGGGTCATAATTCATCGTTGGTATTATTGATTTTGATGCTCAGATTGTGCCAGATTTGGCACTATTTGTCTTTCTTTTCATTGTGAAGACCTTTATTGCTGTGTATAAACTTATCAAAATTAACTATTTATTTTGGATAAATTTTTAGAAAAGTTGCAAAAACAGTTCAGAGTTTCTGTATGTCCTTCAACCAGTTCCCCTAATGATACTGTCTTACATAATCCCAGTCATTTATCAAAACAAAGAAATTAACTTTGAGTACATTGCTACTAATTAAATTTGCAGACTATTTGGATTTTGCGAGTTTTCCAACTAATGTCCCTTTTCTATTATTGGCTTTTAAAAAACTAAATATATACATAACTTTTATAAAACATAAGTTAATTAAAAACAAAATAAAGCCAAAACGGAGAAACAAGATATGCAGATGTATACTGGGGACTACTGATAAACAGTTTGGATAGTGTTGTAAGCGTAGCTCAGCAAAGAAAAAGATCTACATTTCTCACAATCAAGACACTGGGTAGTTCTGAAAACATCCAGGCAGGTAATTTTTAGCAAAAGCAAGAAGTACTAAAAAACACATAATACTGTGTGATCTCAGTAGATCTCTGTCCCTAGTCTTTCCCAATAATCACCCTGCTTCCCTTTTACTTCAGGACACTCCTCTTTGGAAATCAACAGGAAGTGCTTTTGCTTGTGTTGACTGAGTCCGGTATTCTCTACACCAGCAACAACCTATGTTAGGTAACTCCTTTTAGCCACGTTTTCACCTCAGACTGATTGATTCCAATACGAAAGGTCAGAAGTGCTCAAATCATAACAAACGAAAATAAACTATGATGCACTATATACTCCATTCTGATCTGGAAGCATCCCAAAGCCATTAATTAATGTCATCTCAGGAGTAAGTCAATCAATCAAGGCACAGACATCCACTGTATTCCTACTGTGTGTAAAGCACTGTGCTGGATGTTCAGGGGTAAGAGTCCAACTCGAGGGGCTCATAATTTTATTAAAATCATTGCCAACATGCCTCTGGAGAGGGCTAGTGTAGCCAGAAAGATGTTTCAGGTTGTGAGATAAGAGTTAGTGCAGTGGTTTCAAACTTTTTCAGCCCCAATTCATAAAACAGCGACTCTGGTTAAAGCAGGGGAGGCCTAAAGCCCTATACACTCCAACTCCCTCTCTCCATTGTGGGGGCCCCCAAAGGCACCTCTAGGGGACCTTAGGGCTTAGAGGAATAAATTCTGAAAATCTCTGGGCAAAGGCAAGATTGAGCATGGTCTGCTGGGGTTGGGGGAATGGGGACTGAAACACGATTAACTGATAGAAATCACCTCTTCTCTCTTTATTTGTGGCTCTCAAATCAAATATGTTTGGAAAATGATGTGGATTAATCACAATAATAACACACTTTTGAGTACAGAAATTAACTTTCTGATGAGCTCAGGAAAACCAGTTCGTATAACTGCCTGCCAAGGTTCCATGTCTTTATAGGCCACAAGTACTTCTCTCTGAAATATGTTGAGAAATGCTGAAAGAATTTGGAACTTTAAGAAATGGTGGTAACAGTGATTCCTGCGGGTGTCTGGGCTGAGTTGCAGGGACAGAATAAATAGGCTGTTAGCCTGAGAGCACCTGGCTATGGCATCAGGGTCGGGTTCCACAAATGGAGCAGCAGCCAATGTCCAGGAGCTCCTCTGTCTTTCCTCCGGGGTGTGTGTAGCTGCTCCGAGCTAGGAGGCCACTGTTCTGAACGGGTGTTTTGTTATTCTGGACTCCAAGTGAGGACAGCCAGCATGTTGGGAGTGTGTTAGCAGAGACGGAGCCTGAAGGTTTGCCCCAGACACACCCAGCTGCTTCCTTATCGGGCCTCTCTAATACAGCATCTTCTTGCCAAGCACAGAGCTTCCTTTGCTTTTGGCTTCTCAACAATGTTACAGAAAGGTTCAGTTAAAAGTTCACTCCTAAAAGTGAAATACAAACACTCTAGAAGAGGCCTGGCTGTACAGTAGAATGGGATCTTTCCTAGGACCACTTGGTGTGGGTATAGCTCCTTTTCCCCAAGTCTATCTCCTCCCTTCTGAACTGGAAATATGCATGCACCTTTTATGTATTCAAAATCATTGACAGAGAATATCCAGGGGATTAGGAACCCCCAAGAGGTTCCAAGCCTTTTACCTCTCAGGCTTAGCTGTGCCTGAAGCTCCAACGCCCCATTTCAATGAGTGTTGACTGCAGCACTGGGAATTACACCCAGGAAAAGAATAAGCTAGAAGCCACTGACCCTCACTGAGTTGTGAAGAGTTGCTTTCCTTTATTCCACAAGAAGCTCATAAGAAAAACAGCTTTGTCCCAGGGTCTCTCTGTGCTCAAAAGGGATTATACCTGGAAAAAATATCTACTCTTCCACTGATCCAACCAGCAAGGCTATGCCTTCCTCCATTAGGTCAACCATTTGATTCCCTTCTTAGATCAACTCATAGCACCTGTGTGGAGGCAGAGGCTGAATCAGATGACATCCTAAGGTCCCTTTCAGCTCTAATTACAAATGAAACCAAATTAAAACCTGCAGCCCAAGGGAAGGTTCCCATACAGGGTACTACTAAATGTGCTCTCTCTCACCTTCCTGCCTTTTAACACACACACACACACACACACACACACACACACACACACACACACACACACAGCCTGTACTTAGCTTCTAACTGCTACAGTTAGACGTCTCTAGAGAGAATTTGCTATAAATCCTATCTCTTTTGAAGATGTGTTAGGCAGAGAGAGGAGGGCTGCAGAGAGTTAGGAAAGATTTAGTTCCTACCTTGACAGAGTTCTTCAGGTGAGGGGATGGAGGACGCAGCAGTGAATGAGGCCCCCGGGATAGATAAAGCCTTCTATGCTAGGTGTAGGTGAGCAGCAGGGGAGCAGGAAAACCAAGACCAGAGACAGTTGCCAAGGGTGAGTGCTGAAAGGCCCAGCACAGGCTGCTGTTTGAGGACAGCTCTTACGTGTGTACTTGCAGGAGCAAGTTAGCTGGGACAAAAATGCTTCTCCTCGACTGTTGAGTGTGGTCAACCCCTTGCTTTTCCTTTGGCTGTTCTGTTTGGGTCCAAGGCTCCAGGAAGCAAGGCCAGAGTGTTCTCTGCTTCCCCTCCCCCCAGGCACTGGCCTGAGGCTGCAGGCTGGTCAGCAGCTATCCAATCAGTGTGTCAAGAGCTGTAAATAAAAGGCCACATGTGCACACTGCAGTAGGCTATGAGAAGAATCTAGATTGAATTACACAAGCCAGTTGTGGAGACAGGGTGGGGGAGCAGGAGAAAGAAAAGAGAGAAGCCTAGCTGCCCTTCAAAGAAATATTTTCATTCCAGCACACTCCTCCCTCAGCTAGAAGCCTCGAAGCCTTGCTCTGCGAGGTTCTAGTCTGGCCTTTGCCTCAGCAGAGGAGTCACAGGGCCTGAGACTCCGCCAAGTCAAAGCCTTTGCCGGGGGTGACTTATCTTCCAGTAGATTTAGTATATGTGCTGCCGAAGCGAGCACTTCTTCCAGTAGATTTAGATGACAGTCTCCAGGTCCAGTGCACCGTGCTGGGCCAGAGCACGCAGACTCCCTCACTAGCAGGTGGCAGCAAAACCGTTTCTGTATATGTACTAGTGAGTTATTCAGTATTTGCTTTAGTTGTAAAACTAAAGTGAGAGCAAATTGATACTTAAACGAAATTGTTTAAAGCAGGTGGCTGGAGTCTGGCCTGGGCCCTGAGTATTCAGGAACCTAGGTTCTGCATGATCCAGAGCAGGGATTTTTGTGTGGACAGGTTTGTGTTCGAATCTGAGACACTGCTTGCCAGCTGTGGACTTTGGGACGTTACTCCACTAAACTTCAGCCTCCTCAATTGTAAGACTGTCCTATTTTCCCTCAAAGGTTTGAGGTAGAATTAAATCAGCCGTTGTATATAAAGTGCCTGACACCAAGTAAGTGCAGTGATGGCCACGATTATTATTATATCTTTGGCAGATGACCCATGGAGTCCTTTCCTCTCTCCCTTCCCAACTTCCAAGAAAACGTAAAGGCTCCAGGACCAAGGAACGGGCAGGCAAAACCTCTTTAAAAGAGCCAAAGGAAATGGAAAGAGTCATGCTCCTTGTTTCCCTTCCCAGTGCTAGTACTGAATCAGTCACGCTGTCTGATTATACGCTGGACTGGCAAGCTGGCCCGGGAAGCCCAGGGCTCTCCCAAACCGAAGATACCAATCCATCTCTAGTGTTACCTGTTGTGGGGCACGCTCCCAGACTGCTGGTGCTTCTCCAGGGGCCCCGGGTCAGATCCCTGAGATGTAGGAAAGAAACAGTCTGATCCCAAGCTGGCAGGATAGGTCTGTCCAGGCTGTTGTCTGCCCATCACAGCTGCCTGTGAGGCCTCTAGGTTAATAATAGCAACCCTGATGCCAATGGATTAAGACAGCACTGTAGGAGGTGTTTATTTTTACACTCTGGCGTCAGTATCAAGTTCTACTGGTTACTGCCCAAATCTAGGGCAGCTTCCTGCTATAGGAATGGCCTCAGGCTTCTTCAGGATGCTAAGTTGGATTCTGGAGGAAGCAAGTCGTGGTGAACACAGCTCGCTATTAACAGGGACAGGCAAGGGGACAGGGAACAAACAGCTGTCACAGGTCCAGCTGTCTGGTCCCAAATCTCTCGGACCAGGTGGGCCTCGAGTGAGAGCTGTTGCTTACAGCATTCTCCAGAGTCAGATAGGCCCTGGACAAGAGATCTAATACATTGTTTTGGAAAGGGGCGAGCGCGCGTGCGTCCATGCACACATGTTGCAGTGAAATGATCTGAATAAAATCAAGGAAAGACAGTCACTCAACTTACTAGAAACTCAGCCTTGTCAGTCACAAGCCAGATAGTGCAGTGAGTGCTGACATTATAAGAAAAAGGAAAAAGCCCACCTGGAAGGATTTATAGAATGTTTAAAAGAAAGGAAGGCTAGGCTGGTCTTTAATTGATTTGTATGGTTTTTAGCAGGTACTATATAAATCCCTTGAAAATTTACTTGGCCAGAGCTTCTTTCCTAGACATGACACAATAAGACAGACAGAAACACCAAGAAACCAGCCCTCGACTGGTCAGGAGCCAGTGCCCAGAAAATTTTTCCTGAAAGCCTCTTTATCCCCAAGGCCTAGAGATTGGGGTCCCAGGGACCATACACTTTGACCACAGTCTCTGGAACTCTGTGGCTATCACACTCATCTCCCTGAAAGGCAGCTCCTAACACAGATTTCACCTTGTCCCATCAGGCAGACACGGGTGTGAGGAGGCTGACAGCTGGACGGCTATGTAAATAGATGTAGACTGGCCTACGGAGTGGCCGTGAGTGCAGCAGACTGCTGTGGAATGACAAAAATGTACACACACCAGGTAGGAATGCTCAAGTGCAAAGACACAGCCACGTGCACAGCAGCAACCCTCCACCGTCTTCCTGCCTGTGGCTGACTCATGACCACGGGCAGTGACACAACATATCCATTTCTTGAGGAGCCAGGGTGCTGGCAGAAAGGGAGGCCGGTGAACCACTCATTCAATACATTTTTCCTGTCATTCAAGGCTTATCCAGCCAGTCATCAGAACAACAATGCAGCCTCAGAAACAACCAGATTGGATCACTAGAGATACGGGGTTTGATCTCAGCTCCATCTGGAAGCTACCCATGCCTAGGGTAGTGGCAGGATGCCCAAGGATAGGAACACTGCTTTCATTCTTGGCTGTTTCTCCGACTTGCTAGGTCATCTGGGGGCAGGGTACCTGTCCTCTCAAAGCTCTAGGTTTACCATCAGAAAAGGGGCTAATTGTATCCACCTTCTGGTATTGTGGCAAGGACAAAAATCTGAACAATTAAAATAATAGGTAGTAAGAAATGTAAATGCTGTAAATTCTTTGGACCAAAGAATTTCAGAAATGTAATGGTTATTCATGTATATACGAGTAGGTGGAGAGCCTAGCCTTCTGTGTCTTTCCTTCTCCTAGGTTACAGTGGCCACGTTGGGCAGTGCAGCCGGTCTGGGCCTGGACGTGCAGTTCTCTTCTTTCAGGACTAGAATCCCCTCCTCTGGTTTGAGGAATGGTGGAAACAGTTAGGAATCTGCTTCCCTAGACATAAGGTATTAATTTCCATTAACGTGTAATAGAGAAAGTAGAAATATGCAGGCAAAAAGTAACCCCTCCACTCACTTGCTTGCTCCATCTACAAACCTAACTCTCCCCTACGCCTGGGCCCAGGACATGGATCTGAGGCTTGCATCCCATTGATACGCATTCAGCAGCAGTACTTACAAACTGGCCTTAGCCTAAAGGCCTGAGAAAGCATCGCTGATGAAAGGATGCATTCCACTGCTCAGTTAGAACAAAGGCAATACTGTATTCTAAACCCAACAAAAGCCTCCACTCTTCCTAGTCCAGCAATCCGTCAGTATGGAGTTAGTTTGCCAGGTCTCCAGAGCTCTTGGAGAGGAGAAATAGAAATCTATTCTTCGTTGATGCTGACACCTCCTTTTCTGCAAGTGCCTATCCTGGCATTCAAAACAGATATTCTGACATCCTGCGGCCTCTGGAGAGATCCACCCTCCTTTCAGCAAACTCTATCTGGAAAGGGCCAGATAATATGTGCTGGAACAGGTAGTGAATAATTAGGCTTGGTGGGCCACAAAGTTCTGGCATATATACAGAAGGTGCCAAAAAAATGTATACACATTTTAAGAAAGGAAAAAACTGTATTAAAATTGTAATACTTAATATATGCTGATAACAAAAGATGAATATAGGTCATGTGTATACATTTTTATAACAAGTACATTCACATTTAAAAATGTAAAAACTATTCTGTTTGTGGGCTGTATAAAATCACCCTGGCACAGGCTATAATTTGCTGACTTCCACTCTAGATCTTAAAGGCCTATCTATTCAGTCTGTAACCTCCACATTCAAACTCTGCTTGGCCTGCCTAGAGATCCTTTTCCTCTTACTGCAGGGCTGATGCATATGTTTCAGAAGCAGCTCCCTTCCTAGGAGCCGCTGTGGAATGTGAGGGAAGAATTCTGAGGTTATTTGTATTGGAGTTGACAGACAGGCTAATTCCCCTCGTATAAAGTGCTTCAAAAACATCTATGGAATTTAGCTTATTGCATTATCATTCTGGAGTGCAGACTGAGCCATAAACAGCTTTTATCTTTCTATTTCTGTTTAATAATACTACCCCATGTCTCTACCAGGCTTTTTTTTTTTTTTTTTTTTTTTCCTGCTCCCAGCTCCCAAACCTACACTTAAATTGGCTCAGGTCCCAAATCCTCCTGTCCTCCCCGGCCCTCCCACTTCTATATGTGTTATGCCTGTGGATGGCAAGGAAACTATCAACGGTCAGATGGGTTGGGACACAGTAAACATGGATGAAAGGCGTCAGGGTAGGGGTGAGCTCATTTTGAGCCAAGACTTAAGCCTGACTGTGAATCTAGGATTTATCATAAATAGTTACAGGTTTTGCAAACAGGGATCAAACTGCTAGAGAAGCAACCTAAGGACTTTGTGCAAAGGGTCAGGAACCACTGGAGCTACACCTCCCCACACACCACAGACTAGAAAGAAAGAAATGACTTACAGCCAAAGATTCATACTTAAAATAACAGCTATTATTTTATTATTTACTATGCTACCCACTCGCTTGATGTTTGTCATAAATGCATTTCTAATCTTCACAATAACCATGCAAAATAGATATTATTATCCCTATGTTGCAGTTGAGGAAACTAAGGCTCTTGCAGAGATAACTTGATCCAATCACAGAGCTAGAAAGTAGGGGAGTTGGGCTTGGAACTCTGATTCACTTCAAAGTCCTTGTTCTTTCCACTATAATATACTGCTAATATCCTTGGCGGAGAAGAACAATAAGCAAATGCCCTAATTTAGGTCCTCTTTAAACTTTGTTCTAAATAGCAGCAATCTGTTGGTCTGCTCTTTACTATAGTCTGAATAGCAATGAATGACAAAGGGCTTAAAATCATAAGCATGACAATTTTGCGTGGTAGTGATTCAGGTCAAATCAATACGGCTATATTCACATTTAAGCTGGGGCCTTATCTGACCTAACATTTGCTGATTCTTTATGATAATAAACAGGATTTTAATATGTTATGTTTTTGCCTAGTAGCCAAAGGAGTCTCTTTTCAACAGTGGTATATGTATATACCATAGTATATACCATCATAACATTGCATAATCAATATTATCTTGTAAACAATTTGGCTGAATTGTAGTTTCCCCTTTGCCCAGGCCCCAGATTATTAGTTGCCAAATATCGACTCTCTTTTTCTCTTTCAAATTAACAGAAGCCTGATATTCAGCTGTGCACAATGCGCTCAACTGAAACCCTACATTTCTACCTCCCTTGGAGGTAGGTGCAGCCATTTGACTAAGTTATGGTAGAAGTGTTTGTGAGACTTCTGGGTAATTTCTTTTAAGATGAACAGTCTGCATCCTTCTTCTTCCCTGCCTCCATCCTGAAGCTAGGAAGGTAGGTGTGACGGCTAGAGCTGCAGTAGCCATCTTGGATTGTTATTATGCATCGCTTTGGTATAGCAGAGCAAAAAACTGGAAGGCACTGGGTTTCAAATGACTGTGGAGCTGCCATACCAGCCCAGGACTGTCTACCTCTGGATTTTTCTTGTTAAGAAAGAAATAAATTTTCATCTTATTTAAGACACCAGTTTTGGGTTTCTGTTATTCACATTTATTTCCACTTTATACATCCTACCACATGCCAATAACCACCAAGTCTTATTAATCCTGTCCACCCTTCTCTATCCCCAATGCTACTGCGTTTCCCCGAAAATAAGACCTAGCCGGACCATCAGCTCTAATGCGTCTTTTGGAGCAAAAATTAATATAAGACCTGGTATTATATTATATTAATTATATTATATTATATTATATTATATTATATTATATTATATTATATACCTGGTCTTATATTACAGTAAAATAAGACCAGGTCTTATATTAATTTTTGCTCCAAAAGACGCATTAGAGCTGATGGTCCGGCTAGGTCTTATTTTCGGGGAAACACGGTATTACCCAAGACCAAGGTATACTTATGAATTGTCTGAACTCTTACAACAGCCTCTAACCTGGTCTCCCTTCCCAGAGCCAGCCTTTCAAAAAGAAGTCCATTTATATCACCCTTTTGTTTAAAAACCCTTCAAACATTTTCCATAAAACCCACACTCCTTAAAAGTGTATTCTGCCCTTCACATCTTACCTCTGCAGTTGCATCTTTTGCTGCTCCTACCTGGACCTACAGTTATACCATCTGCACTGATTGGAACATGGCCCCTGCATTTGTCTGGCTAACTCTGAATCATCCTTCAGATTTTAAACTGAAACATCACAAGTTCAATGACTTCCTAGACCACATTATGTGTCCTAGTTATATGCTCCCAAAGCACCTTGTTCTTCCCTGTATTGTGTCTTATAATCGTTTGTTTAGCTTCTAATGTTAGACAGCAAACTCCATGGAGGCAAGAATCCCGTCTATCAGAATTTACTATTAGCACAATGTCTGGAGCACATAGATTAATATTTTTGAATGAATGAAATTTTCAAGAGGGCAGCCAAGCAATATGTATCAAAATTTGAAGTATACGCTTTAGTCTACTTCTAGGAAATATATTTAAAAGAAATAACACAATAAAAGTACAAAAGATATATACATAAGGATGTTCACTGAAGTACCATTTATAAAAGCAAAAATTAAGAATAATATTCTAAATGCTTCCTCATTAGTGACTTGATTAAATAAAGTGAGGTAATCCACGTAATGAAATACTCCACAAAACATAAAAATAACATTGTGTTAGAAGAGTTACTGAGCTGAAACTATGTGCTTAACAGAGTTTTTAAAGTACAATTCATGGTATGATCCCATTTTTATTTTTAAAAACTGTACACACGTTTTCTTCTTTTTGTTTATCTGTATTTTCTGAGTTTTCTGGCAGTAAAAGGGCTGATGGAATTTTCTGGGCCACCTGGGATCCTCACAGGCCCGAAAGCCTAGGCCGCACGGACCATATTCATCACAGGAGACACGAGGGACCACCCACTTATAGCCCCAAAGAAGATAAATACCTGTCCTAGGGTAAAACGTATGAATTAAGTGCCTAACCCCTTACTTCAGGTAAAAAGCAAAAGCTACAGGCATGTCTAGGGCAAATTATAACTTGCTGTCCAAGTTATTTATTATTTTGAAAGATTCAAGTTACAGTCAAAGTTCCAAAATGCCTTATGTGAGCTGAGGAAATTATGGAAATAAAAACAATTAAAATAAGAATATTCTTGAAACTGTGCCTGTCCCTTTCATGCATAATTTAGTAAAATAACTGGTCACACCTGAAGAGGGGAGATTTTCTTGTACTTTTGTTTATATTGAAGTATCTAGCAGGCATTTAAGTTGACAGGTGGACAGAAACATAACGGTTAGTTACTTTGTAAGAGTTAAGGATACAAGGATTACATACAGTGCAAAGGACTATTAAGCAAGGAAGTGTATTATAACTACTCATACACATTTTCTCTTTCCTCCTTGGTTGCCTGTTAAGGCTAGAGACAGTCTTGTTCGTCTTTGACTCATTCAACCTCGCCCAGCGCCTGGCACATGGCTTAAAATGTTCACTGAATTGAATTAAGGGAGGAACAGAATCTTCACCAAGCTAAATTGGAAAAATTTCTTTTTCTAGAGCAGCATTTGACTCACTATAGCGTTGGACTTATTTACACACACTTTATGCTAAACCTCCTTGTTGGGGTGTGGGTGCTGAGAGGATAAAGGGGGTACAGTGGTCGGCTTCCGGCATGTGCAGGGCGAGTAGGCCTAGGCACAACTCCGCTCCCGAGTTCCCACTGTTACTGGGAGCCACAGCATGAGAACCAGAACAGCATGTTCCAGTCAGAATGACAGACGTCCCTCTCTCCCTCTTTCTTCATCTCTCCCCCCTTCACCTCACCTTCAACTCTGCCCTGTTAGCTGCTTCCAACGGGGCTGCTGAGCAGCCAGGAAAGAATGCAGGGTGTGTCTCCAAAAGTCCAGCACTCGCTGAGAAACATTTTTCCTAAAAAAGGGAAGTCTGTAACGTTACATAAGACTCGGCTCTCCTCACTGGGAGCTTTTCCAACTCCAGCTGGAGAGATTCCTCAAGCTGTTTAGAGTTTCAGGAAAAGGGTTTGGAATTTCCTGATTGGCCAACCGATACTGGAGCATCTCTGGGTAGAGATGGGGAGGTTCCAGGAGAGAAAGCAGTGACTTTGTGCTCCCACTGCCCCTCTCTTGTGGTCCCACTGAGCTCCCCAGGGGACAGGAAATAGCACAGTCCATTTATTGTTAAAATCTCAGAACAAGGACAAGCCCTACTGCCAAAACCAAGCCCAAATGGCATCAAGCCTTTGGGGCCCCAGCCAAAGGAGGCAAGACCTGCGGAATCTAATAGCCCAACCCAGAAGCACACCATCAGGGGTCTAGAAGGGTTTGCTTCCTGGCTCAGGCAGACGCATGGAAGAATTTGTTCATGGACCTGAGAACCTCATATGCTCAAGTCTTGCCTAAAGAGTAGATGAAGCAGTCAACAAACATTAACTGAGCACCTACGAAGTGTAGGCGCTGCACTATGTGAGCAAAACAGACCTGGTGCTGGCCTTCATGGAGCTTCCGGTTTACCTGGGGAGATGGAACAAACATTCAAGTAACTATGACTATACAAAGTAGGCCTCTGGAATGTGCTGCATTCACAGGAAAGACAGCTAATCCATAAAAGTCAACTCTGTCCAGGGAGGCCATTAGCATATTTATTAATCAGAGACCAGCTTATACTGAATTGGCAACCGAAATTATCTGTATTTGAACGGAAAACTCTGGCCCTTGAAGGAGTCACTAGAATCGATCAATAACCTGCTCTCAGTTGAGCTCCATTTTTATTTCCATTCATTTTGCTGGAGTTCAGTCCCTATTTATATCACACACTTTTTATTTGAGGCTTTGGACTTCACTTCAGCTAACAAATTATTGTCCATTACAACGAAGAAATAGAACCCCAACTCTCTCCTTCTGAGTTTTTGCTTTTTGCTGTGGGGTCATCTAAACCTTACCTATACTGTCTTTAGGAATACTCTGCTCTCCTTTTCTCTTTACCTGGATACTAAGATAAACAAGTACAGACTTTGGATCCTAAGATAACTAACTCCTAGCCAGGAGTTTGCTGTCCCTGTTTTTCTCTCTGCTCGGTGATCAATTCATTGTCCTTGACCACAGGACCTCACAGAAGAAATAAAAAAACACAGCAGACATTTCAGAGTTCACTGTCTCATCTTCCTGGAGAAGATAAAAGACTTTCTAATTAAACCAGAATTCCAGAGAACAGGGGTCTTCTTCTTCTTCTTTTTTAATTATAAACATTAGTTTTTAAAAAGCTTTAGGTATTTTGGTAAAACTTTTAAAATGTACACTTTTACTTCTATACATTTTTGTTTTATATACAGTATATAGGCTATAACTTAACTTTTTCTTGATGACTCACTATTAACACTGCTTAATATACTAAGCTAAAATACAGTTTCCTTCTTAGTGTCTATTAAGTACTTGTATATGAAATCCTTAAACCCATAAGACTGTGTGTTAAGAGGAAATATGGTTCACTTTTGCCATTTCTATTCAACAGAGTACTGGAAGTTCTAGCCGGAGCAATTAGGCAAGAAAAAGAAATAAAGGCATCAATGTCTCTGTTTGCAGATGACATGATCTTATACGTAGAAAACTCTAAAGGTTCCCCCTAAAGCTGTTAGAACTAATAAATGAATCTGTCCCAGGACTTTTCAACACATAAAACACACAGGACAAAATCAACACATAAAAATCAGTTGTGTTTCTATTCACTAACAATAAACAATCTGAAAAGGAAATTAAGAAAATTCCGTTTACAATAACTTTAAAAAGAATACAATACTTAGGAATAAACTCAACCAAGGAAGTAAAAGACTTATACACTGAAAAATACAAAATGTTGCTGGAAGAAATTAAAGAAGACACAAATAAATGGAAAGATATCTTGTGTTCATGGACTGTAAGACATAAGATTGTTAAAATGTCGGATGGATCTTGAGATTATAATGCTAAGTGAAATAAGTCAGACAGAAAAAGTAGAGAACCATATGATTTCACTGATATGTGGTATATAAACCGAAAACAAAAGAACAAGACAAACAACTGAAAGAACAAAAACTCATAGACATAGATGATAGTTTAGGGGTTACTAGAGGGTAAGGGGGAAAAGGGAGGTGGGGCTCTAAAAGAGGGTAAACGGGGTCTAATATATGGTCATGGAAAGAGAACTGACCTTGGGTGGTGAACACACAATGCAAGATATAGATGATGTATTACAGAATTGTACACCTGAAATCTATGTAACTTTACTAACAATTGTCGCCCAATAAACTTCAATTTAAAGGGAAAAAAAAGATTGTTAAGACGTCAATACCAGCAATATGCAACAACTGAGATGGATATTATGCTAGGTGAAATAAGCTAATCACAGAAAGACAAAGACTGCCTTATTCCATTTATATGAGGTATCTAAAATAGTCAAATTCATGAATCAAAGAGCGGAATGGTGGTTGCCAGGGGCTGAGGGAGAGAAAAGTGGGGAGCTGCTGTTCAATGAGAATAAAGTTTTAGTCAAGCAAGATGAACAAGTTCTAGAGATCTGCTGTATAACAATGTACCTATAATCAACAATATATTGTACACTTAAAAATTTGTTAAGAGGATAGATCTCATGTTATGTGTTCTTTCTACAATAATAATAAGATGCCAATGCTACCCAAAGCAAATCTATGGATTGTACGCAATCCCTTTCAAAATCCTAACACGCTTTTTGCAGAAAAAAATAAAAATCCACCCTAAAATTCATATGGAATCTCAAGGGATCCTGAATAGCCAAAACAATCGTGAAAACAAACAAACAAAAAACAAAGTTGGAGGACTCACATTTCCTTATTTCTAATCTTACTACAAAATACAGTAATCAAAAGAGTATGGTACTGGCATAAGAACAGACATATAGACCAATGGAATACAATAGACAGCCAAGAAATAAACCCTGGGATTTGTGGTCAAATGGTTTTCAACAAGACTGCCAAGCTTATTTAATGGGGAAAGGATGATCTTTTCAACACATGGTGGTGGGGAAACTGATATCTGTATGCAAAAGAATGAAGTTGGGCCTTTATCTTACATTACATATATAAATTAACTCAAAATGGATCAAAGACCTAATGATCAGAGATAAAACTATAAGAAAACTTGCAAGAAAACACAGGGAGAAAGCTTCATGACATTGAATCTGGCAATAATTTCTCTGATATAACACCAACAGCACAGGCAATAAAAGAAAAAAATAGGTAAACTGGACTTCATCACAGTTTTAAACTTTTGTGCATGAAAGCACTATCAAAAGAGCGAAAAGGAACACACGAAATTGATGAACCTATTTGGAAATCACATATCTAAAAAGGGACTTCTATCCAGAATATATAAAGAACTCTGACAGCTCAACAATAGAAAGACATAAGTGGTCAGACAATTAAGTTCACGAACTCATCCTAGAACAAGTGCTACATACCTCATTGCTGAATATCACCATGGTCACCTTCAAAGTACTCCCCTTGGGAAGCTATGCACCGACACCAGCACCTAGTCCATCCTTCAAAGCAACTTGGGAACTCTTTTTCTGCAATGGCCATCAGAGCTGTCATGTTACCCTTGATGTCCTGAATGTCATCAAAATGTCTTCCTTTCAGTATTTCCTTTATCTTCAGGTAAAGAAAGAAGCCATTGGGGGCCAGATCAGGTGAGTAGGGAGTGTGTTCCAACACAGTTATTTGTCTAATGGATAAAAACTCCTTCACAGGGTGGCCGGATGGCTCAGTTGGTTAGAGCACGAGCTCTGAACAACAGGGTTGCCAGTTTGATTCCCACATGGGCCAGTGAGCTGTGCCCTCTACAACTAGATTGAAGGACAACTACTTGGAGTTGATGGGCCCTGGAGAAACACACTGTTCCCCAATATTCCGCAATAAAATTAAAAAAACAAAACAAAAAACTCCCTCACAGACAGTGCCGTGTGAGCTGGTGCATTGTCGTGATGCAAGAGCCATGAATTGTTGGCAAAAAGTTCAGGTCATTTTCGTCTAACTTTTTCACGCAGCCTTTTCAGCATTTCCAAATAGTAAACTGTTTGTCCAGTTGGTGCAAATTTATAATGAATAATCCCTCTGATATCGAAAAAAGATTAGTGACATTGGTGCAACAAGTTCGCGAACTTAATTGTCAGACTTTGTATAATGGAACTTCTATCCAGACTATATAAATAACTCTTACAACTCAACATAGAAAGACATAATCCAATTTAAAAATGGGCAAAGGATTTCAATAGGCTTTTCTCCAGAGAAAATATAAAAAATGGCCAATAGGCACATGAAAAGATGTTCAACATCATTAGTCAGTAGAGAAACGCAAATGAAAACCACAATGAGACACCACTTCATAACCACTAGGATGACTAGCATTAGAAAAAAAAACAACGAAAAAAGAAAATAAGTGTTGGCAAGGAAATGGAAAAATTGTACTGCTTTACATTGCTGTGGGAATATAAAATGGTATAGCCACTGTAAAAATAGTATGGCAGTTTCTCAAAAAAGTAAACATAGAATTACCATACAATCCAGCAATTCCATTTCTGGGTACAGACGCGTACATACCCAAAAGACGTGAAAGAAGGGATTCAGATATTTGCACACCGGGTCACACCTGTGTTCAGAGCAGCATTATTCACAGCAGCCAAAAGGTGGAAGCGACCCATGTGTCCACTGATGATACTGGATAAACAGGATATATGAATATTACTCATCCTTAAAAAGGAAGGAAATTTGGATACAACCTACAACATGGATGAACCTTGAATACATTACGTTAAATGAAATAAGTCACTCACAAAGAGACAAATATTGTATGACTCAACTTATATGGCCTAAAGGGGTCAAATTTACGGAGAAAGGAAGTAAAATGGTGGTTGCCAGGGGCTGGAAGAAAGGGGAAATGAGGAGTTAGTGTTTAATGGACATGGACATAGAAAGTTCTGGATATGGGTGCTGATGATGGTTGGACAACAATGTGAAGATACTTAATGCCACTGAACTGTACACTTGAGAATGGCCAAAATAGTAAATTTTATGTTATGTATATTTTACCACACGTACAAAAAGAGTAAATGTAGTAAAAGAGAGGTTCTGCTATGAGTTATACTTTTTCTTTAGAATCCACCTCTCACTTGCCCATCCCACCCATGGCCGTGTCTCCCAGAGCAATGTTGATATCTGGCCACTCAAAATAATATGCTCATTTTGCATGATGGACTCATTTGACGGGAACTACAATATCATATGCCAATGTCTGTGTGGGGGTTTTCTGAGTAACCTCAACACAGACCAATCAGACTATCTCTATAGAGCCTGCCCTTCCCCTAACATGCAGTGAGCCATCTCAGTCAAGTGACTTTTGATAGAGTGTGCAGTCACTGTGTATGAGTAACAGAAGAAAAGGGTGAGTTATTGTCCTAAATTTGCAGAGAGAAAATTAGAAGTCATAAGCCTCCCCATGAACTAGGGTTGCCAGATTTAGCAAAGGAAAATACAGGACACCCTGTTGTTTATCTGAAATTCAAATTTAACTTGGCATCCTGTATTTTATCTGGCAACACTCTGGAATATTGGAAGTCGAAGAAAAAATAAATCAAATAATTCAGAGTATTCTGGGGTTACTGAGGTCTTAGCAGGGAGCCCAGACAGGGACAAGTGAAAAAGCACATTACAAATGTATTGATCACCAAAAAAAAAAGGAAAAAATGTATTGGTCTTTAGATGACATACCCATGCTTAATCCAACTCAGGAGCCCCTCCCTGCTTTAGTTCCTTTGAGGCAAAACTTTATAAAGATAGGTCGGAGGGTAGGAAAAAAAGAAAGTGAAGAGAGAGAAATCAGAGCTAGAAATGGGTGAGCACATACCCAGACTCCTGTTAGGCAGGCCTGGCCTCAAAAAGGGACCTTAAACACTTAACATAAAATTCAGAGGAAATCAGATTTTGACCTGGTTCAAAGCAGAAGAGAAACAATAGTGGTAACTGCCCTATGGCCATGCAGCACGAGGGGCACAGGTAACAATACCAGGGATAGTGGTGGGATCTCTCTTCCTTCCAGTAAGCCATACCATTGCCTCCTAAACTCCAATCACTGTTTTTTCCTACGGTACTAACATTCCCAGCCCCAGTTACAATTATGCTACTACTAGTCAGGCAAATACTTCTTAGCTTACAAACTCCTACAGCTTTCCAGCCATTGTTTTATCACTCAGCAATATTATTTACTTCCCTATGGAACCTGGGCCAAAACTGAAGGCTCTGAACCCTGTCTTACCCTCAGGAAACTTAATCTGTTTAGGTCATCCTCCTAGGAATCAACAGAAACAGGTTCCAGGCTTTCTGTTCTTTGGGAATTCCATCTTTAAAAGGCTCATGTTCCTGTTTATTATTGACATTGTTTGCTTAGTCGTAATCCCTGCCTGAGTCTGATCTACTGAGAAACAAATGGCCCATGTGGCCTGATTAACTATGGTAGTATTTAGGAACCTTTGATGTCTCTCACACTAGATATCCCTGCCAGGAACATCTATATTTCCAGTCTCTGAGGCAGGGGTGGTTTGGTTTGTGTATCCAGGAGCTAAAGGGTAAAATAACTGAGGTCCTTCATTCCTCCAACCTGTCCTGAAGCACGGGCTGACCAGCTACACTGAGTCACAGCTTTTTTTCTTAATTAGTTTCAGGTGTACAGAACAATACAATAGACATTTATACCCTTCACAAAGTAATAAACCCCCTCCCCCAATCTACCATCCCTCTGACATTGTATATAGCTGTTAGTTCCGCTGACTCTATTCCTTATGCTGTACTCCACATCCTGTACATTAATATACATATATATGTATGCATATACATATATATAGTTATAGTTGACATTCTATGGCCATAGCAATCAAAACAGCATGGTACTGGCATAAAAACTGACACATAGATCAATGGAACAGAATAGAGAACCCAGAAATAAATCCATGCCTATACGATCATTTAATCTACAACAATGGAAGCAAGAATTTACATTGGGGTAAAGACAGTCTATTCAATAAATGGTGCTGGGAAACCTGGACAGACATATGCAACAAATGAAGCTGGACCACCTCCTTACACCATATACAAGAATAAATACACTGAGTCAGCTTTAAAGGCTGTGGCTGGCCTCCAGAATTCTTCCCCAGAGGGAGATAAGTAGTTAGTCTCTTACTAAGTAGAGCAAGAGGAGCATGCTCGTTCACCTGGGCAAAGCTCTTTCAAGATTATCTGGGCAGCCTCTAAGGCACTAGCCAACAAAAATTTCTGCAGCTCCAGCCCTGACTTTTTGTTTTTTGTTTTTCTTGTAAACAGAACATGAGTGGAAAACAGCTGACGTATAGAAGCTTGCATGTAAATGAAATTAGATGCATTAATTGAAAGACTGAATATATTGTTTTATGCTCCCAAAATGAGCAGCACAAGTAATTCCGCCCATGCTTTTCCTTTTCCCCCCTTTATGTACCTAGTGACACCTTTTCCATTAAAGCACTCTGCTCACAGCCTCTGCATTGGACTCATTCATTCACTCATTCATCCACCCATCAAATATCTACTGAGCGCTACCATGTGTCAGACACTGTCCTGGGCGCTGGGGATATAAATGGTGTATGGTCCTTGCCTTCAGGGCAGTCCCCCTGCGTCCACAGGGCCAGCCTGGCGGTCCCAAGTCAGCCATGGGCAACAGGATCACAGTGCCCTTCGCAGCAGGTAAAGTGCAGTGGCAGGGGACTGGCAAACTGCCACGCCAAAGGTTTTCCTAAGGTAAAGCTGGATGCGGTGGAGAGATCCTTTATCCGCTAGGGCAGATACCAACTTGGGAACCAGGGACCCACGGGGCGGAAGGCGCAGAGGGCCGGCTGGGGCTGACTATAAGGAGGTCCCCGCGGCAGTCACAGGGTTGGATGCTGGGCCTTCTCGCTCCCCCAGGGCCATCACAGATGGGGGTACAGCCATGACAACTGGGCGCAAGCCAGCTGAGAGGGTGTCTCTGAAGGGACAGTTTGAAGAGACGGTTGGAGTGGATCTAGGGTGACGCCCAAAGGGATGGGTGGTCCTGGGTGTTTGAAGGTTCAGTGGATGCCAGAGCTGAAGGATGAGGAAGAGGACTGAGGATGAGGTGGGTCCAGAGGGTCGGAGCGGACCAGGAAGATGGGGCTTAGGGAACGAGGGGAAAGAGGTGAGGGGAAGGGCGGAGGTGCTGAGGGCTGGGTAGGTGGGCAGAGGGCCTTCTCCTAAGGAAGGGGTCATTCGAAACATGAGGGCAAGGGGTCTCCCGGACCACGCCGAGTCCCGGAGAGGCGTCCCTACCTGGTCTCTCGCCTCAGCGTGGTCCGTCAGCAGCGGCGGCGGCGTCTCGCGCCCTCCAGGGGTCGCGTTGCAGCGGGGACAGGCCGGCGGCCCCCTCCTCTGCAAACGGGTTGGTAACGCCCGGTCCCCCCTGCAGTAGCGGCGCCGATGGTCCAATCTGGATTGCCCTCAAGCCGCCCCTCCGGAGGGCGCGTTGGTTTGGCCCATTGGGCTCACGGTGCTCGCCCACCTCCCCCGTTCCCGCAGCGAAGGGCACCGCGAGTCACGCGCAGTGCTTTCCCGAGAGGGGAGCGGCGAGGCTACGTCCGTGGCTCCGCCTTATGCGGCCCGCGCCCCGCCCCTTTGGGGTGTGGCCGGTGAAGCGCGGCTCTCGGGCGCTGGAACCGTGAACCGTGGGGCGAAGGCCTACTGGCTTCGAAGGCAGGTGCATTTGCTCAGTGACCTTCACCTAAAGCATGGATTATCAACCCTGACACCCCAGTAGAACCACTTGGGGAAAATAGAAAAATAACAAAACTAAGGCCTGATCTCAGCCGACACCGATTGAATCAGAATCACTGGGGTGGTGCCTAGGCTTTGATATTTTTAAAAGCACCCAATGCATAGCCAAGGTTAAGAAGCCCTGGTAAAACATGGGACTGACAGCCTCCTTTGACCAAAATTTTAATCAGGCTCCTCTTGAGTCCTCTGCTGGACTAGGCGCGACTCTGGGCTTCCCTCTCTGGTCTTGTAGAATCCAGATTAAGCAAGAATCCTGTTAAGTCAATTTAATGAAAATCCTCCATCTTTGGTATATGACCATCCATTGCCTTATCACCGTGGCGTGGCTTCAGCAAGAATTCTGTTGAGTCCGTCTAGCAAGAATCCCCCTTAGCCCTGATGTTTTCCCTCTTAGTAATTGCAGTGGTCTGAATGTTTGTATTCCTCCAAAATTCATGTGTTGAAATCCTAACCCCCAAAGGTGATGGTGTTAGTGGATGGGGCCTTTGGGAGGTGATTAGGTCATGAGTAGGATTAGTGCTCTTACAGATCTCACGGCGCTCCCTAGCGCAGTCCTCCAAGTGAGGACACAAGACGTCTGCCGACCAGGAGAAAACCCTACTTGACACCCTGATCTCCGGCTTCCCGCCTCTGGACTATGAGAAATAAATGTCTGTTGCTTATGTGTTACACAGTCTGTTGTATTATGGCAGCCTCAACAGACTAAGACTGTAATTTGCCATCCACTCACCCCCTACCCCTGCTCCATGGCTGTAAATCCCCACTTGTCCTTGTTGAGGACTGAGTTGAGCTCAGTTTCCCACTGCAAGACCCCACTGCAGTGGTCCCTATACCTATCACAATGGTTTGCCCCTAAAGTCTGCCTTACCATCTTTAACAAGGGTCATAAATCAATTTTTCTTTAACACAACTCATGTACTTCCTCCTGCTCCTTATGGCAGACGTGGTGTGTGGGACATTGAGGATCCTATTGTCCCCTCCTTCTCGTCAAAGGGGGATGGGGCTAGGTGGTCCCTCTAGGGTCCATGCTCTGTGAAAGAGTTAGAGACTGAGACCTTGTGGTCCAGGCACGCACAGGCTTGTTGGGTCACAGTCAAGGAAGCAGATAAATGTCATACTGTGTAATGCACCTTCAGGCTTCACAGAAGTGGTGTGAGTTGAGCTTTGAAGAATGAGTGGGAGATAAAGGGTGCGGGGGAATCAGCATGTACAAAAGAACAGAGGGGCAACATAACTGATATGATGGACGTGTGGGATGCAATGGAGCAAGCACAGCAGACATAGTCAGGGGTGTGATGACGAAGTCTCCTGTGACAGATCACGGAGTTGGGACTCACCTGTAAGCAGGGAGACACTGAATGGCTTTATGCAGAGGCAGGAATGGCAAATCAAATACAAATTTTAGAAATAAAATTCTAAGGGTGGAGAGGGCTACGACTGCTGGCAGGAGGACCAATGAAAAGCCATGTTTATACAGATAATGGTCCAGGGTAGGGAACTTACCCTAAAGTAGGCCAGCTGGAATCTTCTCCCTGAGACTTTGGAATTGGGGAGAGAGAGAACCACAACCTTCCTCAGGGTTGGACTTATAATGGAAATTTCAGAACTGTGTGAGTGACTATCTTTTACTTGCCGAATGGCCTGAGTAGCAACAGAAAACCAATTTGCTGAGAAGGATCAATCTGTTGTGCAGAGAGAAGCCAAGTCTAGACACAAAGAGACAACTTCGCGGGTTCTGGGGCCTTCCAGCAGCTGGTTCCACTTCTGAGGCCTAGCTTGATTCCTGCCTTTGGTTGATGACACATCCTTCTATCCATTCATATAGTTTCATTCAGCAAGTGTGGGTGACTTCCTGTTATTTGTGTTAAGGGATAATTTTCAAAAAGGTAAAATCATTAAGTCTTATACAAATATAAACACACATTAAACTCACTAATTAATGAGGGAACCAATAAGATACCAAAACCAGTTCAAATGATTTAATTTTTAGAAATGTATATCCTCTACCAGACATAATTTGCATAACCAGGAACAGGAATCATTTGCATTGCTACGGACAGAGACATTTTGCATTATTACCAGTATTTGAACAGATTTGCACTTTAGAAATCTCATTCTAGTGAGAGTGTGAATATTGAATTAGAGGAAGGTAAGGAGATCGGTTAGGAGACTCTGATAATTATGATGAGAAGTGAGAGGGTCTCAATTAGGGCACTGGCTGAAGGGTTAGATTGGAGGAAATAGATTCAAGAGACTTAGGGTGTAGAATGTATAAGACTTAATTAAATGTATCATTGGGGGTAGGGTGGGGATAGAATAGAGCAAATAGTCCAGGACGATCCCAGGATCCTCCAAATGCTGGGTCTTCTTCAAAACTCTTTGCATGTATCTCAGATTTGGGGCTAGAATCGCAGGGAAATGCTGAGGCTAGAACAATGTTCCCTTGTTGCTTTGTTTCTGGCAGTGGTAAATAAGGTTATTTCCCCCACAAGTCCTTTTAAGAAAAAGGTACTGGGTGAACCAGATGGTCCTGTGACCTCTCTCTGTTTCCGAGAGGCTGTAGATGAGGAACAAGTGTAAACATGGCCCATGTAAACTTGAATTACCTCTGTCTTTTTTGCTATTGACAGCTATTCAATCTAGTTCAAGTAAAAAGATTTCCTCACTGAACCCAACTTCAGGAAGCCCCTCGTGGGGCTCTCTCCTGGAATGAAACTTTAATAATTAAGATGTCCAGACTAATAAAATAATTTCTAAACTTCAAACTTTAAAATTAAGGCTTTTCCCATTTCTCAGCTTAGCCCTATTGCAAGTGGCCATGTTCAGCGGGAAATGGGGACGGGGCTTAGTAGATGTCAATCTTTTCCTACTTATCTCTTCTCCCACCCCCAGCTTGCTAACCCTCTTTCTCCACAGGGTTTGAGCAGGTTGGAGGGAGAAAGGATGAGGGAGGTCCTTACTCAACTAATACTGTCACAAACTAATTTTAGTGCTCGGGAGTATATAGAGCTGACTCTTTCTCAAAGAGCCCTTTTATAGATTTTTCAGAGGTTCCCTCCCTGTTGGTGGAGATACTTCTCCTATACCTAGTTACTTTAATGTGGGTGAATTCAGCAACTCCTCTAGTTGGTCACTTACAACTCCTTTAGAAATCTCTAGGCATTTAAAATATCAACTTTATTGAAGTATAATTTACATACAATAAAATGCACAGATTTTAAGTGTACAGTTTGGTAAGTTTTGACAAATGTCTACACCCATGTAACCACCTCAAAAAACAAGATATAGAAAATTGACCTCATGCCCCTTTATAGGCAATCAACCCCACCCTCAGGCAACCTTCTATCTAATTAGAAATCTGTAGGCATTTGACAGCACAGCTCACGTTTCCTCCTGCTGAGGTTTTCTCAACCTTTCAGATGGTATCTCTGACAAGATAAAGCAAGTCTACTTGGTCTCTTACATGACCCATATCTGGTCTATGGGGAGCACCCATGCATCCCTGTCCTGCAAAACAATGGGAGCACAGGCCAATCTCACCACAGCTACCCCGTCTTGCTTTGCCAAAGAACAGGTAGTTGACTGTTCTTTTGCTTTTTAGATATTTCCAGTTATGTGTCAAATATGAGCTCTCTGTATCCTCCAGACACATTAATCATATAAATCTCTCCAAGTAACTTCCTTAAAACCCTCTCAACTTGAGCTGAACTGGGCAGAGGGGACTCAAAGCCCTCTAGCAATTCTCTCTAAAGATCCCTTTCCAATGTCTGATTTTCCAGCCCTTTTCTCAAGGTGAGTGAAATGATAGAAGGAGAACTGACTGAGTGGTGAACACACAATGCAATATATAGATGATGTATTATAGACTTGTACACTTGAAACCTACGTAGTTTTGTTAACCATTGTCACCCCAATAAATTAAAAACAAAAAGTTGCAAACTTGTTTTTCACACTCCCCGTTTTGCAAGTCTTGCACGGTCATCTCACACCTCACTTTGGAATGTGGCAGGCATCTGCTGTCTTGGATCCTCAGGGGGGACGGGGACTCAAATCTCCCAAGATGCATATAAGCCACCGGGAGAGGATGCTGATTGTTCAGGGGGCTTTGGGGGGGGGGGGGGACTTATTAGTCCAAATTGTATTTTTACAAATGCTTTAGATGAGAGACCATAAGTGGTGACCATGCTTCAGAAAAAGAGGCCCCTGAAGTATAAATGAAAACTAGATACCAAAGGCTAAGTTTCACTTTGAAAAGACAGGGCAAGAGGCAAATTCAGGACAAATAAAAGAGAGTAGTAGATTTCATTCATTTACTCATTTATTGAAAAACATTAGTAATCTAAGTACTAGCAGTCTGCTGGGTGATAGAAATACAAATATGAACCAAAGTTCTTGTCCTCAGAGAGAGCATCATGGCCTAGCAGAGAAGACAGAGAAGTAACCCACAATTAAAACAGGCGAGTTAGAGATAACACATTCAACTCTCAGGAACTGAAAGAGAAACGTACGAGGTGGTCTAGTGTCAGGAAGAGGCACCCAACAAGAACAGGAGCTTGTGTGTCAGTGAAGGCTACCAGCGGAAGCGACCAAAGCTGAGAGTCAAGAGCAGATAGACATTAGCTACACAAAGGAGGGAAGTATATTCTAAGAGGAGAGAACAGAAAGAGCCAAGGCATAGAGGCTTCTGAAGATAATGGAACCTTTGAGGAATTGCAAATAGTTTGGTATGGCAGAAATGCAGTATATGCAGCAAAAAGTGGTGATGAAACTGGAGAGGCAGGCAGCTTCAAGGTAGGGAAGGTATGATGAGTCACTAAAGCACTTTAAACTGGCAAATGCCATGATCTGATTTGTACTTTTGAAAAGTCATTTTCTGTGGTGTGGATAATGGATTGGAAAGAAGCAGAATCCGAGGCACGGAGACCAGAGAGGACGATGTTGCCATAATCCAGGCAAGAAATGATGAAAGCAATGGGACTTGGATAAACAGGAAGGGAAAGATTTGAAGACAACTGTAAGACTGAGTAAATGGAACTTGGTAACAGAATGGACTAGATTAGAAGAACACAAGAGAGGAGTCCGGAAAGACTTCCAGGTTTCTGGCTTGAGCTACTTATTGGGTGATGGCATTTATTTATTTAGGGAAATAAGAAAAATAGGCAGAGTAGCAGATTCCAATTCTTTCATTTCATTTGTTCATTCATTCAACAGACATTTATTAAAGGCCCATCATATGCTATGAATAGACAAATGATTAAAATGTCCTGTGATAAGTGTCACTGGTAAGGGTATGCACAGGGGAGCAACTGAATAAGTTGGGCAGCTATATAAGTCACATTGAGGAATTAGGGGTAGATCTTGGAGGAGACAATGCCTAATCTGAGCTTTAAAAAAAAGAGGTGAAATTCACATAAAATTAACCATTTTAAAGTACACAATTCAGTGGCATCTAGTACATTCACAACGTTGTTCAACCATCACCTCTATCTAGTTCCAACTATTCTGAGTTTTGAAGGGCGACTAGAAGTTTGCTAGATGAAGAAGAGGGTGAGGGATGAGGGAAAGCATTTTGGGACATGAGAACAGCATGTTTGATGACATGAAGACCAGAAATAGCATGACCAGAGTGAATGCAGAAAGGAAAGTAGTGAAAGACAAGGCTAAAAAGAGGCCAATAATAAAGCGTTCAAATTTTAACTTGATCCAGAAAGCATGGGAAACCCTTAAAGAATGCAAAGATGGGGCTGGACACGATCAAGTCTGCCTTTTAGACAGATTACTCTGGAAGTAGTACTGGTGATACTTTGAATAAGAGAAAACAAGGAAGACGACTTGGGAGAGCTTATGCAGTGATCCACGTGAGAGAGGATCAAAGTCTGACCAATGGCAATGGTAGGGAACTGAAAACAAGACATAATAAAGATGCAGAATTTACATTACTTGATGATTGATTAGACATCAGACTAGAGGAAGATTATAGGATGGTTCCTATCAGTCTGTCTTGGGTGACTGGAATGACGGTGGTGACATCCTGGGATGAAATTTTGGGGAAAATGATAAGTACAGGTTGGTGGGTTGAGTGTGAGTTTCCTGAGATTCAACTAAGTGAAGGGTCTTAGAATCAGTTTAATAAATGGAACTGCATTTCAGAAGAGAGATCTAGGATAGAGTGAGAATTCAGAATCTTCTTTTTGTTGGTACATGAAGTCATGAGTTTAGATTAAGTCACTCAGGAAAAGTGTACAGAGAAAGATGAGCAGAGAACCTAGTACTGAGCTTTGAGAACCAATATTTAAGGTGTGCAAAGAGGATAGAGCTATGTGGTTAAAAGATGTGATCATAGTGAGGCGAATACAGAGTTTAGCAGCAGGGGGCAGAAAAGTGGCATGGAGCTTTTAAAAAGTAGAGAAAAAGGGGGTAGGGGAGATACTGGTTTAATTTGAAGGGAGATGGTGGTGGGGGGGGTCTGTGAGACAATGATTGTCGCCGGGGGCCCCAAAGACCATACAAATCTCTCCACTCCAAAACAAGCCATTTATTACTCCATAAACTCTTAGAAATAATTTCCCAAATACATACAATTTCTTCTCAAAATAATTTTATGGAATGAAGACAAATGTTCACCAATTATATCTCCTCAAGAAAAGATTTTTGAAAATCCCCTGCAGTCTCCTCCTCCCAGCTCTGAGGCCCAAAAAGGTGTCAGTTCTTGGGTCAAAGGCATCAAAGGAAGGGAAAGAAGGCAACATCTTGAGCTGTCGTTTAAGGCAGGAATCACCTCCTTTGTTCGTCTTTTTTTGTGTGTGTGGGGGGCGGTCCAGAAACTCTCCTTCAGCTTCTTATGACCAACTTTTCACAGCTGTCTCCTCCTTTTGCTACCCAGGGCCAGCAAAAGACTCACCCTGAATCCCCCAAATAAACCTGAGAAACGTGCCTGCGTGGGACGATGTGTGGGGCTCTGGCAAGGTTTATGGTTGCTCTGGGCATGAGAAACAGGGCCCAGAGTAAGATTCTTAGGCTCCATTTTCTTTTCCCTTCCCCATACGGCCCCTGTGCACCCATTACTTCCACATTTGCTTGTCTGGATTAAAACTTAGAAGGTTTGGTGGGAAGGAGGCCTACATCGCTTTTTCTTGAAATGCTGTAACTCTGACAGATATCTGGGAGCTCTTACTTCACTTTTCCTTGCCTTACTTGGGTACAGTCTTTTAGAGAATGAAGAAGCCGAGCCCCGGGAGTGAGAGTGGAAGAGCAGGTTTATGCTGCTTTCCCAGGGACCCTAACCTCTCCTTACTAAGTTAGGTGAATACAAGGGAGGAAGAGCAATGACCGACTCCTTTGGAGTTTCCCTAAAGGCTTCTACTTTTTAAAAGAAAAGCTATCTTTTCTTGGGCATCATGGATCTCATAAACTTGCCGGAAGTGATGAGGGACCCAAAGCCCTGTTTGTGGGAGAATGCATAGGCAGAACGTCGAGTGCTTGAATGTTTCAGTTTAGTCTGGACTGGGGGTGGCAGTGGGTGTTTCATGCGATGCATTCTGTCAATAACCTACAGCCAGAGCATGGGGACAGGGTTTTTATCCACAGAGGCAAGGCAAAGAGGGTCATGAATTGAATTATAGCTGGGTAGATTCCCTGTTCCACTCACCTTGTCCACAGTGGAGGGGCAGAATAGTGGTTTGAGAAACTGGTACCCAACGGCAGGCAAAATACAGAGGACCATGCTGAGGGCAACACTCAGCCACAACAGTGGCAGACTCAGAGTGTTCCTTACCACACCTGTAAACAACAGCCAGGAGGGGAAAGGCTGAACCAGAGCCTGGAGGAAGGGCGCTGTCAGCCAGAATTTAGATACCTCTCCATTCCAAAGAAGGAAGTTATTTTGGAGACAGGTTAGTCTCCTGAGAAATAAGTAAATGCAAAAGAATTGCAGCGAGATCCTTTTTACAAGCCAGTCATCGTGAATTCACGTGCCTTCGTCTCTCTCTGAAGGCGGGGCAGGGCAGGAGATGGGGGGAGGTTATAGGAATCCTAGAGCTTCGGCCTGGACACAAAAAATGGGATAGAGGACATTGGAGGGGAAAAATGAGAGGTGGAGCCAGCTACGTCTACATATCTACTCTTGCTGTATTTTGTCCTCATCAGAATGGAGATGAGAGATAGGGAAATTAATATGGGAGACAATAAGGCAGTAGAAAGAATATTGGACTGGGAACCAGGAGACCTAGATTTGAGTAATTTAAAATTTAAAAACCTCCAGTCTCTAAAATGGTGCTAATAATTCTTGTGCTGCCTACTTCAGAGAATGCTTGTAAAAATCAAAATAGATAAGAAATTTGAAAATATCTTAGAAACTCTATAAGGTAAAATATTTCCCCTAGCTAAATTTTGAGTCCTTTTAGGGCAAAGACCATGTCTTATTCCTGTCTATATCCATAGAGCCTAGCACATAGTAATAGCTGCTCCATAAACATTTACTAAACAAATATATTTGGTTCACATTCCCCACCCCTATTCCCCACCCCCTTGCCACACGCTGAGCAGGGACTTACCTAGGAATTGAAAGACGTTGGGGAACATTAAGCATAAGCCATCACTGTACAGGAAGTTTAAGAGGCAAATGTAGAAACCCAGGCTACCCCAGGTGATGAAGTGGCTTATCACCGTCCAGTAGGTTGTCTCCAGGGCAATCTGAAAAGCACCCTACTATGTGCAATACGCTATAACCTGGGACCTATCAGCCACCTCCCTTCTCCAATTCCCTAATGGGAGGATGCTCCCTCCCCACCCTCCCTCCTTCCTTCCCTCCCTCTCTTCCAGACAGTCTCCTCCTCCAATCCCCCTACCCCTACCACCACTGGCCACACCTGCATTGTGACCACCCAAAGCAGGGAGGTCTGCACTATCAGGGAGAAGGACTGGTAGTCGGAGATTTCCTTCCCATCACTGCTCACTGAGTTGCAAATCGTCCTCATGGGGACAAAAAACAGCACGAAGGAACTGTAGACCCCATGCATGAAACACTTCACAAATTCCTTCTTGTTGAAATAGAGGTTGTGCTGGCCTGGCTCATACAGCTCTGGGAAGTGTAGGCTCCACGTTTCATTCACATCCTGGAAGCACCAGAAGGTAAGGAGAAAGGCTCAGAAGGTTCCCATCTCCGCCAGAGTGGAGGCTTCTCCCCTCACTGAGTCTGCTGGCAGGCTGCCTAGGAGCTTCCTCATGGGTGACTTGAGAAGTGCAACCAGAGAACAGAGCAGTGAGCACAGAGCCTTCCTGAAGTTCTACTCTCTAGGCAAGGATCTGGGTAATGAAAGGAAGCTAGGAGAAGGGCAAGATGGTGGAAGGACCTGGAGGCAGTTAGGAGCGGGGACTCAAGAAAGGGGGCAATTGGGACTGGGGGTAGCTGGGAGGGAGGACTGGAGCTTGGGGTAGGGGAGGAAGTTGGGACAGGAGTCCCCAGTTTTAAGTGTTTCTTTGGTTGAATATTCTTTGTGTCAAAAGCCCGTGGGAGGAGAGGGGAAAGCCAATGGGGACCAGGGAGTCCCTTATAGGTGTCCACGCTCTGTGATAGTCCTGCTATTCCCATAGCTACTGGTGAACTCAGGTAAGAGGATTCTCTATGTGGGTGAGATTGGATCATCTTCAGCTCGTGAATCTGAAACTCTGGATAACAGAGCTTGGGGCTTGTGTTGAGAAGTTGTAGAGCCCTAGAATTTAGACCACCGAAGCTGGTTAGAGCTGCTGACTGACACAGCTTATCCCTCTTGCTGTCTGATGCTGGCAGCTACTTCATGGAGACTTTCTTTCCTACCCTGATGGGGACCAGGAACCGTGATACTATGATGTCCCTTTCAGCTACTTTATTCCTCTTTGGAGGCTCCTTTTCTATTCCATGTACCCATGACTGGAGGTTGGGGTAGAAGGGAAGGGAGAGGTGGGCACCAGGGCCCTCAATACCCAGGGAATTTCTGACAAGGACCCATACTCCCATGCTTGGCCCTCAGGACCCCCACCGAGGCCTCCCACTATTGGTTTATCTCATTATCTCTGAATGGTCTCTCCCTTTTTGAAGTCCCTGCCCCAATAGCTCTATTTCCTTTCACTACTTTTGTACACACTAAATTTACAGCACAATTTCCATGTTTCTCTCTAGAGATAAAACTGATGCAGGAAAACTTGGATTTCTAAAACTGATGATTATTCTCTGTGGAGGAAGACTCTTTACTTTATCCCATGATACCTCTCCAGGTGATAAGCTCCCTTCCTTGCTCTAGAAAGCATTCCATTTATACTTCACTTTATAGAGCTCAGCTCTTGCTATTCTCCTCATCTTGGGAATATTTCTCAAGGGCCCAGGGGCTTCAACACTGACTAAGGGGCTTGTTGCTGGTCTTACCTGGTCAAACAGACTCAAGCCCAGGACAGGGAGGGAGGTGTAGACCAGGTTGTAGAGAGTGATAAACCAGGTGTCATAAACTGTCTGGAAGAATACCAAGAAAATTTCTTAGATGTCTCTCTTTTACAAAGTCCCAGCTCCAAGAGAGCCCCTTTGTCCTCAATCTACCCACCCCTGTACTAACCTAGAGCAGGATCTGAATTTCAGCAATCTGACTGAGAAGGCTGACCTCAGTCTCTGTTTGGTCCTACTCTATTTAGAACTGGCTGCCTGGCTGAGGTAGGGCCATATCAAGCTTGTTTGTGGTCAGCCTTACAAGGTTGATTGGAACCAATGCTACCATGACCTGCACTGCTTCTGCCTGCACAGCAAGAACCCAGACTGGCTGCTAGGGAATGCTAGCTAACACCCTGCACTCCCGGGCATGGAAGCCTCTGGGCTATTTGCTGTATCTGCGTTATGACATTCAACAGCTTCTATAACCCTGGACTCTTTCTAACACTGGCAAGCAGAATAGACCTAACAACCCTTCCCCAGTGAGGTGCTCCGTCCCAGAGCCTAGAGAGGGCTCCTCTCCTTACCAGCCACAGAGGTGGTCATCTTTGTTGGTTCTCGTTCTCTCTCTCTCTCTCTCTCTCTCTCTCTCTCTCTCTCTCTCACACACACACACACACCTCTCCCACAAACCAGACTGGCTTTGTTAGACACCGCGGGTATACAAGTCCACTACTGTCTGCTGACTGGTCTGTTCCCCCTGGAGCCCAAGGCAACAGACGTAGTAAGTATCTCCCAAGAGAAGCATTCCTGGGGTTATTTCTCTTGGGAATTTTTGAGAGACTCCTAAAAATTACTCATAGGAAAAGGGATTCCTTGTGGAACATCAAAATCCAGGTGTCACCTCTCCCCACTATCGTGGGGGAGATTTCTTTTCAAAATGTGGAATTAAGTCATTGGAGCAACAACAGTGCGTGTTCGGGTGTGGAAGGAGAAGTAATGGGTAGCTGTGTTTCCAAGTATGGCTCTAGGTGAACGCCATAACCAGCCTGTCTGTCAAGACCTAGGGGACCTTTGAGGTTTAGCCTGCTCCATAAGGATTACCTTGGGTGCTAAAACAAACAAACAAACACAACCAAAAAGCCCAACTCCCAGACTTAGGAAATTCCCTCCATTACGTATGTTTGGAAACTCTAGGTGTCTATGTCAGGGAAAAGGGGAAAACATCTTATGGGTGAGTTCTGAAGGTAGGAGTCAAGGCCCTGTCAGAGCCAGGCCAGGAAAGCTAGGGGTTAGAAATCTAAGTTTCAGTGTGGGGCTGGGAGATGGGATAAGCATGGGTGAGGAGCTTTACAGGTGATGGCAGCATATCCTACACTGGTCTCTAGAGGAGAAAAAGGGTCTGAGCTGGCTGAAATGGAGGGTGACAAGACGCTGTTGAGCAGAGTGGGAAATGCCACCTGACTTCCTACCTGTGCGGAGAAGCCGCTGTAGAAGGAATACCAGACGTGCACCAGGGTGAAGGCAAAGTTTTTGTAAAAGAAGTAGCTGAGAAACTTGCACATGCGATTATAGGACCAGCGGCCATGGACAAAGAGTAGACGCTGCAGATACTGGAACTGGGAGAAGGTGAAGTCACTGTTGAGCATGGCCTGCGTTCCCTCCTGGCTGCTGATGCCGACGCCAATGTGGGCAGCTGCAGAAGAAACCCCAGAAACTTCTCAGCCCCAGACCTTGTTTGCTGGGCTCCCAGCCTGGGAAGTATAAACAGAAGACTGAGCTCATGCTGTACAAATGCCTTGTTTTACGTTTGGAAAACACTGTTAGGCCCAGCTCAAAATGGCCCTTACTTAGTGGCTGGAGCGTTTTCTCCTTAGTGGATTGCCCCTCCCCTACAAGTCAGAAAACAGCTCCTTCATCTTTATTTTGTTTTGTATGGTGCTGCTCAAGAATGCCTGCCACTCTTGGCTTGTTCTAGAAAGCTGTCCTGGATGGTCTCTGCACCTCCTATGGCCACCTAGGCTCTTTCCTACTGTTTAGATGCTGAGGTAAGCATTTCTTGGTATCTCCTGAAGCCACTTAAATCAATTAAAAATGCAGGATGGACGTCAATCCAACATAACATTTAATTACCTAAGTTTATCTAAGGAGCGAAATCCAACTGTTGGGAAGAATAAGTGACGTACATACTTTGTTAGTGAGAAATAAGTTCTTCAGGAGGCTTAAGGTGACTTTTTCTGGATAAAGCAAGGATTATACTCGATGGAAGATAAGACTGAAGTTCCTATTACTTTTAATTAGTCTGTTGTAGTGTAGGCCAAATTCATTGATTTTCTAGCATATACCTATTGCATTACTTAATGGAATAACTAAAACCTCTAAAGCCCTAAAAACCAGAGAAGTTCTAGGAACTGGGGAAGAGAGAAAGAACACTTCCTAGTCTGAGGCTGAGTCTGGAATATCTGCTAGTGTTTCCCGTATGGAGAGAGAAGGTGGACTAGAGGACCTCTAGATGCATCCATATCTCACAGAACCACAAGTTGCTGGAGGCTAACAACATTCAGCTGAAGTTAAAACCAGTTTCAGCCATTTGTTTCTATTGGTCTGAAGCATCAGTAAGTCTGCTATTCTCCTCCAGCCAGGGTAGTCAGGGCAAGCTCTTGGGAACACTGCCTGCATTGGGCCTCACAGCTAATTCCCCAGTTGGGTAACCCTGTCTCCCACTTTACTTTGCTCAGGCTGACAGCCTTCAAATAAGGAACAGACTATGACTTCTTCCCAGGGCTCCTTTCTGTGGGCTTTGATGCCATCTCAGAAAGATGGTGTGGTAGTGACACAGCCTGTTGTTCTATGAATATATGCGTGAGCTCTTGTGGGAGCCACGCGTATCTATGTGTGTATGAGTATTAAGTGAATGAATCTAAATGTGTGTGTGTGCCTGTGGATACAGGCAGATGTATGCATGTGTAAATAAATGGGAATGCAGGTGTAGCGGAGCATGAATGAAATCACAGAACATGAATGAACGAAATCATACAACACATATGACATGCAGCAGTGTGAACGAGCAACAGTGCCCCCCAGATCGGGTTTGCCCATGGAGCAGGGACAGGACAAGCTCATGCCTTGGGGCTACTGCCCCCACCCCTCACATGCCTTTGATCATGCTGACGTCATTGGCCCCATCCCCGATGGCCAGTGTCACCGCCTTCTTGTACCTCTTCACCAGCTCTACCATCTGGGCCTTCTGAAGGGGTGTCATCCGGCAGCAGATCACCCCCTTGCACATGCAAGCTGCTCGCAGCAGTTCCACCTCCAGGTTCCTTTCTAGAGCATAGGCCTGCGGCACCGGAACACACCCACATTTCAGCTGCACGAAGAGGTTCTCCCCACAGGATCTCCCTAGGCCCCTCCCCTCTCCGCCTACTCTCCTGTACTACAGAGGGCAGGCGTGCCTGCTCCCAAGGTGCTCCACCCCCAAGGGAGACCAAACCCCCACGTCAGCTCTAGGCATCGCCACACTGACCCAGCCTCCAGTGGGAAACCCGTCAGGGTCTCGGCCTGGGTCAAGTCGGTTGACTGGGCTATAAGGACAAGTGACTTTTTGGAGGACATGGTTCTGCTCACTTCCCTCTTCCCCTAAGTGACAGGCCACATCAATAGTGAAATTTTTGGATAAAGAAGGAATATGCTCTTGGCTTCTCTTTCCTCATTATTCCTGCCTAGAGAAGGCTCGAGAAAGGTGTTTGTCAGACAAAGACACCTAAAGAGAAGGGGAACAGGGTCACTCATGGGTCTTGAATTTCCCCTGAAGTGGGTTGGACCCAGGAAAAAAGTTCCGTGGAAGAAGAGAACAGGCCGTAGCTCTGTGTTGCCCACCAGACTGTAGCCGTTGATGATCAAGCCGTAGTTGCCACTGGGAACCTCCTCAGGTATTCGGAAAGGCGCTCTGGGCTTCGTGGTGAAGCAGGTGTTTAGTGGGTCTGGTTCCAGCAGAGGCTTGGGTTTCATCTTGTCTATTGCTGAACTGAAGACCAAGAATAGTGGTTAGTGTCTGACCTGAAGCCCCAGAGCTTAGGAGGGAAAACGTGTCCCCGAGTGAAAATGGGCAAGGTGGATATGGAGCCTCTGCAAAGAGCCAGCCAGGACCTCACACCTGACAGCCTCCTGAGACCTGCCACTACCTTACGTCCCTGACCATTCACACACCACACTTATCTACTCCCCATACTCCGACTCCTTGAGTCCTAATGCTGCTTCACAAAATTCTCTCAAATACTTTAGGTTTTCTGCTTTCCTCTCCTCCATTTCTTCTCTGTGCCTTCTCATAGTATGGAGCCATACTGGGTAAAGAGATGAGTGAGAAATCTTGGGTCCAGGGATGGGCTGTGGCAGCTCTCCCATCTGTACCTGAGTTCTTGCCGAATAGTTTCACCATCATTGCCGTCCACGCAAAACAGCCCATCCATTCCGTTGTCAAATATGTTACAGGCATAGGCGATGTTCATAGCAGTCTCTGCAGGGAAGGAGGAACACAGGTCACATTTTGGCCAGGACAGGGTGTCTTCACCGTGTGCCGGTACATAGGCTGGTACACAGTAACAGTGGGCTACAGAGCCCATTTGTCCACATCGGCCAGGGATGCAGTCAAAGTGCAGTTTTCATGGGTCAATGGAGACCATATTCAAATATCCACAGGAGCCTGGCAACTTGGTAAAGACTGGCAAGTTCTTTATCAGTAACTAGGTTCGTTCTGGCTTCGTCTTCTCTACAACGCCTTCCCCTGTTTCTTAAAGCAATTCTAGTCTGTATCCACTTCTCCAGCCAAACAGGATGTATTTCCTGGAACAGAACTGTGCTTATTTCTATGCTAGATTTAATGGGAGACTGAGACATGCTTAGGTTGTAGTCTTTCCTTTAATCAAGAAATCTGGAATTTGGAATAAATTCATACTAAAGGAAAAAAATTAAAAAAAAAATTAAGTCCTGAACCCTGGCTGCAAGTAGTAGCAATAGTCAGAGGAAATACTGCAATTTGTATAGAAACTTTCTTGGAGAAAGACCTTGAGGATGAGAAAGACTTGTTTAGGGGAAGGAAAAAACATTTCAAATGGGGAAACCACCCAAACAGAGGCCCTGGAGTAGGAGTTGCTTTATTTTGGGACATACTGAAGGGGACGGTCACTTGAGGATAGAGAAAAGGATGTGTAGGCAGAAACAGATTATCAAGGTCGTGAAGGCCAGGGAGTGGAGTCCAACTGCCACCTGCAGTCATGGTGGGCACCTGAGCAGAGGAGTAACGTCATAAAAGTAGTATATTTTAGGAAGATTAAACTGATGGTTGTTTGTAGGCTATACTGAAATTAATAAGGGCAAGAGACAGAAAGATCAGGTCAGAAGCTTTTTGCAGAAGTACAGCCAACAGGGGACAAAGGCTGAGTGAGCATGGTGACACAGTCAAGAGGATTTTCAGAGGAATTTGAGGGACATGGTGGGAAAATGGACCTTCGGGACAACAGAGAGGGCATGTATAGTCAGAAAACTCTAAAAGTTTTAGCTTGTGAGTTCCTGGATGACAGAGGTCATGTTTGATTGTTTCACCTCTGTGTTCTCAATGCCTACCTCATGTAGCATCTGCCATAAAGTATAGGCTTAGCAAATTGTATATCAAGAGGGAATGGAGCTGTCCTGTAAGGACTTGACCTGGGTTATAAGGTATTTTTCGAATCACTGGATAAGAACAAAAGGAAAAGAAAAAGAAGAAATAGCTAAGGTGGACAGAGAAGAGGATCGGTCAGGTGAGGAGCTCCACTTTACCTTGCTTATCTCCAGTCAAAATCCACAGTTTAATTTTGGCTTTGTTCAGGGCGATGATTGTCTCAGGCACTCCATCCTGCAACTTGTCTTCTATGGCTGTGGCCCCTAACAGCTTGGAACAGAGATATCAGTGAGTCATAAAAAAGGAGAGAGTCACAACATTTCGTGCTACCCAACAACTCAACTGGCTGCTCAGCATCCTGTTTAGTAAGCTGGCACTGTCCTGGCAGGAGTACCCCAGTGGTATAAAACTCAGCACACTATGCCTCTCAACAGATGCAGCTTTTCAACCACACACTGAAATCAAACTTGGAAACACAGAATATCAGGGATGAAATAGGGAAAAGACTTGCCCAAGTCATACGTGATGCTATGTGCCACTTCTAAACCATCTGTTTCTCGACACATGTTCTCTCTCCCTGGCTTCATAGCACGCTTCATGGCTTTGGTCTTCAACAGGGATCCCCAGACAAAGGATGCCCCACACCTCATTCCAGTGTTTCTTTCAACCTTACAAGAGCTTGGTGAACTTAATTTGTTTGTATCTACTGGGGCCCTCTAAGGTTTTTAAGGCCTTTGCCCCTGAAAAGGGGAATCACTAGATTAAAAGCATCTTGGTTCAGCACCATGCTTTCTCTCTATGATATCCCAACAGTGCCAACCCCAGGGATGGGCACCAGGACAAACTACTGACTTCTGCTAGGCCTCTAGAAGGACAGTCTAGAAATATCACAGAACTGGCTATGGAAGGAGATTTGTGATCTTTGGGATCTCTAAATTTTCCCATTTGGTATCAGTAACTTCTATTGTTATAGCAGAGCCAGCCTGTATCAGTTTGGTCAAAAACTCAGGGGACATCCTTAACATCTCTTTTTGCTTATATCCTATAAGATAATCCATCAGCAAATTCTGTTGGCTCTACCTTTAAAAAAAAAAAAAAGTACAGATTTGATCATTCCTCACCACTTCCATTACTTTTATAGGGTTCAAGGCATTGTCATCTCTCAATCGTATTATTGCAACTACCTGCTAATTGGTCTCCCTGGGTCTGTGCCTGCTCCCCTACAGTATGATGTCAACATGACAACCAGAGATCATTCAGAAAGCTTCATCACTTCTCTGGTTGAACTCTTCACTGGTTTTCCATATCCCACTCTAAGCCCTTATTGGCCTGCAGGACCCTCTACTACTTCTCTGTCTCATGTCCTTTTATTCTGTCCTCCTGAGTGACACTGCACCAGCTACCCTAGCTGCTCCTGTTTCAGGGCCTTTGCTCCTGCCATTTCTTCTGTCTGGAAAGCTTACCCTCCAGAGATCTGCTTGGCTTGCCACCTTCTTGAGGTCTCTGCTCAGATGTCTCCTTCACTAAGCACCCTATTTAAAATAGCAACTGTGCTTTGCCCTCTCCAAAACACACACATATGCTGATACTCCCTAGCTTGCTTCCTGGCTTCATTTTATTTTCTCCCATAGCGTTTTTATCTTCTAACATACTATATATGTTACCTTTTTTGTCTGTTTTGTCTACTGCTATATGAACAGGGCTTAAAACAGTGCCTGGCACATAGAGGAAGTTAATAAATTATGTCAAATGAGTGAGTGAATATTTTTGTCTTGATTAGTCCATCAATTAGTTCTGGATTATCTAATCTGTTATTCCTCCCAGATTAGTTTCGGTAAGCAGCTTTGGGATAAGAAACACTGTCGGAAAGATGAAATTTATAACCAGTGTGTTTTTTTCATTATTTATGGATTTCAAAGGTCCAGGATATCCTGAATCAGCGTGGATTCCAGTATCCAGAGAGCGCCTGAACCTACTGATTTGCTGGAAGCCACTCTCAGAGCCCTTGCTCAGTCTGCTGACTGCTGTCCCCCATCACGCTTCCAGTTTGTCCCAGGCTTCCTCACACTAACCATCAAGTCTTTTTCGATCTCTTCATAGACCCTTGATATTTTATTTTCCCGATTCGCCAAAGACAAACAGGCTTCACTGTGCTTTTTGCTCCAGGCACAGAAGAATGAACTGTCCAGTTCTCGATAGGCCACCATGAGGGTGCGAAGGCCTTCACTGGCAAAATCCTGGAAGACATGTGTATGCACTGAGCGGGGCTGGGCTGGGTTAGGGAGTGGAAGGCTGATCCCATGGGCCCCATCTGCTTGCAGTATAGGGTTTAATGGTTAGTACCATGGGGCTAGTACCTGGCCTAACCAGAAAGCAGCTGTTGAGCTTTCTCAGCAAAATGTCCTAAGGATTGGGGCAGCATAGCTGGGGCTAAAGTCTGAAAGTAGTTCTCAGACATAGAAGATTCTAGCTTCTATCTACAGTTAGGTTATTTGCTGTGTAACCTTGGGAAAAACTAAGCACTCTAGATTTCTTTCTTATAAAACTGGGATAATAATTCACCCCCTACAGACAGGATAATGACGTCTATAATATGAGAATGAAGGGAGTAATAAAGCAAAAAAGAGTTGTTATAAAAATAAGCAAAGGTGCTATTATTTTTTACAAGCATATATTCATTTTATTTTCCTCTCTCTCTGCCTTCCTTCATCAAGCATTCAATGGGCATCTCAAATAGCATACATATTGTGTGTATTTGTCTATAGCTGGTTGGCTCAGTTGACTGGCCGTAGCCAGCAGTGTTAGGCCACTGCTGAAATGCTTTCTGGGTGAGCTAGCATCTCTTTGCTCCTTGGCCACCGATATATCCTAACCATAGCTAGCTATCTTGCGGAAGTATACTCTTGGTCATAAGGAGGGCTGGGTGAGAATGTGGGAGGTTTGGGGTAGAACTCATATCCAACTGAGGATGGGATAGAGGCAGATTTATGTATTAAGAATTGCATGTGAATAACAATTCTACACGACCACTGTTACAGTGAGCTTCAGAATAATTCACTTTGGCATCATAAGAGTAAAGGAAAACAGAATTTATCTTCTTGGTATATTGCTCTTAGTTCCCTGTGCAACTCCTGAGTGTCTGATGTTACCTGTCAGGTGAAACTAACATAGGTAGTATAGGTAGGGAATGCCATCTCTTAAACCTCTGTACTGTTGGCAGGCAAAACTATGACACAGAAGCCTGAGGGAAGTTCTCAGAGACTTCTTAAGAAGGAAGAGATATGGCAGAAACTGATTTTGCAAAGGATACTGATAATAGGACTGGACAAGCTTAACAATACACTGACAGATTCTTAATTCTTCAACAAGTAATTTAGCAGCCTGTGTTAACATTATTTCTTACTGATCTCTCACTTGTGTGTTTTCCTTTTCTCTTCTGTTGGGCAAACCAGAGCCCTGGGGCCAAACCCTGACCCACTTGTTTTTGTGTGACCTGCTGATCCCCGTCTCAGAGGGCCTGGAGCTATGCTTCTGCATGAGTGGGTTTTTGGAGCTTGACTCATAGGTTTATCATCAGTGGTTAACATACAGTAGTGTAATCAGACGCCACTGCTGGTATCTGTTAAGGTTGGTAGCAGGCTGAAAAATCTGAAACAGTTTTATGGCCCACTTTGAAGCCAGTCTGTGGAAATGCTCTCTGAGAAAATACCTAATTCCTGTGTTCATTAACAGATGAGAGTTTTCAGACTTGCCCATAAAAAATACTGTGGCCTCTGGGAACCATAAGATATAAGAGCCACCCCATGTGGGACACTTCACTGACTTTTTAAAACATTTGAGATATACTGTACATACCATAAAATTCAGTCTTTTACAGTGTACAATTCAGTGTTTTTTAAAAAATGATACCCTTAATTGTGCAACCAATCATCACTACTATCTAATTGCAGAACATTTTCATCACCCCAAAAGAAACCTCATACCCATTAGCAGTCACTCCCATTCCCTTTTCCCCAACCCCAAGCAACCACTCATCTACTTTCTGTTTCTATAGATTTGCCTGTTCTAGACATTTCCTATAAATGAAATCATACATGTGGCCCTTTGTGACTGGCTTCTTCCGTTTAGCACAATGTTTTCAAGGTTCATCCACACTGTAGCTGTATCAGTATGCCATTCCTTTTAGTAACTAATTAATTCATTGTACGGATATACCACATTTTATTTATCCATTCATCCATTTATGGGCATTTGGGTTGTTTCTACTTTTTTTGCTATTGTGAATAATGCTGCTATAAACATTCGTGTACCAGTTTCTGTGTGGATGTATATTTTCATTTCTCTTGGGAATATACCTAGGAGTGGAAATGCTGGGTCATCTGATAGTAACTAAATGCCAAACTTTTTCAGGAACAGCCAGACTGTTTTCTAAAATGGCAACATCATTTTACATTCCCATCAGCAATGCATGAAGGTTAAGATTTCTCTCTATCTTTGCCAACATTTATTATTGTCTGGTCATCTTTTTATTTTATTTTAGCTATACTAGTGGTGTGCAGCAGTATCTCATGGTTTTGATTTGCATTTCTCTGATGGCTAATGATATTGCACATCTTTCATGTGCTTACTGGCCATTTATTCTCTATGTGTTAATGTAGAGTCAAGCCAAAATGGCCTAACAAAATAGCAACTTCACCAATCTATTTCTTTAAAATATTTTTCTGATCTGCCTCTTTCTCATCCCATTCCCTGTCCTATCCTTCCAACCCTATATATCCAGGTATAAGGGTAGAAATCCCAGAGAATACAGACCTGGTTTTCCTTCTTAGTGCCAGCTGGCTGGAGCCAGTCTTTCTTTCTGATGTAGCTCAAGTCCAAGGGGGTAGAAGTAGCATGGAGTAGGTAGGGGGGAGGTACCCTTGGGGACTCTAATCCTGTAGATATCAGAGGATGATATCAAACAACCTCCTAACCAGCCCAGGCCGGGTGCTTTATACTCCATATCCTAAAAGCAATCTGTTCTTATCATGGCTGATGGGGTGGGCCTCCCATACCAGCAGGCCCTATTCTGAAGCAAATTCTAGGTCTGACCATGGGACCTCCTAAGCCAGGAATCATAGAGAGAACTATTCTGACTGTGGTAAGTGCTCCCACAGACACAATCCTTGTCATGACCCTGGGATCCTATGCCATCCAACATCTTGGCACAGAAGTTGGCAATGTGATCACTGAGAATCCCACAGAATGAGGAAGCTTTCATTCTTCCATCAATTAAAGAGACACAGACACCAATATACACCCATAAATAAACACACTGACACAGGGACACATATCCAGATACAAGGAACCATCCACAGCTTCCCTCCCCTGCAACCTAAACACTTACATCTAAATGTCCCATGGTCACATCTCTGATGGCTCTACAGGACGGATGAAGCAGCTGACAGAGGGTGGTGTCTGCACCCTTGCAGAACAACATTACCCGATTTTCAGGTGTCCTCACTAAGGATAAGCAAATTAAACAAAGTAACCATATAGGTCCATTGTTATAAGAACTTGTCTGGGCCAGAGGGATGGCCGGTGGTGTTCCCATGACATCTGTTTCTGATACCTTTGGGGGGCTAAACACTCAATGAGTGGCCACATAGGATAAGTGACATAGTGAGGGCTGGTGAGAATGAGAGAGGACCTTATGGAACCAGTTCTTCCATGGGTTCAATATCACCTGTGGAAGTCTCTGATGCAGAATCACATTTAGCTTCTAATGTCCAAGTTCTATACTAAAGCCCACATCTAGTACCGTAAGGACCAAGGATGAAGAATGAAGGATGACGAATGACCCAAACGCATCGAGAGCAAGATAGTAGGAATTTCCTCTACATTTCTGTCCTCATCTCTTGCTCTAAGTTCAAGCTTTATGGATTTATTCTCTGTTCTTAGCTTTGAGGGTTCTTACAAGCCACTACTCAGGAAAACTGAAGAAGGGCCCTAGTGAATGGTAGAAAGCCCCCACCACCCTTGTGTATAAAAAAAAATATAAAGGTATGTGTCAGAGAAAGTGGGAATGGCTGTGTGTTTGTGTCTGAGACACAACACCTGTGAGAAGGCATGTGGAGGGGAGAAAACATCTGTGTATAGATTAAAGAGAAAGTCAATGTGTGAATGTGTATGAAAGACCAAGGGGAGGACGGGCTAGGAGGGGCACCCACCAATAACAGACATCCTCTTGCGCACATTGCTGAAGTCCAAGATAGCCAGCAGTTTGTAGACTTTGGTTTTCCCCATTTCGACTACCACGATGATCTCAGAAGTACGGGAACGGAACACAAAGCCAAAGTTCCTGGCAGCAGTGACCAGGGCACCTTCATCTGGGGACTGAGCCTGGTACACCAGCTCACCTGGCAGGAGAGAGGAGGGCAGCTAGAGCCCACGGACGTGCAGCTGAAGTCCACCCAGAAGGGACACCGTCTTCCAAATGCTTACATAAAGATGGAGCCCAAGAAGGAACACTTTTCCTCTAAACTTCCTCACAGTCTGGCCCTAAGAGGTCAGGTTGTGTACAACAGGTCAGTTTTTTTTTCTTTCATTTCACAGACCTGAGTTAGTATTACAGAGGCACATGGTACATGCAATGTATACAAGCGAACAAAACATAGGCAGTTACTCTCCAACTTTAGTGGGTAAAGATGGCTCAGGGGGCTTGTTAAAAATGCAGGTTCCTGGCCCTATCCAAACTTACTGAATCCAGAATCACAAAATCTGGGAGGAGGGCCCAAGAAATTGAATTTTTAACGAATCTCCTGGGTGAGTCTCATGCAGGTGGCCCTGCATAAAGTGCTCCTGCATAAGACGGTCCAAACTTTAAATAAATACTGCTGCAAGATAATATTGATGGTTTAATAAACAATATATATATATGAATCAGTACTGTCCTGTCACCTTCGAAACTCTCACCTTGGGAAGCTAAATGATTCATTTTGATGAATCAGTCATTCAGTTTTCTATTACTCAAGACACTTCTTGAGCTCCTCTTTTAGAATATCACCACAACCTGAGGTATATTTTGGATGATTTCTCTTCTTAAGGACACTTTAATTTCTAAACACCAGTTAAGCATCATCAGAGTCTCATACTTGTGAATGAGGCAGGTGGGGGAGTATAATTTTAGGTCCGACATGAACTATATCTCTGGGACAATAAGACTATTTTCTTATGTGTTTCCTACCTGTAAACAAAGACAAGTCAAAATATGCTTCAAGTAATAGCAATTGTTGGAATGTCAGGCCCAGGGAGACTTGTGGAGGGATGGGAGCGCATGGGGCCAGGAGACATAAAATTTGGGTTCTTATCTCATCCCTGCTATTCTTAGCTGTAGGATTTTAGGCAAATCATTTCATCTCTTTTAGCTTCAGTTTCCTTCAAAACTAGGATAATATTTCTTTTCTGCTTACCTCAGAGGGCTGTTGTGAAGATTGTGGGCGATAATATAAATGAAAGCAATTTATAAAACTGCAAAGTGATGTACAAATATAAGGTGTCACTAATGGTAGTCCATTGACTTTAAAGGATGATTTATCTGGTTGCTTAAATTCTTGTTTGTTAAGGAAAAAAATCTTCTTAATTTATAATCAGTCATTTCTCGTTGTTTCTTAAAAAAGGCTTTGATAAATTCAGGGATGATATAGTCATATTTGGTTAATAAGGGAACTAGAACATGTCGGGACACCTTTAAATTGTGAAGTAACAAAAGGATGACTCAACTCATTCTTCAGGGAAGTCCTGTCAGACATAGTGGGCTGATCTTGGGAACAATTCGGGTGGACTTTACGACAGGACATCAGAGTCTCAAGATCAGGAGGCCCCTACATGGCACCAAGCTTGACCCTATCCAATGACTGAATCTTCTTTAAGACCAACAGATTGCTTTCTACATGAATATCTCCAGTGACTAGGAGCTCACTACTTGTCTTAACTATCCATTCCATTGCTGGATAACGCTTCCTGTTAGGAAGTTCTTTCTTCGATTAAGCCGTTACAGATGATATCAAACCACCCTCACCTGCAACCAGCCTAGACTCTATGACGTATTCTCAGATCATGAGGCCTCGGGCCCTTTCTCACCTTCCACTTTCTCTTCTGACATCACGGTATGACACAATGAGAGTGAGAGGAAAAATAAGTGCACCTGGCGATCTCCCTTTTTCACTGCTTCCACCAAAGTCATGTCATAAAATGAAAACTTAGGATCAGCCAGTTTGTTGTAGGAGAAGCTGACTTTTTCTGTTGTCTGGAACACACAAGCCAGAACAAACTTCTCAGCAGCAGCTTGATGTTTTACAGAAGGTCAATTTGGGGGCAATTTCTGGAATGTGATGAGAACTCTTAAGAGGGTGGGAAGAGAAAAGCAAGATAAATGGAGGAGACTCTGTACTGGTTTCTAAGGCCTTTGTAGCTTTGACCTGGACCACATCTATGCACTTGGGCCAGAAAAGATCCACCCCACAGAAGACAAGCTAAGTACTGCTTGGAAGACCCTTCTTGCACCCTTTCTCCCCCAGCTATTCTGAACAATCAATGGCCAGCTTTAGTCTCTACTCTTCCAAGTCCTAAATCCATGACAATTAAACCTGAGAATATGAGGGGGTAACTGCTCCTCCATATTAGTAAATGGTGTCTGGAAAAATGCTTGTCTCTGGCTGTCCTCTGCCTGATTTTGGGAGCTGGGAAGAGAACTGAGTCCTGGCATCACTGTGATATTTAACGCCACAAGGGGGCTGGAGACGAATATTGCAAAATAGAGGCAAGGCTGCGTAACAAGGAATCTTCAATACATACGTAGTACTTGTTCACAGATTTAATTTTGAAACATTTTACTTGACCTGACTCCTTCCTGCTTCTAACCCTCATGGTCCTTGACTTTGACTCAACCTTTGGACCTAATATTCACTACCATTTTTCTGGCTATGACCTTGTCTGCTATGACTCTCATTCTCCGTTTCAGTGAGGAAGCTGATAGCCTCCTTGGGTAAACACTTTTTTCTGGTTTAGTTTGGCCCTACGGCTCTTTATCCCCACCCTGGAGTGTGATATTAACAGATTTCTTCAGCCCATACCAGAACTCTCAAGGATATTTCTCCAGTTCTTTGCAGTTGTGGTATTACTTGGGCTGGGCCCCAATATATCAAGTACAGACACACTTGTCCTGCTTGGTGTTATGTTGGGGTAAGAGAAGTTTGCAGCGAGCCATGTGGGCTCTTTTCTATATCCTGTATAGAGGGAGTTTTGTCACAGCAGAGAGGAAGTATGGTCAGGTCCAGAGACAAGACCGAGCCCTGGCCAACCACAGAGTTGGTTGCTGTGGGAAGTTTGTGGGTTTAGCAATTTAAGATAAATCCTCATATAGCATCCCCTGAGGCTATATAATGTACTGGCACATTCTTTGAAACTAGAAGCTGGTGAGTGATGAGAGATAAATTGGAGAGGCAGCCATGAAGCAGACCCTGCATTAGCATCTTATATGCAACAGGGAGTCACAGCAATTTTCTGCTGGAAGTGACATAATTGGATTTGTGTCAGAGGAAGTCTTCTGGTAGCAGCATGGAGAATATGTTAGAACTAGCGAGACAAAAAGCAGGGAGACCAATTAGGATACCATTCAGTAATCCACAAGAGAAATGATGAAGTTGTGATAATAAATATTAAATTAATGGGATGGTTTGAATTGGGAGGTAGAATTGATACAACATGGATATGAAGCGTGAAAGAAAGAAAAGCTAGGAATACTGTTATATTTCCAAATTGGGCCCCTGGATAGATGGTAAGACCATTCACAGAGATAGGTAAGATACCCAGCTAGTAAGGTATTGAGGATGTTTATGATCTGAGGTTTCTGAAGTTTTTGACAGATTGTATTGGAGATACGTGAAGGACATACAGGTAGTAAAGAAAACAGGCATATACAGTTTTGAAACTCAGTTAAGAGAGCTGAGCTAGTTTCTAACCTTCCCTTCCAGACCAGTAATGTTTGAGAATACTAGACCTGGCTAGGTGAAGGGCTGAGATAGAACTGTCCTGGAGCTGCAGTACAGCATGATCTGAGAGGCAGTATTCATGAACAACTCCGAAATTATAAGTCAATTAAAAATCAGTTAGACAAGGTTGAAAGGCAAATTCAGGTACTAGACAAAAGGATGGAAACTGGGGATACCAGATGAGAGGAAGTGGAGGGTAAGATGTGGCAATTGAGGAAACTCTTTGAGATGCTATGACATAACTACAGACAGTTTTTATAGGATATCTTTAGCTTTCACCATGGACGGGGAGAGAGCTATCAAAGGTTCCTTGGATATATGGATTTGGAGGTGGCAGTGAGTAGGTGGTAGTGAAAGCCATGTAAATACGTGAGATTATCCAGGGAGATGTACAGATGGAGAAGAGGTACAATAATAGAACCCTGGGGAACATCAGCACCTATGGCCAATGAGGTGAGAAAAAGCAAGGAGACAGGAAGATGAGAAAAAACAAGAAGAGAGTTATTTAACAAAAGTCAAGGGACAAGAGAGCTTTAAGAGAAAGTGGAGTTTAAGTGTTAAAATCTGCACCCAACAGGGCAAACTCAACTTAAAAAAAGTCTGCGGAGGAGCTGGGTAAGAGCTTACCAACAAGGCAGTCATTCAGTAACCTTGGCAAGATAGTTTCGGTGGACATAAGACGGAGTCTGATGACAGAGACTGGTTGGAAAATGAATGAAAGGCGAGGAGTTAGAAACTGCTATAATTGCCTGTTTATGTATATGACTCCTTGTCTGGTCTGTCAACTCCATGCAGGTAGAGAACAAGTCTCCTGTTTTCCTTGAAACTTTAGCACCTATTCAGAGTCTGACATATGGCTGATACTCAATGAATAATTGGCACTGCTGGTGGAGATGGATACTGGCGAGAGGATAATACAGGATGAAGGAAAGGGCCCAAGTACTTTTTAAAAAATATGAATAAAATAGATATAAAAATTTATTAGTAGTGGTTACCTCTGGTTAATGGACTAAGGGTTATTTTAACCCACTTATTTAAATTTAGATTAATACTCTATTTTTTAGAGTAATCTTAGGTTTACAGAAAAACTGAGCAGAAACTACAGAGAGCTCCCACGACCTCCCTCTCTCCTTTCCATCCACAGTTTCCCCTGTTAGCGTCTTACATTAGTTACAATCGAACCAATATTGATACATTATTATGATTATTAACGAAAGTCCATAGTTACATTAGGGTTCACTCTGCATTGTACAGTTCTATGGTTCTGACAAATGCATAATGTGATGAACCTACCATAATGGTTCTCACACAGAATAGTTTCACTGCCCTAAACTTCCCCTGCTCCATTACTTTATCCCTCTCGCCACTGCTCCCCAAACTCCTGGCAACCACTCATCTTTTTACTGTCTTTATAGTTTTAACCTTTTCCAGAATGTCATATAATTGGAATCATACAGTATGTAGCTTTTTCAGATTGGCTTCTTTCACTTAGCAATATGCATGAAAGTTCTTCCTTTTTTTATGGCTTGATAGCCCATTTTTTATTGCTGAATAATATTCCATTGTATGGATGTAGTCAGTATTTTTTAAAAGAAAGAAAAGACTTGAGCTGAGGGGAAAGAATCACTAGGGGATAACTTTCAGATATTAATAAAGAGAGAATATGGGATTGACTGAGGCGCCTGAAGAAGTAGGAAGGGATGGAATCAGAATACATAAAGAAATTAGTATTAAAAGAGAAAGTGATACTTTTTTTGAGACTGAAGGTAGGTGTTGATGTATGTACAGAAAATATATTTAGCTGATACTTTGGATTTTTCTCAGAAAAGTAGAAGGCGTTATCATTTGCTGCATATTGGCATGTGGTAGAAGGCCCAAGAGTGGTGAATTTTGGAATAGCTTAAATGGAGAGTTAGGAATTAAGCTGATTACAGTGGCTGGGAGCCCAGAAGAGGTGAAGTCTCTGAATATGTAATGGTTTTGTGATCTCCACAACAGCTTGGCACTCTGAGTTAGGAACACAGAAGGGAAGACAGTTTGGTTAATTCAAGGTTGAGATTTGTTGGGTGATTAAAGGTGTTTGGGGGTGGGGAAGAGGACTAGTAAGGTACTAAGGATTTTTGTGATCTTGAGCACAGATGGGGGCAAGACAGAAAAGGAAGTAAAGTCACAGGGGATTGAAAGACTGGAGAAAAGGAGAGCTGAGGGTTTGTGAATCTGTGAAAAGCAGGCATACTAGGAGTTAAGTACTGAGAGAGACAGAGGAATAAGGTTTGTGATCACAGATCCTGACAAGAGAGTTTACAGTTTCAGGGCAGTACAAATCTGGATGGTGACATGGAAATGGATGACATAGTTTTTTTATTTTTATTTTTTGAGTCCAAGAGGTCAACTAAACGACATATTCTTTCAGAAATTTGAAAGCATCTATGGTGATAGCTCATTCATAAAGAAACCAATACCACCTAAGATAATAGCAGGGATTGGGGTAAGAGAGGGAAAATACGAGGTAAGTTTCAAAGTCCCCAGTGAATGAGGTAACGAAGCCAGAAGATTAGTAGATGTCAATGACAAGAAGAGTGAAAGAGGAGCACAGCCAGAAGTCACAAGCAGCACAGGAAGAAAGATTACATGAGGGGAAAATAGGAATGGCTTAAAAGTGGCACAGGATAATGAAAACAATACCTGTGAGGTTTGGGATGCAGAGTGTGAGAACTGGAGGCAAAGGGGTGTTCTCAGGGACAGTCACGTTTCAAGTCACATTTTTATGAAGAGATGAGGTTCTAAGTTTGTTTACAAGAGAACAATGAATCCAACCATCCAGTGGAAGATCTGCTATAGCCAGTAAGTAGTGGAAGGAGGAAGTAGGGGAAAGAGACTCCAAGGTAACAATTTACTCCCTAAAAGCTGTAACTTTGTTTATATTGCTAAGGTCATTAGCAGACTCCCTGGTAGGGGATTTAAGGCAAAACACTGATTTCCTTTTCCCGTCCCAATCTCTGGATGGATAGAGGGAGGCAGTAGCTGAGAACTAGAGTTAGCTGTTTGGTGCATAAGTCAAGTGGCGAAGGGTTTGGAATAGGTTCTAGTAGGAAAGGGATAGGGTGAGGAGTACTCCGAGGGTAACAGAAAGCCCTATGAAGAGATGCTTAAAATCAAATCCATAAACAAAACCTGAAATCCAACACAGGAGAAAACAGTAAAAATGTAATAGCTGGAATAAGAAGAATAAATAGGAAGATATTTTTGTAATTGTGTGGGTTAAGACTACTGAGCATGTCACAGATTCTGAAGCTATAAGAGAAAAAGACTGATAGATTGATTACATAAATTAAAAACTTCTACACAGAAAATATTAAAACAAAAGCTGAAAGACAAAAATGGGAAAAATAATTGCAACATATGTGCTAGGCAAAGGAAAAGTTGTTATTTTTACTATATAAAGAGCACTTTCAAATAAGGAAAAAAAGCAAAAAATATGAACAAGCAATGTATAAAATGGGTAATAAAATGATTGGGAAAGGGAAAGAAAATAAGCACATAAAAATGATTCAACCTGATTAATCAAAGAAAGGTAAATTAAATACCATTTTTCACTAATTAAGTTTCTAAAGATTAAAACATTGTTAATACCCAGTACTGACAGGATATGAGAAAAAAGGAATCCTCATATATTTTTGGTGGGATTATAAATTGATGCACTCTGACTGGAGGGCAATATGGTAATATTAAATCCATTAAAAATGTGGCTACCCTCTGATCAACCAATTTCACTTCTTAGACTTTATTCTAAGGAAGTAATTACTAGAAGAGGAGACAAAAATGTATGTACCAGGGTGTTTACGACAATGCTATTTATGTATAATAGCAAAAGAAAATGGAATAAAAATAAGGATTGGTTAAATACATTAAGGTATAAGCAATAATATAGGATACAACACTCAATTCAAAATGATGATGCAGACCTCAATTTACTGGAAAGAGGACATGGAAAGAGGACCTCAATATAGTGTCAAGTGAATAAAAAGGCGGCTGAAAATAGCATGTATGCTATGATTCTTTCCTCCCTCCCTTTCTCTCTTTTTATCTACCTACCTACCTACTATATCTAGATGTAAATGTGTATGTATATGTACATATGAAAAGCAGCTGAAAGGATATACCCCCAAATTTTACATTGGTTATCTAAATGGGATTGAATGATTTGAACTTTCCTCTTCATACATTTCTGTATTGTCTGGATTTTTTTATAGTGCGCACAGATTATTTTTAAAACAAACAAAAAAAATCAATAAAGCTATTTCCATTTCAAAACACAAACCCAAATCCCCTCAAATACACATAGGTCACTTATATAATGCTTCCTGATATTATGGGGCCAAGGAAAGCTTCCATATTTCAAGGGCTAAGGGAGTCCCAACTTGTGTTCCCGATGCTGCTATGCAGAGCGACCTCACTCAGCTCCCCCAGGCATTTCACAGGGAGCTGTCCTCACTCACCTCACAGACTTTCACCCTCTTTCCATTCTTGTCATACACAGCACCTGTTGGTGAATAAACAGAGCAGAGACTTCACAAGGGTTTTAAAGAAGGGTTTACCTTTTTAAAAATTGTGGTAAAATATATACAAAATTTGCCATTTTAAACATATTTTAGTGTCCAATTCAGTGGCATTAATTACAGTCACAATGTGGTGCAACAATGACGATTACATATTTCCAAAACTTTTTCAGCATCCGAAACAGAAACTCCCCATCCCTCCCAATTCCCAGCCCCTTGGAACCTCTAATGCACTTTCTCTGTCTATGAATTTGCCACACAATGCTTCCTTTTGTGTCTGGCTTATTTCTCCTAGCACAATGTTTTCAAGACCATCAATGCTGTAGCATGTGTCAGAACTTAATTACTTTTTATGACTGAGTAACATTCCACTGTATGAATATACCACAATTTGTTTATCCATTCACCTGTTGATGAACACACAAGTTGCTTCTACCTTTGGGCTATTCTGAATAGTGCTGCTATGAACACTGGCATATATCTATCTGTTTGAATCCCTGTTTTCAATCTTTTTTTTTTTTGTATATACTTAGGAATGGAGTTACTGAGTTATATGGTAATTTAAAGGAGGGTTTTTAAAAGCTTATTTCTACTGATTCTAACATCTTAGATTTCCAGTCAAGCTGCCTCAAATGCCCTCAGGCCACCCAGCCCTTAGTGCTTCTGTTTAAGCTCCTTTCCCCAAGCCAATGATAAGAAGAAGGCATCTGCTTGGGTCTCAACTCTTTTCCCTTAACTGTGAGTGAGGTGAGGCTGGAAGTTAGTCACTGGATCTATGAGAGACTTAAGTACCTCAGGATGCCCCCCAGTCAGAACAGTTACCTAGAAGAGATGTGATAATTGGGCTAGAATATTTAGGATTCTAGGACAGAATGGGGGTGGAACACAGTCTGCCCAAGTACAGAAACACCCACGACCCTTTTCAACATTACCCAGTGTATAGTAAGGTCTTAAATAAGCCAGAGAATTAAGATCCTCACCCAAATCAATTCATCCAAAAATAAGCTTTCAGAGTTTATACATATGAAACCTTGTTTGGCAGGGGTAATAGGAAATATTAGAGTGCTCTAGTTTTTTTTTTTAATTTAAAATTTTAAATTATTTTTTAACTGAGGTGAAATTTACATAACATATAGCTAACCATTTTAAAGTGTACAACTCAGGGGCATTTAGGGCATTCGCAATGTTGTGCAACGACCACAGCTCTAGTTTCAAGGCTTTTCCATCATGTCAGAAGAACATCCCATGCGCTCGCGCTTTTTAGATGTGATCACCTTCCTCTGCTAGTTAGCACAGGGCATGAATGTCACTGACAGGACAACTTCACACAAAAACAAGATATGATTAAGCCACAAAGTAAATGTGGAACTGGGCATGGGAGACACTGAGCAAACCCTGACTACCCTTTGATGGCTTCCCTCAAGACTGTTTATTGGTCTGAGGGAGAATCAGAAGCTAGCAGCTTCAGTAATATGCTGGTTGCACCATCTGATTTAATGAGAGTGAACTGACATTCCCAAGACATTGGGAATTCCTCGAGGACAGAGATAAAGTTTGTACATCTTGGTATTTTCCATGTCTAACATGATGGATTGTATCTACAAGGTGCTAAACAAGTACTTTTTGGTTAGAAATGAATGGGCTAAATGATCTTCGCTTAGTGAATAGAGGAGGTTGTGAGAATAAGAGGAAAATGTGTATTTCAGAGGCACACAGATTTAGAGCTGGATAAAAACAATATGCAGAACGGCTCCCGGGCCTGAGAAAGCAGGAAGGCATGCATACCATACAAGGTCCCATTAATAGAACACTTGTTGAAAACCATGATGTTCTGAGTCAGGGTCCCTGTTTTGTCGGAGAACACATATTTGACCTGGCCGAGCTCCTCATTAAGGGTGGTGGTGCGAGCCTGTGCTGGTGCGTTCTTTGGTGCGTAAAACATCTTCTGATCCCAGTTGATATAACAACTGTTGCCCAATCTTATTATTTCAACACTAAGGAGAAAGCAAGAAAAGAAGGGTCTTGGGTCAGAGCAGGACAAGCAAATACCTGATCCTGGTCTCCTTATGAGTTCTGTGGTGGGCCAGCGTCAGTATCTGAAAATCAGAGTATCTTCCTTGGGAACCTACCATCAGTCTTGGATCATAGGACCCTTCCCACCAGCCAACCCATTGTAGTTCTGACTTTGACCATTATCACTCAAGGCATTACCATTTGGATACCGATATACTTGATTAACTTTGTTGAGGCATATCTCCCTTTCACTCTTTCTTCTTCCAAAATGTATCTAGGAAAAGTCACAAATTTTGAACTTCTGCAGCAATGCAAGGCCTGATAGTATTAAGAGCTAACTTATAAAAAGTTTGCCTAGGCTTAATTGGACAGTTATTGCTGCTGTCATGCAAATCCATTGGTGGGGAAGAGAAATTTGAAACACACAGAGCTTCTTTTTTCAGAAGAAGGGAAGGATCAGTGAAAATCAGAAACGGCTTACAGAAGCTGACACTCGGATACATTTCCAGGTAGAGCCAGCCTGCCTGTGGGGTAGCTTCCCCTCCTAATTCCCTCCTCTTCATTTTATCTGACTTTTCCCTCTTGCCTTTGTCATATTCCCTTTCTATTCCAAATGACATGCCTTATAGATTCTTTACAGTTAACAAGCATCTTCATTGTAAAACAGTGAAGACTTCTAAGGGGCCTTCTTCCTAACATCCTTCATACTCACTATGTGTTAGTTTAGATTGCCTCGTTAGTAACCCCTGTCTGAGACAGTCACATTGCGAGAAGGGGTTTTTGTTTGAGGGGAGGAAGGAGTGCTCAGGCCCACGTTACCGACTCTTCTGGTCCTCATGTGTTGTGACCTCTCTTCCTTCACTATACCAGCCGCTATAGCAGTCAATCTCTCTAAACCCAAACACTTAATCATAGTATTTCTTTCCTTAGATCTTTGCGGCTTTCAGAACAAAATCCAAAGTCCTTAGTCTGGCATTTCAGGCTGTCCTGGATCTGATCCGAAGCTACCACCTAACACGTAAGTCTAGGCTGTTCACTGTTCTATGACCAGATCAAGCTTTTAAAAACCTCCAAACTTTTGTACATGCTGATCTTTCTGCTTGCAGTATTCTTTTTCTATCTTCTGCTTGGTGAGTTCTCAATTAGCAGTTTGATTATTAGCTTTTTCTGTAAACCCTTCACCCTCTCCAGGCAGAACGAATCCATTCCTTTTCCAGGTACCTGTAGCGTTCACATATATATTTCTATTATGTAATTACCCATATTTGTACCATAATTGTTTAGGTATCTGTTTCCATGACTATGTTGTAAGCTTATCTAGAGAAAGGGCTCTCTTATTATTCATGTTTCTTTCTCTAGTACCTAATATAGTGCTTGGCACACAGTAAATGCTCAACAGATAGTTGTTAAATTAATAAGCTAACTTAGTTATGTAAGGTGCTTTGGGTTGGAATGCCACAGTGCAGGGTTTGGGAAACCTGGAAAGAGAGATGTGAAATTGTGTTTGGGGTATGTGGACATAACAGAGAATGTTGAAAATAGAAAAAGAAGATCAGAGTATAGTAAAGCTTTATTTTACTTATTTCAATTTTTTGTCCATGGTGCTCGTGAAAAGGCAGAAGAAGACATCCTCTTTTTCTACTCTCTAACTCTTAGGAACCAGAACTTAGGTCACAATTACACCTACCTACCACTTGCCACATTATTTCTGTGGGAAAATGCTTTCTGAGTTCTGACTAACTGATTTACAAGTGAATATTTGGACTGTCTCATTGATAAACTATGGGCTGCCGGGCTTGTGCTTTAGCCTCACATAGTCTGTGTGTATTTTTTCTAATTATTTCATGTGCTTGTATGTCTTATTTAGTCACTTACATTATAAGCTATTTGAGGAGGGATAATTTTCTTTTTGTATAACCCACACAGTATCTAGCATGGTAGTCTGGTTATGGGAAACATTTACACAGTCTTCAGATAGTTCTCAGAGTGTTTTGTACACACTGTGGAAAGTAGTGAGTGAAAGAGCACACAGTGTATGCTTTCTAAAAGTCGATACTCTAGTAGGGGAATTAAGCAGGAAGTATGAAATCACTGCTCTACCTGTAACCCAAAGTGATCCAAGAAGCCTACCTGACGTAGAGGGAAATAGGCACCATGGTGTTGAGAATAATGAAGTAAGACCAGAATACGAAGGTGGCAGAGACAAATGATGAAGACACATATTCTTTCCACGGTAGAAAATTCTGGAAGTAGTAGCCTGTCCTGCTCTCCCAAATGCCATGTCCAATTGCTAGGATAAAACATATGCTGCCTAAAAACAGGAAAATCTAGGGGGAAAAAAATAATTAAATTAACACTTTATCCCAGGCATATGCTGCTTCAGTTCTCCCTTTTGGAGCCTTATTTCTCAACAAAGCTTCTCTCTCTTTTTGGAGGGCAGGGGCCTGCAGTTCATAGGCTCTAGGGCAGGGGCTATCCTTGAGATTTTGAAGGGAGATGATAGTAACTAAAATATATTAATTATTAATTGCCAGGAACTGTGGTAAGTACTTTATATATATTATCTAATTTACATTTATAATACCCCTCTTTTAATAATAGAAGAGGAGCTTGATAGTAAGAGTGGAGAAGTATTTTAGCTACTAAGAGGTTTTGAACTAGTTCCCAACACAACCTCTTAATTGCTCCATTATTGAAGTGAGGTGCTGCTTTAACAAAAGTCTAAAATGTGTGGTACTGGCTTAGCAGTTGGGGTGGCTGGGTGGTAAGAAACTGATATAAAAGGCTGAAAATAAGGCAATCACATCAACAGTAAAGAATCTGGTAAAATGTAAAGGCAGAACCATGTGCCTGCTGAGACTATATAACTCTAAGTGGTTAGAAGGAATTAGAATATTAATATGTGTTGACTGCCTTTGACAAGGTTTTAAAAGAAAGAGTTGAACTAGGAACATAATTGGCCAATTAGTAAGCAGAAATAAAAAGGAACAGAGACATTTGGTTCATCAAAGGACTAGAAAAGTCTGTTACTTTTAGATACCAAAAAGGAAGAGATAAGATTAAGATCTTAAGCATATACGGTCCAATAATCCTTCCCAACAGAATTTTGCCTGGAAGCAAAGTTGATATTAAAGACGATAGCTTCTTATTATACTAAGTGAAGTAAGTCAAACAGAGAAAGACAAATACCATATGATCTCATTTATATGTGGAATCTGAAAAACAAACAAACAAAATAAACGAACAAAATAGAAACAGACCCGTAGATACAGAGAATAAACTGATGGTTGTGGATAGAAGGGGGGTTGGGGGCTGGGTGAAAAAAGTGAAGGGATTAAGAGGTACCAATTGGTAGTTATGAACTAGTCAAGGGGATGTAAAGTACAGCATAGGGAATACAGTCAATAATATTGTATTAACGATATATAGTGCCAGGTGGGTACTAGACCAATTGGGGTGGGGATCACTTCGTAAATTATATAAATGTCTAACCACTATGCTGTACACCTGAAACTAATATAATATTGAATGTCAATGTAATTGAACATAAATAAATAAAAATAAAGGTACCTTCTTACCCAAGATTATTGTTCCAGATAACCAACTTTCTTGCCATTAAGTTGAGAGAGAAAGGCATAGAGGGGCAAGGAAGCAAAGAAATAAGTCAAACTTGAGAACTATGTACAGAAAAGAACTTTGGGGGAGAGGGGATAACACTCTGGAACTCCTTTTACAAGGCCAGCATTACACTGGTACAAAACCCAGACAAGGACACTACAAGAAAAGAAAACTACAGGCCAATGTCCCTGATGAATATAGATGCAAAACTTCTTAACAAAATAGTAGCAAACCAAATTCAACAGCACATTAAAGGATCATACACCACGATCAAGTGGGATTTAGACATTAATGAAAGAAAACGAAGAAGACACAAATAAGTGGAAAGATATCCTACGTTCATGGATTAGAAGAATTAACATTGTTAAAATGTCCATACTACTCAAAGCTATCTAAAGATTTAATGCAATTCCTATCAAGATTCGAATGGTATTACATTTTTTACAGAAATAGAAAAACAATCCTAAAATTTGTATGGAATCACAAAAGGCCCAAAATAGCCAAAGCAATCTTGACAAAGAGGAATAGAGCTGGATGCAACACAACTTCTTGATTTCAAACTATATTACAAAGTTATCGCAATCAAAACAATATGGTACTGGCATAAAAACAGCAATCCCACTTCTGAGTATATATCCAAAGGAAATTAAATCACTATCTTCAAGAGTTATTTGGACTCCCATGTTCACTGCAGCATTATTTACAATAGCCAAAACATGGAGACAACCTAAGTATCTATCAACAGATGAATAAAGAAAGAAAATGTGGTATTATATAGACATATACAATGGAATACTATTCCGCCATAAAAGGAAGGAAAATCTGCCATTTGTGACAACATGGATAAAACTTCAGGGCATTAGGCTAAGTAAAATAAGTCAGATAGAGAATGATAAATACTGTATAATTTCACTTACATGTGGAATCTACCAAATACAAATTCATAAAAACAGAGAGCAGATGGGTGGTTGCCAGGGGCCGGGGTAGGTGAGGGAATGGGTGAAGGTGGTCAAAGGGTACAAATTTCTAGTTCTAAGATGAATGAGTTTGGGGAATGTAATGTACAGCATAGTGACTATGGTCAACAATTGTTGTATATTTGAAAGTTGCTAAGAGAGTAGATCTTAAAAATTCTTACCACAGAAAAAATTACAACTTTGTGAGGTGATTGATGTATTAACTAACCTTATTATGGAAACCATATCGAGATATATTTGAGATATGTATGTATATATATATATATATATATATATACACACACATTATATATATATACATCATTATGTGATACCCCTTAAACTTACACAACGTTAAATGTCAATTATATCTTAATAAAGTTGGAAAAAAAATCTTTATTAAATGTAATCATATAGTATATACTCTTTTTTGTCTGGCTTCTTTCACTCAGCATAATTATTTTGGGATTCATTCATGTTTTTGCATCTACCAAAGTTCATTTCTTCTTATTGCTAAGTAGTATTCTATTGAATGGATACTACACAATTTGTTTACTAATTTATTTTTTATTGGATATTTGGGTTATTTCCAGCTTTTGACTATTACAAACAAAGCTGCACTGAACATTTGTGTGTAAGACTTTGCATGGACATACGCTTTCATTTCCTTTGTTAATATCTCAGAGTTGACTTGCTTGGTCCTACAGTAAATTTATATTTAACTTTTTAAGAAACTACCAAAAGTTTTCCAAAGTGGTTGTACAATTTTACATTCTACCAGCATTATATGGCCTCATGCCTCTAGAGAAGACGTGTGACATTATTGTTAGCCACCTCTAAATCTACTCAGAAAGTGACATTTTAAAAAACTTTTTATTATGGAAATTTTCAAACACATATTAAGGTATATAAATAGTACAACAAATCCCCATGTACCCATCACCCACCTACAACAATTATCAATTCATGGCCAGTCTTACTTTATCCAAACCTCCTATTCCCCTGCCCTCCTTTTTGTTTTAAACAAATTTCTCAGCTTATATCATTTTATCCATAAATAGTTTAATATATATCTTTAAAGGATCTTATTTAAACACATAATCACAATACCTTTATCACTTAAAAATTTAACAATAAATCCTTGAAATCATTTAATATGTGAGATTTGAGAGTTCGGTGAGGGATGGGAGAGAACACAACAGGGGAGGATTGAGATAAAACAGACTAAAATCTGCTTTTATTCCTAGCCTAATGCAGATTCATACTGAGTAGTTCAGCTCTTTGCGTTGGTCTCTCTGAGGTCATACAGCCCTTCCTTTTCAATCTTACTCTCACTTCCCCGTCCTTCTCTTCAATGAGGCATGTGAAAGCAAGGCTACCCTCCTGGGGCTGACCAAACCTCAGTGATGAGGTCTACTGTCCTTGCCTTCCTTTTTGGATAATCTGTATGGCCAATATTAAATGTGAGGCCATATTCTTCTACCTGCCACTTCTCTAGGCCCTACTTCATCAGCTCCAGTGGGGAAAAATGGGGAAGGTAAAATTATTAGAATAAATGATTACTATTATAATTTATTTATAAATATAAATTTATTTATTTATTATACATCATTAGAAAAAATAATTTGAAACTGTCCAAAGCTGTGGGAGAAAATTACAGGGTGACCTTCAATATCTCCACTCCATACCTATTGTCTGTAACTGAGAATTACCCATGGTTTCCAGTGAATGCCCTGCCTCCACTGTTAATACTATGAGTCCCCCAGATCCAGATCTTTCTTCTCAGATTGAGCCAAGAAAATGACCTTTATCAGCCCCAGCCTCAGAGGGCAAGGCTTCCCCATCAGCATGAGGCCTGCAGGGGCAGGACACAGTCTGCTCTTTCCTCATCCCCGGAGTCTTTCCTGACATCCGAGGCTTTCTAAGTCCTAGCGGATGTTCTGTGGTTCTCAATATTGTGACAGAGTTGATTGGCATTTAATCTTAAGGCTTCACTTTGCTTCCTTTCTATAGGAAAAACAAAAAGCTGGTTGTTGCTACAAACCCGAGGTTAACTGTTTATTACCAGAGCCAGTCAGACCCAAGAGCAGAGAGCCTCCGGGTTAGTAAAAAGTGGTTCCAGTAAAGGTTGAAAGTGATACTCAGTTTTGTCCCTCGTGCCAAAACTGATGGAGAAGTAAGGCCATCACTGTCACAGTGGGGCTCCCAGGCTCCATAGGCAGCCTGGAAAAAGAAGGTAGTCCTTGATCCTTTGGCCCTTCACATCTGGCTGTTTGTCGTGCCCTACCCCACAAGCATGTCCTGGATTTCTGGCACCACTCCAGTTTCAAGCACTCTGGTTCTTTGTTCCACGAATAGACTCCCACTTAACAGACTAGAGTTCAGAAAACATTGTCACTGTGAGCTCTGGTCACTGGGGAAAGAGGAGGGATCAAACTCCAGCTCAGCTGTGGGCTCATCAGGAAGCCAATTTGCTAACCACGCTTCCTGTGTCTGCCAGATTCTCCCCTAAGAAACATTTCCAAAAATGGGAAAAAGCATTTAAATCAGGAAGGATTTCTGCTTCAGCTTCAAGAAACGGGAGCGCATTACACCTAACTACATTGACAATGTCCTGGCAAAAATACCACATAAACAAACCACTGAGCTGATAAGAACCTGGCTCATTCAAGAACATTTCTTCATTTAATAACCATGTAAAACATACTTCCTGAGCACTCCTTTGTGCAAGGCACTCCCAAGAACATAGAGATGAATATGACATAACTGCTCCCTTAGAGGCTCATTGATTTGGTAGCTCAGATATTCACTTTTTTCAATAGCTCAACAAATAATAATGAAGCTCCTATTATGTGTCAGGCATAGTTCTAGGGACTGAGGATATAGTGGTGAAAAAGGACAATGTCCTCACTCTCACAGTGTTTATAATTCTGTGGGGATAGGAGGACAACAGACAAGTTAAGAAATGGAAAAACACAATGTGATTAGTACTGTGTGCTGTGAGGAAAATAAAACAGGTTTATAGTGTAACAAAGGTCTTGATGATGGTGGCGACTTTAGATAGGGTGACAGAGAAGGCTTCTCTGAAAAGGTGGTGTTGAATGATGAAAAAGCAGCAAGCCATGGCAGGACCTGGGGCAGACACTGACAGCAGGGTAAAGGTCCTAAGATAGAAACAGGTTTGCTTTCTCATTTGACTTGTAGTTTGCCTGGATGTAGATTTCTAGGTCAAATGATTAGAATTATTAATTTATTATATATTATTAGAATAAATATCTAGAATAAATAAATAATTCCACTAAGAACTTTGAAGGTATAACCATACTGGTTTCTAGGACCCAGTGGTGTTGGTGAGAACTCTGATGCCAATCTAATTCTCATTTTTGTTGATACCTTTTTCTTATCTCTGTGAACACTTTGAGGGACTTCTCTATACTCTTGGAGCTCTAAAGTCTCATTATGTTTAACGGATGTTTTAAATCTGAAATTTGTATCCTTCTTCAACTCTAGGAAATATTCTTCTATTATTTCTTTGACATTGTTGTCCCTTCTATTTTCTCTTTCTGATACTCCTGGTAGATGAATTGGCAGGTTCCTGGTTTGGCCCTCCATTTAAAAAAAAAAAAAGTATTTATATCATATATTCTATCTCTTGGTCTTTTTGTTTTATGGTCTAGGAGAATTTTTGGACTCTTTATTTCAGCCCTCTTATGGCTTTTTAATTTCAGCAATTTTTACTTTTCAAAATTCTTTTTTGTTGCTGTTGTTCTTAGATTGCTTCTCCCCTTATTTTTAGCAAATGATTCTTATTTTATTTATGTAATTGCTTCTTCTCAGAAGAGTAATCATTTTTTGAAAGGTCTTTTTTCTTCCCTGAATTATAAGCTGTTTATTCTGGGGTCAGTTATTCCATTTATTCATCCTTATACTCCTCTCTTGTGCTCCTGATTTCCCTCTAGTCCACTTAAAAATATGAGTAAAAGAGCAATTTGTTTCCTTGGTTGGTTGGTTGGTTGGTTTTGTTTCCTTTAGTTAATTTTGTTTCCCCAACAGGCCACTCTCCTGAATGGAAAGATGGAAGCATGAGTTCTGTATAGATAGGTAGTGTGTGTGGTTTGACAGGTTTCATCCTAGGTTACACAAGGAGCTTGCAGGCAAACTTGAGCCCCTCGAATATAAAATAAAGTGGGTTTTACTATCAAGTGACGACACCATGTTAGAAGCTCCAGCACTCTGCAGATAGATTGTTAAATTTCTTTAGAAAGCACTTCCTTTGTTTTGAACTGGAAGGTAAACATGTTTCTTATTGCTACATGTATGCTTATAGGTGTGGCAGGATGGTACAGAGGGTCAATTGTTGCTCATGTTTTACAGGCAGTTTTAAAATGAATTATCCTGATTATTACCCCCACGTCCCATTCCTGCTCTCCATACCTGCTGACTGTAGCGTGGAGCTCTATCTACTCTTGAACTCTATCAAGAAGAATGCAGTTCCACTGAAGCTTTCACTACTCTGGTTTATCTATGAGTACAATCCATCTACTTTCTGCCTTCCAAAAACTCATCAGCATCTCAGGTCTGCCCATGGTTCTTCATCCTCGGTCACAGCTGTTAGGCATTTATTTCCTGTTTGTACTTCTTTATAGTCATGTCATCAGATTTGAACAGGAAGTTCTGATGTCCTGCTTCAACTGGATGCCCAAAAGTGAACATAGGACCCCAGATAATATTTTATACTTTCTGAAGGAAAGAGTGAATGAATGACCTGATAAATGTAGGAATTTATAGCAAACTATTCTGTCAGCTTAGCTGCCCCTGGAATTTACACCACCTCTCTGCTGCCTCTACCTTGTGAGAGGTTGAGCAGAGAACTACATTCTCTTTCTGAAGACTGGCACTGTGGATCCCTCTGTACTCCTGCTCTGATCTGCACTGCCGTTCTCTAGGCCTGCTATTCAGCTATCATCCTAGGACTTCCATCTACTGTTCCCATGTTTCCTGCTTTCCATGTTGTCTTTCTTGGGCTGCTCTCTTGTTTTGCTTGAGTATACACTAGAAGCTTCCTAAGAGAGGATACATAATGAGTACATTTTTTTTTTTTTTTTGGAAATAAAACAGGTTAATAGAATAAAGGTCTTGGTGGGGATGGCGACTTTAGATAGGGTGACAGAGAAGGCTTCTCTGAAAAGGTGACATTGAATGATGAAAAAGAAGCAAGCCATGGAAGGATATAGGGAAATTTCTTTACACTTGCATTTTACTGGTAGTTTCATTGGATTTAGGATTAGAGGCTGCAAATAATTTTCTGGCAGACTTTTGAAGGCACTGACGTTGACCTTCCACTGTTACAGTTGAGAAGGCCAATGCCATTCTGACTCCTGATCCTTGTATATGACCTTTTATTTCTCCCTGGAAGCTTTTAGAATCTTCTTTTTAATTTTATGTTTCTTCATATGGTCAATCTGCCATATTAAACAGGAGTTGTCATGTGTTTTAATTTTGTATCTCCAGGGAGATAGCAAGTATAGCAGAAATAGCATTAACCCTGAAAACTGATGCCTAGATGGATAGATGTGATTTAATAAATAAAATTATGTATGTAAAGCATCTGGCACATATTGATGCCCTACCCCCCAAAGTGAATTTGTACACTTGAGACCTGGACACAGGTCTTACCCATCCTTACGATTCTAACATTGGGCACATATCGGGTACATAAGAGATTATCAATAAATATGATCGATGACTCGATGAGTCATAGACCTATCTTTGCCATTATTTTTCTGTGGGGTTTTATTTATGATATTTATATTTACTGTATCTCAATGTGCATGTTTGTCAAGTAGCGAACACTTCTCGACTTGCTTATTGATCTTGGATGTAGTGAGGCTACAGTTAGTGAGTGAGTGATGTGAAAATATTTTAAGAAATTAAACTCCCTCTACAGATGTCAAGTATTATCACTGCCCTTCAGACAGGTAAACAACTAGTTGAACCTTCCTAGGCATATGGGGGAATGTCCTGTTTTGAACAAAAGCCTAGGCTAAATGATTCAACCTACTTTCTAATGATATATGTTCCAATATTGTCAAAGGCATATTTGCCTATGTCGCCTTCCTAAATTCTCAACTGTGATTGTCTTCTTCATTAAGAAACCAGGACACCTGAAGCTGAAGTAGACTAATACTGAATGTCAACTACAATTATACACACACACACACACACACACACACATATATAGTAATATATATATATATATATATATATATACACACATACAGTCACGGGATGTGGAGTACAGCATAGGGAATCAAGTCAATGGAATTGTAACAACTATATACGATGTTAGAGGGGTAGTAGACTTGGAGGGGTATCACTTTGTGAAGGGTGTAAATGTCTAATCATTATGTTGTTTTGTACACCTGAAACTAATATAAAAAAATAAAATTAAAAAAAAAAAAAGAAACTGGGAAATGCTACTTTGTTTCAACTGCTGAGAGCTATGCAAATAGTAGAAGAGAAAGATAGTGGACACTAGTTTTTGGTCTCAAAGCTGAGTAAAACTTTCTAATTTTCTAAAACCCCCTTTACTAAATCCAAAAGACTTAGAAAAAGAAATGTGCTATTTCCCATCATAAATGGAGAACAGGTAGTTTATAATTCAGATTTTTGTGAGAAATGTACAGAAATAAAAGGCATTTTTGAATTTTCAAAGTCTAAGCAACAGAGTAAAAATAAAAATGAAAAGTCATGTAACTAAGTATAGGCAGCATTAGAACAGTTTGGTTGTGCAAAGAAATTGTATAAATGAATAAATAATCCGTTTAGATCTAACAAGAATAAAGGCAACCTGTAAATGATAGCATGGAAATAAAGTAATTGATTATTTAGTCTTCAATTTAAACTCCTATTATCAAGGCTGATTATTATCTACTATCTACTGTACTGCTTTTTTTTTTTTTTTTTTGGGAATACAGTATTGGGAAACTGTTTTTTTCCAGGGTGTTAAGTCGTTGTTTTTCAGTCTAGTTGTAGGGGGAGCAGCTCAGCTCCACGTCAAGTTGTTGTTTTCAATCTAGTTGTGGAGGGCTGAGCTCACTGGCTCAATCGGGACTCGAACTGGCGACCTTGGTGTTATGAGCACCTTGCTCTAACCACTGAACCACTGGCTGCCCACCGGTGGCCCAGTTCCAAGCTCAAGCTGTTTCTTCTCACTGGTCCATGTGGGAATCGATCCAGCGACCTTGGTGTTATGAGCATTGCACTAACCACTGAGCGACCAGCCACCCCTATTATAGTGCTTTTCAAATTTCATTTCTTAGCAGCAGAATCCTCTATTTTCTAACTGAAATCTTACAGAACAGATTCATGTGAAGCTGCTCTTTTTGAAGCAGGAACTTCAGAATATGGAGGCCAGGACCAAATTCAATTGATCTCCTTCTCTTCCCCCTGTAGCAACCCTTAGACTCCTCTAAAGAAACAGAGTTTGAAAATCATCAGTTTAAGTAACATGTTCTATTAGTCTAAGTAAGTTTTTATTAAAGAGGTCATGAGTGAAACAGGTTATGAGAAAATAAAAATGTGTCTTAGTTTCTAAAGCAGGGTCCATGATCCACCTTAAACAAAACTGTCCTCCACAACAGAGGTATAAACTAGAGAATCCCTTATCAATTGGCTCAGTTCTTTTCTGCTTCAGACGTTAGCATGTAGGGTCCTGAAAACAGCTTGGGATTTTCAAACAACTAAATTCCGAGTTGGAAATACCAGTAACTCCCATGGGAGGAAGGGAAGTATGTCTATTTGCAAAGAAACAGAAAAAAGTCTTTAACTTACCCAGAGCACGAGGACATTCATGAGATGGTCCATGTGTGTCCGTTTAAAGGAGGACTTTCCAGTGTTCTGCATTAATTTGGTATCTGGCCCTAAGTGAAACAAGGAGACATCAACTCTTAGAATCACTGAACCTACTCAGAGACTTGAAATTGGCTTGAAACGTACCTTCATGATCACCTAATCAAACCTCTTTCCAGTGCAAGGGGATACAGCCCTGGAGAAAGGCTCATAGTTGGTGCCAATAAGTCAAAGAACAGAAAATTTGTGTCTAAGGATAATCCCAACTACTTTTTCAAAGTGCAGCAATGCTGAGCCCTCTCTTTGCAGCCTCTTCGGTAGTGCAATCTTTCACAGACGAGTGAAGAGAGAATGGGAGCCACAGGCTTCTCTCTCATCACCATCTGGTTTACTGAGCTTAGAAAATGGATTTCCTGATAGAGAGCCCCACCTTCTTTTGAGGAAGCCCACTGTGGGACCAGGTTCTATTTAAAGTTTCTATAATTAGGAGAGGGAGAAAGGAAAAGGCAATGGCAGTGATTTCTTCTGAGATGGAAGCTGGGGAGCTGAGACTTCTTTGCAAAGGCTGAGAGACAGAGACTCCATATTTCTCCATGACAGGGCAGGTAGTAAGTAGCAGTAAAGAGCTTTTAATGGCCACTTGGACTAGAGTGGGCAATTACTGACCAGAGATACGGCAGCAGAGAAAACATAAAAGGTTTAGAAGAAAGTGTAAGTAGCAATCTCTCTGGCCTTTTACCACCTGATTATTATTCTTATTCATACTCTAATAAAGGAATTTCTTCAATGTTCATATAGGGGGAGCTGGAACGTCCTGGTATGTGGACAAACAATGAGAATGCAGTGCATAAGCTATGCCATTCTTTTCTTTTAAGCTTTCCTTGAAGGGCTTGGACTAGTGAGAAGTTTGGGTGAGGGACTGACACTACAAGGGACAGTATCTTCCAAGGGTTCATGGAAAGACTGCCCCTATCCCAGGTTTCAGGAAGAATGTGGAGGTCACAGAAGGACTCGGGCGCCGCAGGAGGAGGAGCACCTCCAGTGGGCACTGCGAACCTCGACACGCTCTCAGGGGGCATCAGTTCTCCTGTTTTCAGCTTCTCAAAGCCCCCAGAGAGTTTTTAATTCCATGGAACCAACCAAGGGTCAGAGGGCAACTTATCTAAATTCGTGCTGGGTGGTAACCTTACTGCTATTGCTTTAGGGAAAAAAATAATTGGCTGAAAAATGAGCTTTTTATGTGTGGCAATGTGAGTGGGCAGCTGCTTAAATACAATGAAGAAAATACACCTTTTGAGTCTGGGACTAGGCAGCTTAGAAGGTGCCACCACAGGTCAAGAGTCAATGAAGAAAGTTCCACCAAGGCCGCCCTGGACTCTTAAGCTTCTCTCTAGGGCTTGGGTTTCATTATTTTCCACAGAAGTGAGGACCCCCATGTCCAGGAGAGAATTCTACGAAAGGGGAGCTCTGAGGTGAGTAGTTTACACTGTGGTGAATTTTCCTCAGTGCTATCTTCGGACTCCCCATCTTTTCATGGTTGTTGTCAGCACTGCCCACTGTCACCAGGGGCACAGGGTAGCACAGAAGGTTCCTCCACTTTCCTGAACCACATCATAACCCAAGAAAATCCCCACTAAGTATAAGGGATTATGGTTCTAAATGACATTTTAGGAGGGGCCACTGCTAATGATCCACATGTGCTTTTTCTCCGGCATGAACCCTTCACATTATATTTTATATTCTTCTCCATAATGAGCACTATGTTCATTCTCTCTTCATGGAAGTAATCCACGTGTATACTCTCCCCTTTCACACGTGAATTCTATGTGTACTTCTTCTATATGCATGTCTTCTCTTGTGTTCAGATATAGTTGCAAAGACTCATGAATGCCCTGTGGCCTTGGAACACAAAGCCTTCCACTAACATAGGGAGAGCTAATATGTAGGCAGCTCAGTGCTTGAGAAAAAAAAAGCAGTCACCTTTTTCTAAGAAAAAAGTTTTTTCTTAAATGATCCACCCATCCACCCATCCACCCACCTCCCTCCCTCCCTTTCTATCTGTCCCAAAGCCACAGTGTTCCGATATGTGAGTGCCATATCTACATCCTGAGAACTAAGTACCCACACTGTGGCCCTGACTTGAACCCAGTAGGCGGGGGTCTGACTGTGGCTCCAGGGAGACGTACCAGTATAAATCACTAAGCCGTAGCACCACTCTGTATTCCTGATGACGCAGCCTCGGAGCAGCAGCTTGTCCTGGTCCAGGAAGTAGCTATTTCCCTTGTAAGTCAGAATTCCTGTGAATTTGTCCAACTTGTTATTGGGAGACTCATACCTCATTTCTCCTGAAGAAAAATGAAGAAGTAAGAGTCCTGGCTCTGTAAACTTAGGCCTTTCCTAACAGGATAGAAAGAGGCTTAACAGAAAAGAGGAAAGAACATCCTCTTTGAAAATATATACACATCTATTTCCTATCCTCTCTCAGGTAGTGCCCATTTCTCACCAGCTCCCTTTAAAAAGGCAGACAAAGGTTTCTAGACATCAAAGAAGAGTAATTTTGTTTGTGACATGGGTTATCCAGAGAGAGTCATGGGTCATCTGGATGAGAAAAACCCACATGATAACTTATCACTATCACTATTGCTAGATGATATGAGTTCTGAATCTGAAGAAATGAAAAAACTATTTAAGTTAAAGCAAACCTAGTATTTTTTTCAAAGTTAAAATAATTTGACTTCTTCTGGATTAGTAAAGGAAAATATGCCCTTTGTAAATATGTATAAAATACTAAAATGAGAAAGGAGTAGTGAAATTCACCCATTGCCTAGAGATAAGTACTATTAACCTTTTGAAGCACATCCTTCCAAGTTTTTTCTATATATGTTCTCATAAACATGTATGTTTCCAAAAACAAGTTTATGTTACATATGCTATGCATAGTCTATTGTAATATTTTTGCACTTATTAATGTAACTATTTTTTCCATGTCAATAAATATCAACTTGAATATCGTTTTTTAAAAGTTATGTAGAATTCACTGTTCAAATGTACCATACTTTATTTAATCAGACTTCTACTGATAAAAATTTGGGTGGAAAACTTATATCCTAACTCACCGTTAAAGGCAGACAGCAGCTGCAGATTATTTTCCATTTCACTGGTGACTGAGACAGCCTGCTTCACTTTCAGGTTGGTTTCACTAGAGTAAAGGACATTGTCACCAGTGTACAGGACACATACACAACACAGCAGCACAGGGCCAGCTTCCCCTGCTTCTTCATGGAGTTTTAGAAAATAGATGTTTCCAACAGAACTGGGGCTATAGCTTTGAGCCGTAAGGGTCACTCCCACTATTCTTTCTCAAGAACAATGGTGAGGTGGGACGGCTCTACAAGGAAGCCATTGTTAGCACACCCACTCCCCTCTCTCCCTGCAACACATCGCCATTACTTTAACCAACCCATGGACAGATGCTCCAGAGAAGCTGAAGCAACACAAACCAACGTGGAGGAGGCACCTGCTCCCTTCAAGAATATGGAACAGGTCCTGGTAAGAGCCTATACACCGCTTCACGTAAACATACTTCTCACTTCAGAGACTTATAGGACTCATGAAGGGAGCCCAACAACCCATTTGCTGATACAGGAATGCAGAGACAAAAGCAAAAATGGAAGCCACATTTCAAAAAGCTTGTAGGCACCAAGAGGAATAGTTGAAAGAATGCAGATCCATACAAAACTCCACAAGACAAGTTCTCTGAATATGGCCTCTATCCTCTTAAGACCTTATCTTTTGTATGCTAATGAGTTTCTGTCGTAAATCCTTCATAGAACATGGTGTTTTATCAGTAAATTATTACCTCCATACTCATCCCCCTCACCCCCCGAAACTTTGGAATCTATTCTGAAATTTTCCAGTTCTGTTAACCTCTTTCCTGCCACTTAGCATTACTGAATATAGCCAGCCAGAGTGTCTCCAGTTTAGAGATGGAGAATATGGAGTTTATTTGCCCAGATTCTACTCAGTGGGTGCCCAATTAGTGCTGACAAGAGCTCAGCCTTAGACTTGACATCCCAACAGCCTGGCCTCCTATTTTCTCTTATCTGGATATCTCTAGCCTCTTTGTCACTGCCACCTGAGAATACAATTCATTCTCTGCACCATGCTCTTCCCCAGTGAGAAATGGCTTTAAGCTCAATCACCTTAATGGGTTATTAGGAAGGAACACTCACCCATCTAGTTCTGCTGTTTCTACATACGTCAGACTGTGGGGTTCACTGCTAGAGAGTAATACTACATCAGCCTGTGGCAGAAAGTCAGAGAAGATAAGGAAAGCAGGAAGGCAGATTTTAGTATTACAGTGTGACAAAAGCAGGAACAGATGTTCATCATACGAATTTTATAGACATTAGCTTAACTTTTTTTGTCTAGGACCCATCACTGCTACCACACACACCCCTCCCCAAACTAGTCTCATTACCTATAGCGACAGTGAGAGGTGGGCAAGAACAAGCTTCTTATCACAAGAGCTGTTGAGCTCCGGATGCAGTGAGGCAGATGAAGGTCACCGAAAGCAGTGGCAGCAGAAGTGCTAAAAGGGTTCCCCTGTTCCCACTCAAACCAAAAAGAGAAAAAGTCAGAGCCCAAAGAGGTACTCACTGTGACAGGCTGATTATTTTCTAATTTTATTACATCTCCTACTTGGATATTCATCCATTTTTTTTCCTCCATCCTGTAAGAAAACAACCCTTGAATGCCTGCTCTGAGAATTTCCCTGAAGTCCAGTTTTGACAATCAAGACAGAAAGACAGAAAAAAGCAGAGATGAAGTCAAGGCTGGGAGGAGGACCGCGCTAGTTTACGCGGCTTCCTTGCTGCAGTCAAGAATGGGGCCCCCTCCTCTGGAATTCAGGTTATAAGGGGTTTTCTAAAACTCTGTAAAATTATATGTAGACATACATGGACATAATTATTCTTTAAGTAAAAGTAATATATGCATATGGTAAAAAAAAAATAGTTCAAATAATAAAGAAGTATGTAAAAGAAAAAAGTAGTCTCTTCTCTCCTCAGATTTTAGTTTTGCTTCCCAAAGGTAACCACGTTAGTAATTTTTTGTATTTCTTTCTAGAAAATATCAATACATATAATCACATACAACATGTTTACAAGTTACACGCGAAATACATCCTTTTCTGCACTTGGCATTTTTCATTTACTAATATATCTTGGAGAGCACTTACAGACAATGTGGCTCATTCTTATTCTAGCATATGGCTGTGCCAATTTTATTTCTTTATGTTAAAACTGGATTACTTTTGACCCTTAAACCCCCACTTCCCATAAAAGGCAGACTGGCAGTAATTCTACAATAATACTGCTCTCTTCCCTCCTCTTTTTTTGTACCTCAATTTCCCAACTGCATAGGGTCCATAAATCTTTCCTGACAAAGGACTAAACAAGACAATATACATTGCCACAAGTATTTTGGAAATATGAGCTACTGCTTTGCAACAATTCTATTATGACAAACACCCAAATTGCCAGAAAAGAGAGGGCACATCTAGAGGCCACTGCCTATTTCCCCACTGAATGAAGCCATGTTATCTACAGGCATGACACACATCACCAGTTTGACAGACCCTGAAAGGCAGGATAGTTTCTTTGGGGAGGATCATATTCTTTTATCCAAACAAACAAAAAGGCCTTTTGTATAAATTCACTCTTACTTTTAGATAATTTTTTTTCCAATTCCAGGGTTATATTTCTTTAACTCCTATTACAAACTAAATTTTCTTTGAATGTTATAATATACACAAAAGTCCTTGTTGCAAAATCACTATTTATATTATATATCCTTGTACCTCTTTCCCTTGGTTTCAAGTGTCATCTCTATGCAGATAAATCTCAATACATTTACTTATTTTGTTCCTAATTTTCGAATCTGGGTGATAGTAGTAAAGGGTAGTAGCTATAAGCTTTGGAGAAAAATATCTGGGTGTTTACTTTTGTCTGGATTCAATATTCACTTTTGCTAGTTCTCTGGCATTCTGTCTGCCATGAGTTTCAGTAGTAGAACACGACGTTACATTAGTCTTGCTTCTCCTAGAGATTTAAAAGTATGTAAGCTTTTAAATGTATGTTCTAAAACAAAACAAAAATTTTTGTATATTATTTAAAACAAAAATTTTAAATTTTGTTTTATGTATGTTTATATTATGTTTGTATTATGTATTGCTATATTTTTTTAAAAACAAAAAATTTAGATTTTGTTACATAAGGAGTTGTCAAACTATTACTAATTTATCCTTGGACATGTAACAACCACATGTCTCAGATTTAGGAGATGGGGAGATAGTTCCTCCTAATTTAAAACATTCAATCCTGTTGTGCCATAAGTACACTTTTAATTTCCAAGCATTGCATTGTAACTTTCAGTTTTGAAAATTTGGTCAGAGAGCTAGAGAAGGCATTGCTTAGACTCCAGAGGAGACCATTCACATTATATTCTGTTTTATGTGAATGGTACCTCCTGGAGTTCTGTAACACCCTGGTACTTTTCCTACTACAAAAACTTAGAAATGCTAGATAAAGCAAAGCCAACATTCTTTCAAAAGCAAGGCTATGCTTACCACAAAGTAAGGAGCAGAAAGACAGGACTGAAATTCAGAACAGCAAGCACATTCTGAAGCTATTCTTGCCCTGAGCAGGGAGGAGATTGCCAGTCTTAACATTTAGTAACTTATCCCACCAAAGGGACAAAGATTAAGCCTTAGGAGCTTTACAGGCAGTGAGCTGGAACTCAGAACCCCTCATAAAGCTAGGAACTCTGGAACAGCAACACCACTAGGGAAAAGGTAGTCTAAAAACAGAAAAATCAACTCACTAGCAAGAGTTACCCTGGAGGGTTGAGAGTCAGGGAGGGGAGGACGCTCTCTTGAGAATTTGTAACCTCATGAGGTGTGAGAGTAAGTGATATCCTTGAGTTACTTGCAGAAGCAAACACAAAACCCCTCCGGAGGGATGCAACTTAAATTCTGGCAACTTAGAATTCCCATAAAGAAAGTTCCACTAAAGATGTGCATGTAAGATAGGAGGGGAGGACAGAGGTGGAGGGCGGGTGAGGCCTGAATCCTCCTGCCAGGGTGAGATGCTGAGGTACAGCTGAGCCTCGTGGGGACAGCAGCAGCCCGTGGGCAATCAATGGGGCAGAGGGGCAGCTCCTCAGGCCTGGCTTCCTCATCCAGCCTATTCTACCACCCTGCAAGCCATCCCATCCCTGCCAGGGCTCCAGAACCAGCCAATGGCTGGATCACAAGGGTACTGCCTATCCCCCCCCCCCCCCCCCCCGGCAAAAAAGAAAAAAAAAAAAAAGATGTGCTTGTGACCAAAGGTATTGAGAAATGAAAACCACAGAAATTACAACTTGTAAACAGACAAACTTTCAATAGCAGCTCTGCTCAGACCCCTGTGTTCTAGAAAAAGAAAGCCACTTTCTGGAATATAGACTGTTTCAACAACCAGCCTTGCCTCAAGTGTTCCATTAATCAGACACTCACTGGGTTACAAAGTTTAATCGGGGCCCTGCTTGTGAACGCCCAGCATAAAACCACTCTATGACAAGTTCTTCTCCAATAATCTTATAAAACCCAAGTGCTCAAGTTACCTGGGGAGTTCGTTTGACTAAATTCATTTGATCAGTAACTCCCTAGGCTCGCAAATTTCTGAACACTCAGTTTTGTCTTTTCTTTTTGTTTCTATTTCTTTCTGTCCTTTCTGTTTTAATCTTCTTTTTAATCACAACTGAATTTTTTGTGGTATCTTCAACAGACCACAACACTTGAGGAAATAACCTACCAAGAGTAAGAATTAGCAACCACAATAAATAAAAGGGTTAGATACCCAAGAACTTCACATAAAACAATTATGTGATTAAAGCTATAGCTGCTGGGTGTTCTGTAAGGCCACCATGAAAAAAGACTGGACCTCAATCATGAATACTTTCAGGTTTGTACTTCTTTGCAATCAGGCTTCGGTACATACTAGTCATTTTTCCTTTTGTACAATCTCTATTTGCTGAATTCTTCTCCATCCTTTATGGTCTAGCACAAACATCACTTCCTCTAGAAAGTCTTCCTTGATTCCTTTAACCAGCTATGATTGCTCATTTTTATTAACTCCTGTAATAGTTTTTTGTACCTTTTATGATAGTCTTCATATTTTGCCTCCTACAGGAATTATGCCTGCCTCTCTCCATTTCTGCCAAAGGTACACTGCTCAAATGTTGCAGGACACCACCAAATATAAACATTGACCTAACACTTTAGATAGCTGTGACCAAATACCACAGCAATGGGGTCAATGCCAATCCTTTCTTTAGATTGTTAACAAAAGATGGCCTGGCCAAAGGCTATAGCAGAATGGCCAATAAGCCATGGCAGAATCCACTGATGTTCTAAAGACAGATGTCTCTATGCTGAACCATTGAACTAATACTAAAAAATCACTTGCATATTAATATCACGTCATAATTTATTAATTGCTTTAATATGTTACTTCATTTTTATTTTCATAAGCATCCTCTAAGGTAGAGAATATGATCTCAACTTTATAGATAAGAAATATGAAGCCCAGAGATGGCACATTCAGGGTATGCTAGATCTAGAAACAAATTCTTATGTCCCACCTGGGGTTCTTTCCACTGTCCTGAACTACCTTTCCAAAGCAGTCAGCACATCAGGCATTAGCAAGGCCAACCCGACCCCAGAGCAGGTCCTACCTAACCTGGCTTCCCCAGGACTTACCTGCCATTCACCAGCACCAGAACAGAACGGTTGTTGACATGATTGTCATTTTGGTGCCTTTTCTAAAATTATAAAAGAATATGTTCAGGAAATAAGACACAGAGCAAACTGCATGTAGAAGGTTAATATTCTGAAATATTACCCAATATAGTTCACCGTCTTTGTAATTTTCCTTTACCCCCCAAGACCTTTCTAACATTAAAACCAGGACAAGAGACTGACTATCTCTGAGAAGCTGAAAGGGAGGTCAGAAAAAGGATCAAAGGAGAAGAAACAAAATCTTGGCTGTAAATATCAAAAGCCAAAGCCTGGAGGATGAGAACAAGAGGAGAGAATGCAAAATAACAGGCAGGACTAGAGTCTCATACTCCGTGGTAGGTGCAGGGAAAGCTAAATACACTCGAGCGTACCCCACCCATACCCTACCCGCAACCATGGGAGACATACAGAAGCTTCTACAGTGTATGCAAAGAGGAAAGAGGAATAGAGGTCATCTATTCGAAGAGCAAATAGAAGGAGGACAAATATATCGAGTATGTTCTGATAGGGCTCACACAAGTCCCATCCTTCCAGTTGAGATTACTTGCTGTGAAAAGGGCAGGACTTGGAAGAAGGCAGAGAGAATCCTGAATTTATCAGAATATTTGTCCTAAAGAGACTGAGTTCTAAACCAGAAGTAACTGGGTTATCCTGAATTGGCAAGTTCCGTTTTTGGCTCTTTAAAAAGAGTTGGATAATTTGGAGGTCGGGGGTTATCACTTTGTGAGGGGTGAAATGTCTAACTATTGCATTGTTTTGAAACTAATAATAAAGAAATATGTCTACTAATAAAGCCAAATAAATAAATAAATAAATAAATAAAATGCAAAAAAAAAAAGGGTTGGGATGGTAGGGTGGTGGTTATGAGCTATATTAACTTTAGTTATAGAGAAATGAAGTTTTGTTTTTGCACATCTGAGTTGTGACTGAAATTTAAAGCATGCACTAATTCTGGGTTTAAAGAGTTACAGACTTAAAGAGCTGGAGAAACATCCTGCTCTCAAGCTTTATTCTAAAAATCTCTTCTGGCAAATTCAGGACTCTCTCAGGGAAGCTGCAAGCAGGTCAACAGGACTGGCTCCCTAAATCGCAAGAGCAGGCATGATACTGGGTCCTCACCCTCCTTCTATGCGGGGTTTGCTGTAAGGAGCAAAGAGGAAGGAGCAACACTCACTGGGAGCCCATTTCTGCCTCCAAGGCCAGGAAAGGAGTCAGCCTCTGCTTCTGTTACAAGGCTTTCTAAAACCACAGGGGTCCTAGCTGTGCATACCTAATAGAAGCGACGGTTGGAAAGGGAAACAGGGAGAGCTACAGAGGAGAAATGAGATGTGGAAAGGGGAGAGGAAAGGTAAGAACGGGAAAAAGACGAAGGAGGAGATAAGAGGGATAAAGGGAAGATGGATATAAAAATGAGCAGAGGGAATGGAGAAAGAAAGATGAGAGCAAACCCAGAGAAAGCTAAGAGGGGAGTGAAGGAAGAGGTGGGTTATTAAAAAAGAAGTGGAAGGAGTCCTGGAAAACGATGAGTGGTGGCAGTAGGAAGACAGAGAAAGGCGTTTCGTTGCCCCTTTCTGGCCATGCAGAGACCACCAGTATCGGGCCTAAGAAAATTACATGTTTTTCTGGGATAGAAAAAGAAACAAGGAAAGGACACATCTCTGTCCATTCGGTGCTTCTTCCTAGTACCAGGTAGTTCTGGGCTCTCCTTCTTGCCCCCCAGCCTGACTAGGTACAGTGAGGGTCTAGGGGCCCAGAAAGCCACTTCACCACGTCATCAATGGCATCTTTCACTGCTGTCATGGCCAGCACCACCATCAGGGGTATCACCGTTGTGTACCATGCCAAGGAGGAGATCTGGGGAATCAGCTGTGAGAGGGAAGGGGAGAGAAACTTGGGTCAGAAAGCTTGAAGGACAATATATTCCCCCCTACACCCACTGCCATTTTCACCTTCATGGGTTCATAGTAAATTCAACTATCTTAGTTGCTTTTCACTTTTTGTAGCCTTCATATAACCCCCCAAATATTAATATCTCCCAAAAAAGGATGAACGAAGAGGAGACTATAAATTGCTACCTATCTGTCCTGAACTCCACTGCATTTGCCTTGATAGCAACGGGCCATTTCTCCTGTGATACTGAAATGAAGGTGCTGGGGGTTGGGGGGTAAGAGTGGACATGGGAAAACCACATACTTTCCCACACCCCTTCAGCACAAGGGGGAATGAGACGATGTGTCCCTCTCTCTCAGTATGGGCCTACCCTGCCCTGCTTCCTCCCGGTGCTGGTGCTCTTATGTTCTAAACCATTCTCCTTCCTTAGCGCTCCCACACACTAACTTCTGGCAGGGAGGTGGGGAGAAGGAGGAGGAATGGAGGTGCAGTTGTGGCCGGGGCCTCCTATGGTCAAGCTGAACGGTGACCATGCTTCCCTTCCTCGGGACCCAGTGACCTTGTCTCGTTCCTCTTGTAGAGGCTTGTTTCCTCCTGGCTAATCCTGACCACAGCCACTCTAGAGGACTGGGATGAAACCCCAGCCATTCATTTGCCTGTTATCTAATGAGAGAAGACATTTCTCCGCTTAGGGAAGAGAAGGACTAATTACACAGCTGACCCCAGAGACGTTGATAAAATGCTCTGTTTCCCACAAGGTAATACCTGAAAGATGGACAAAATGAGGAAATATGCGTTTGCAAGTCTCTGGAACTGTTCAAATAGGTTCAGGGGCAAGAAGTTAAAGACATTATATTTTGAGGTCTTGATGGCATTGCTCTGTGAGTGAAAGAAAACAAGTATAATTAGAGGAACAAAAGACCCCTCCACCTCCTAATCTTAATAGAAAGGACCAAAGCCACTCTGTGAAATGGTAAAAAGCCACAGTTCCCCCACCAAAGGGAGGGGGAGAGGGAAGAAGTGTTTGTCTCCCAGCTCCCTTTTCTTTTGAGGCCTAGAGGATGCAAAGATGTCAAGACTGATCAATATGGGGTCTTGGTGGGAGGGCAGGGTGGGGGACAGAATGTTTTTCTGCCCTGGATAGAATTCTTTGTTTATTGATGCTATTGATAATAATAATAATAAAATTAACAATAAAAACTTAAGCACTTATTGAACATTTACTATGTGTAAGGCACTGTTCCAAGCATTTTATATGTAGCAACTTATTTAATCCTCACAACTACCCTAGGAGGGGAGAACCATGTGATACCTTTTGGGGATGAGGAAATTGAGGCACCGAGGTTATTTGCCCGAAACCACAGTTAGTTGCAGAGTTGGATTGTGCTGTTCCCTGAGACTCACTCCATCTGTATAGCCATCCAAATACTTTCCTTTCTTAGAATCAGAAATCCTTCAGTTCCATCTTATTTCTGGCCCCTAAGGTCCTCCTCTGCCCTAAATAGCAGGCAAGTTTGCCATTTGTATTAGCTTTACTCCAGAGCTCGCTAATGAAGCTTTTCTCAGTCTGGAAAACTCGTTTTGGTGTGTCTTCACATGCTGGAGCCCTGAAGGTTCCTACTCGGGTCGCTGTCAGCATTGGAGAATCACTTGCCCCTTAATTGCCGAGTCTGAATAGTTTTGGCCGACATCTAAGGTATTATTTTGCTGAGTGAAAAGGGAACTTGTTACCTCTTCAATTCTGATCTCAAGATGTTGACAGGACCATCTTACGTTCTACCTTTGGGTCTTCAATCATTTGACTTAAGATGTTGGAGCTTGAATTTAAGAGCTCAAGAAAAGCAGAAGAATGAGACCAAATAATTCCCTAAGAACAGGACTTTTCCCCCACTTCCTCCATCTATAAGGCCAAAACCAAAAAAATAAACCTACCTACAGGCCCGCAGAACAGATATTGTTCAAATATGAAGATTCTTGCTGGGCCTTGCCTTGGAAAGACATCAGGGTCCTTCTCTTGGAGAACCAAAATCATTCAGTGTTAAGGCTAAAACTTGCCCAAGAAGGCTAGATAGGCTACCCAGCCAAGACTTACCCAAGGTCTATTTTCCAAATGAAGAGAAACTGGAATAGCTTAGCAATTAGGAGTTTAGACATGCAAACTAACATTAAGATTTCCTTCGTGTTTCTCCATAATATTTCCAATTAATAATCAATCGAGGAGGGGGGTGGGATGAGGGAGAAGGTAAAGGGATTAGAAAGTACAAATTAGTAGTTACAATATATACCATGGGGATATAAATACATCACCATGGGAATATGAAATACAGGTTGGGGAATGTAATCAATAATGTAAAGATTTTGTAGGGGGTCACATGGGCACTTGTCTTATTAGGGAGACCACTTCATAGACTGTGTAGATGCCTGACCACTGTGCTATACACCTGAAGCTGAAGCTGAATAACAGTGAATGTCAACTCTAATTACACACACACACAGTCACAGGATGTGGATGGAGTACAGCATAGGGAATATAGTCAATAGAATTGTAACAGCTACATATGATGTCAGAGGGGTAGTAGACAGGGGGTGGTTATCGCTTTGTGAGGGGTGTAAATGTCTAACTATTACATTGTTTTGTACACCTGGAACTATAAATAAATTTAAAAAAATAATCAATCAAACACTATACATTTTTCAAGGCTTGCTCTGTTCATAGCCCTAGGCTGGGCTATTACTAGGAGAGGCTGAAAAAGAATTAAACAAAATCTATGCCAGAGAAGCTCATAGGTTTGTCTTTGAGTTCTAACTAAATGATCTCTAAGGATCCTTCTAGCCCTAAAAGCATGTTATTCTAACATAGAAATAGTTTTCTTTGATCATAAGATACTCACTGGATTTCTCAGTGTCTAAGTTCAGAAGGTTCTAATACTTGGACTAAAAGATCTTTTGCCTTACTGAAGCACCTGGTTTTGATTTTCCATTTGATTTTATAGCTAATTAATGTATTTCACATTTCTATTCACTTGGGTAGCATTTGTTTAGCAAACAAAGACAAAAGCCACGCTGATTCTTTCTCAAGATAGAATTATCAGTACTTCTTTACTAACTTGGCAACTAGAATGTTTTGCTCTACTTTTAAATGTCAAACCAGACGCGTTATCTCAAGAATGTAGAATATCTGCTCAATTACGAACTTCCTCAGTGTTTAGTTCTTTTGGTGTAGGTGATAAAAAAAACATTTTTAATTGAAATTTATTGGGGTGACAATGGTTAGTAAAATTACATAGGTTTCAAGTGTACAAATCTGTAACACATCATCTATGGTGACAAAATTTAAACATGATAGAGGGGGTGGGTTTTGGTTTGGTCTGTTTATTTATTTATTTGGGCAATGATAACCTGACTGATGGCTAAATGGGGGAATAGAGGAGAACAGAAAGCCAAGGACATAATGAGAACCAGTAGTTAGGGGTTTGGAAGAGGAAAAGGAGTAGGAACGGAAGAAATGAGAGAAATAGGAGGAAAATGAGTAATGGGTAGGACCAGGGAAATAAAAGCGTTCTTAAATATATAAGAATCAGTCAAATATGCTTATTCATGAACTATTCAGCATATATTTATTGAATGCCATGTATGTGCCAAACATTGTGATAGGAACTGTGGTACGGATTGAATGAGACTTGAAGCCATTTTCCAAGGGGTAATAGTTTCTTGGAGAAAGAGAACTAACATTTTTCACAACGACCATGTAAAGTGAACATTATTATGCCTTTATTTTTTATTTTTTTTATTGATGAGGAAACTGAAGATCAGAGAAATTAACATACCTAAGGATGCAAGGTTAGAAAGGAGGAGAACTGTGCTCAAATTCAGGTCTGTCTGAGGCCAAAACCTAGTTGTACTGCACCACAGTCCTACTTATGCAGAGGAAAGGGAGGAAGAAAACCTGCCCCCATGGCCATACCCTAAACATTGTTTTTATGCAGAACTTTTCTAACTCAGAAATCATAAACTGACATACAGAGGCTACAGATATGTATGGCACAGAGGGTGACAAAAACATGTATACACATTTCAAGAAAGGAAAAAACTGTATTAAGATTGTAATATTCAATACATACTGATATCTTCTGCAATTACAAGAGGTGCTGAAAGTGGTTACCATCAGAGTCCAGACACTTCTGATTACGGCGAACTACTGCTTGTGCAACACTGACCAGTGTCCACTTGTATACATTTTTTGGCACTCCCAGTATGTCTATTTATATACTTATTAAAACCTCACTTAACGTCTCATTGATAGGCTCTGCACCTTTAAGTGCAACAACATATAATGAAACCAATTTACTATAAACTAATTGGTATAAATAAGAGTTAAGTTTCTACTGCAGATTATCAATATTATAATGAAACAACGTTATTTGAGGATGTGCTATATATACAGATATATGTAGCTGCATGTGCACAAAATAACATGTATAAAAGCATTGCTTGTAATTGTACAAGACTGGAAACCAGCCAGATATTGATTTATAAGGAACTGGTTACATAAACTATGTTAAACCTGCATAGGAAATACTATGCAGCTAAAAAAAAAAGGAAAAAGCTATTATGAAACTATGATTATGACAACATCTCCAGGACATATTGTTAAGGTTCAGAATAGTGTAAGGAAGTGGGAAAATAAGAATATATATTGTATTTGCTTTATTTGCACAAAGAGGCACTGATGAATACACAAGAAACAAAAGTGATTCGCTATAGGGAGCAGATGTAGGCAAGTATGGGGTGTTAGAGCATGACTTGTCAATATATACTCGTATCTGTATGAGTTACTTATTCATAAATAAATAAGTGAAAAATGAACAATAGAAAATGGGCAGACATTAATAGGCAGTTTCCAGAAAAAGAAACACAAATAGCTAATTAACATGAAAAGATTATTGATCTCACTCAAAATTAAGATAGATAACTTAATAGGCTCTTAATAATAGGCTCTTTTCATCTAAGAGCCTGGCAAAGATGAAAGAGACTGGTAAATACCCAATTTGGCAGGAATATTGAGCAGTGAGCAGTCTCTACTATAGGTAGAAATATAAATGGATATAATCTTTATAGAGGGCAATCTGGCAATATGTATCAAAATTTTTAATGTCTTTTCCTTTTGACCAGCCAATTCACTTCTAGGAAATGTTCACATATTCACACCAAATATATGCCAAAATATACATATAATAGCCCATTCAGGACTATTTATCACAGCAAAACACTGGAGACATTTTGTTTTTTGGAGGCGGTATGAATGACGACATCTTAAATGTTCATCAATAGGAAACTGATTAAATAAATTAAGGTGTATCAATATAATGGAAAACTATGCCTCTATTAAATGAATTGGGTAGATCTATATGTATTATAATAGATAGATGTCTAAGTGAAAAAATAAAATTGTGAAACTATGCTTTCATTTGGACAAGAAAAAGCTACAGTGCTTCTTTTCTAGGAGTTATACATAAAACCCAAAATTTGAGATACGTTCTCCCCTGAGCCTAGGTCACCGGATGAATCTTGGTCTGAACCCTCACTGCACCAGCCCGCATTGTATAGGAGTGTGAAGGAAAGTAGAACTTAAGTTGTAGGACCTACATCTACAGTGCAGTTCCTGCCCCACCAACAAGGGGAATATTAGAGAATTCCAGCCCCCTTCTGAAATAGCCAGAGACCTGATACTCACTGGATATCCAAACGTTCTGTTTAATTCTTTGTTGTTGGCTTGCAGATATCTCTCTTGTTCTAAGAAAGAGGAGAGAGATAATGAGAAGGATGCCCGTCTGCAGACCAGCCTGGCACGCTGGCTGCTGGTGAAGACTTCACCAAACCCTCTTATTGTCTCACTGAGGATATCTGTCTGCAAATGGAGTATTGTCTCTGTGTCAAAGAATCAAGAAATATAATCAAAAAGAAAATTCTCCAGTATTCAAGCTGGGAAGGCAATGGGACAGGGAATTTCTGAGTTCTCCACCGCGAATGCTTCCAGTAATCCTAGATTGTCTCTCCACAGACAACAGGATGGCCTGCGCCAACATTGCTGCCAAACACAGAAACCCAGCCCCCCACCCTCGGTCAATTCCAACACCTTATTTTTAGATATCTGAGGTTCTTTCTGCAGCCTTTGCTAAACTTGCTTAACTAAATTTAAATTAATAAATCACTACTGAGCCTCTATTGCACAGAAGCCAGTGTGCCCGATGCTGTGGGGGGATAAAAAGATGAGTAAGACAGAGTCCCTGACTTCAAGGGACTCATAGCTTAGTACGAATGAGCCTGATAACCAAAACACATGACGAAATCATCACATCAAAACACACAGGTGTTATGAACTGTTACAAACAGTGAGCCCATTACCATGTTATGAAAAGTCTTAAAAATATGTATTAACAGTTCTTTCTGCCCTGCATGAATTATTCCTGTAGTCTCCTCAATTCTTCATTGGCTCAACACACATTTACTGCGTTCTTGGCAAGTGTCAGGTCGTGGGCTAGGCCTTAGGGTTACATCATCCCTGACCATCTTGGGACTCCTAGTCCCAGTGGGGAAGACAAACATAAAAGAAAACTTCAATCCAATGTAAGGGCAGTGATAGAGGCAAGAATGTGGTGTTAGGGGTGCACAGAAGAGGGGATAGAAGTCAGGGAAAGCAGGATAAAGAAGTATTCCTGGAAGAGAAGATGCTTGAATTACTTGGATAACACAGTGTGAGTGCTTCCCAATTCTCTAGATCCTGGAGAGTACATAGACCAAGCAACCTAGAGTCTGGCCTGAGGGTTGACATTACTGCTGAGCCTTTTACCTTTGATAGTTCTAGAAATTCCTAGACTGCATTTCCAAAGAATTTGTCTCCTCAGAGAATGAATTCTAGCAAGCCCTCTGCCTCTGCATTACACTGAATGTCCATTTTGAAGCTCTTCCAGCCCTCTAAGGTCCTCCTTGGCTCATGGCTCCCAAGATTAGAAAGAAATTTCCTTCCTTGGTCCTCAAAGATTCTTACTCTAGGCTACAGACTCCTACTTGATCTTGAACTCCCTCGCCTCAGCCCTCTAAGAAGTCTCTGGCTCCAGGTCCTAGAAACACAATTCTACAATTGTTTAATTTTTTAAAGATACAATTCATCTAACATAAAATTTACCCCCTTACAGAGTACAATTCAGTGATTTTTAGTACATTCATGAGTTATGCAACCATCACCACTAATTCAGAACATTTTCATCACTCCCAGAAGGTACCCTATACCCATATTCCCAATTCTCCCCTTTCCCTGTCTCTGGCAAACACTAATCTACTTTCTGTCTCTATAGATTTGCCTATTCTGGACATTTCATTAAAATAGAAAGATATGTGGCCTATTGTCATAGTTTGTTTCGTACAGCATATGCTTTGAAGGTTCATTCATGTTATACAGCATGTATCACTATTTCATTTCTCTTTATGACTGAGTAATATTTTACTGTATGGATATAATACCTTTGTTTATCCATTCACCCATTAATGAACATTTGGGTTGTTTTCATCTTTTGACTATTATGAACAAGGCTGTTATGAACATTCATGTACAAGTTTTTGTGTGGACATGTTTTCATTGGCTATTCTTGTCTATTCTCTCTTCTAGATAAACTTTGGAATCACTTTGCCTAGTTCCCTCAAGATCGGAGTTTTGATTAGAGATGAAGACAAAGAAAATTTTATTCACTAGAATCCTAGGGATGGAGTGAAAGTGGGTTATTAGAGGAGACAGACCTACTTCCCATGGGAAAAACAGCCAGTTGTGGAAAACAACACTGCATTTCTTAGGGGGCTAAGATTATAGACTTTTGAAAGATAGCTGAGGAGAGAGTGAATGACAGACAGGGATCTTTATGGTTCTCATGTAATTTCCTCCAGTCCTCTAGTTGTCAGCAAAATTACTAAACATCATGAAGTCAGAACATGAGTAACTTTCTTATAGAAAATATCTAAGGGGCCAAAATCTGTACATTGGGCAGTGTCAAAACAGAGAATTACGAAGAAGTTCAGGGATATACACAAATTGTGGGAAAGGTGAAACTGGGATGGTTGGCTACTTTTACCCAAGGATTTGAGAGTATACAGATTTGGATTACACAGATAAATTTGGATAGAGTTGACATGTTTGCACTATTAGTCCCCCACCCAGTAACATACTGTATCCCTGTGAAGGAGACAGAGAGAGGCGTGTTGGTGTAACCCTGGGCAGCATGATGATCGTGTCTGTATCATCATCTTGCTAGCAATACACAAACGAGTGGCCGTGAGTCTTCCCTGGGTCAGGTTTACCGCCCGGCTCTGAAGCTTGCAGTTTGTTCTGCTGGATTAGTGCATTTCCTCCCTGTTTCATTCTTGTGATTACTAGCATTAGCTGAATAAGGAGGCGGGGAACTGAGATGGGATTGATAGCATGTTTTGTTATGTCTTGTGTTGACTAACTAGTGAGTGGCTTACCTACAACACTGTGATACAAGAGCTTCTGCTAACTGTTGTAGGTTGGGTTATCCAAAGCAGTGGAACATGCATGGCTCAGATAATTCAGCAGCATCCAGGATCTAGAGCTGCTGCAGGGTCTATGCCTTTGTGCAGGGACTTTCTCAGAAGCCCAGATAGCTGCCCGACTAGGCAGAGTACCAGACCAGCATTGGTGTTTCTACTGGTATTGAGATTCTCCAACCCCTGAGCAGGCTAATTTACTACTATCGTGTTTCCCTGAAAATAAGACCGAGCGGGACAATCAGCTCTAATGCGTCTTTTGTAGTAAATATTAACACAAGATCCAGTGTTATGTTACGTTATGTTACGTTACGTTACGTTACGTTACGTTACGTTACATTACATTATATTATACCTGGTCTTATCATAAAATAACACCGGGTCTTATATTAATTTTTGCTCCAAAAGATGCATTAGAGCTGATTGTCCGGCTAGGTCTTATTTTCGGGGAAACATGGTATGTTCAGACTCAATTTGCTCAAGCACTGGTGAGTAAAACCAGTCTCTCCCATACAATTTGCCCCCTCACCATACCCAACAGACCAGCACAGCCTCTCCATTTACCCAAAAATATTATTTTATGACTATAAAGTTCTAATATTTTCTTAGCGAATTTCACATTTATTATTAAACTTAATCCTAGATATAAGCATTTATTTTTAATTTAATAAAGATCTAATAGGTTTTCCCAGCAACTTATCTGGGTGCAACGGGCTCTCCTCTATTCTCTCTGAGCCCACCAGCTCCAAGGGATGCATGGAGTCCAGGCTCTGCACAACAACTGAATACATACCTCCCTCTTTGAATTTAAAAGTAAGGCAGGTAGATCCCCAAGTTCACAGCCTGAGTTGGTGGAGACAGACTGACACTCCAAAGTGGGGCAGGATTAGCCTTCACCTAGTTCTGTCTCTGATACCAGACCTGCCAGGAAGGAAGAGGAAGGTGAAAGGAAACTAAGATTTTCACCGGGGAAGAGCGGGGAGGAACTGAAGACTAGAAAGTCAGATTTCATAAGATGCCTTTTAAAAAGGAAAAGCAGGAATGATGAAGAAAATGGTTAAAACTTCAGTTTGCGCAACCATCTAGGAGAAGAAGCTAAAAAAGTCTGACAGAGAAAGACAATGAGCTTGAGGAAAGAAAGTAGCTAGTCATGTTTGAGATAATACAGGCAGGAAGAATGTTTTCACACTGATAAGATTAATTCAAGATTCCCTGGGGTTTGTGAACACTGTTGAGAAAAGACTGGGATGACTGTTTTCCCCATCACCTGGGAATTCAAAGTTTATTCCTGTTTGGCTGAAGCAAGAGTGACAAAATGTGAATTATGGATGAGAACTTAGAACTAGAGAAGACTGGAAATCAGCTTAGACAAAGAGAGCCTAAGAGACCATCCAGTTGAAAAGGTCCTGGACATGGAATTCCAGGGGTCAAACACTTAGCTCTAGCCTCTGGTGACTGCAAGAAATGCATCCTTCATTAGGAACTGTTCTACAGACTGTTCTGCAAAGGCCTGGTTTCCCAGGGACCTGAGTTGGGAGCTGGGCTGGGGTTGGTAAAACCACTGAACTGAAAGGGCTAGACATCTTGTTGAAGCAAGGCAACTTGGTATTATAAAATGGGCAGTGGCCTTAGAGTTTAAAAATATGGCAAACTCCCATAGTGGTTAAGAACATGGGCAATCGAGCCAGGCTGCCAAGGTTCAAATCTCAGTTCTTCACTTACCAGCTCTGTTGCCTTGAGGAAGTTAGTTAACCTCTCTGAGATTCATTTTCTTCATCCATAAAATAGAAATGATAATAATACCTACCCATAAGGTGATTGTGAGGATTAATAAATTAAGGCATGCAAAGCATTTTAGAGCAATTCCTGGTATATTAAAAATGCTCAGAAAGTCTTAGCTGTTCTAGACTGGGCTCTGACTAAATGTTAAGTGACGTAGGGCAAGTCACTTTCTATTTCTGGGCTTTAGTTTCCTCATGTGTAAAATGGGGTAGTAAAATCTACCTTATATGCTAATGTGAGGGTTAAATGAGATGCTAATTGTAAAATGCATACATAATTCCTGAAACATCGAAAATGCTCATTCAATGATATTTTTTTGTCTTTTACCTTGTGCTATGTCAAGGAGATTCCATAAGCATCATTGATACACTTGTCTGTGCCCAAAATAGATTTTGCACTTTCAGCTATCTCCTGTGGATGCACTAAGCTGACCCAGCCAGTAGAGAAGGAAGGGTACAAAAGCCACAGTCTAGTGAGAGGAACTCAACTCAATTCCTTGGTGGGATGGTAGTAGAAGTGTCAAAATAGGAGAAGCTTCTGTCTAAGGATGTCTTTAGAGCTTTGATTCAAATGCCAGGGTGAAAAACTTAGCTCTTACGAATCTTGATGTAATTCAAACTCAGGTTTTAGGGATTAAAGCTACAGAGGGGTGGAGGTTAGCCTAGACAAGGAAATGGCAAAATCTAAAAAGGAAAATGAGCTCTGTAAGAGGGAACTAGAGTAACTGGTGCCCTGAAAGATAAGTAACCAGGAAGAAGAAGGAGGAAGACAGAAAAAGGAAGGAAGGCCAGCTGGAAATCAGGCTTAGGAGGTTCTAAGAAAATATCCTGCTCGCAGTGGGAAAGCAATCACAAATGGGATTTTCCAGATGAAGAAACAAGAGCAGTGAGATGATCTTCAGGGGTGCAAGGTTCTAAGTAGTAGATCAGTCAAGGCCCCCTTCCCTTATAGCATCAGACTCCCAGCTCAATGAAGCCCAGCTGCTGGTGAGGGAGACTCAGCAATGACCGCTTGCTGATATTCTAGATCAAAAGGCCTAGGTGATTTCTCCAAAGTTACCTAATGACTGAAATGTCCCTATCTCTAAAAATAAGTGAAGATAGTTGCCAGGGGAGGATAATTGGCCAATTTTTGGAATTTTTGGTCTGATAAGTTAGAGTTCATTTACATTAGGAATACTGGAATTTCTTAAGATTCCAAATGATCACAATGTATCCTATGGCAGTCAAAAAGCATATTGAAACATTAAAGCTATCAGTAGATTTAGTTAACCATGTGGCTTCTAGTCTTGGGTACACAAAAAAATTTATATTTCATCTCTCTAGAGTGCATCTCTAAGATACCTGGAGTACAGCTCCAAGATGACATTTCCATCTAAATAACAAGACCAGCTAGAAGATGTAGCACAGAGTGATTGCAGGAAAGGCCAGGGTCTGTGATCCTACAGAAGAGGCTATAACTAGTTTTCTCACCACCATTTCATTAAGTGTTTTTGGTTCTGTCTATCCACTGCTGTATCTCATGGTTTACATTCAGCTCATTTATCATACTTATAATACCATCTTCCCTCACTAAACAAAGAGCTCCTTAAAGGTAGAGACTATGGTTTTCAATTTTTTCCTTTAAATCTCTGTATCCACTGCTTAGCTCAGCATTAGGCCCTGGATTTAATAAAGGTTTGTTGAATGAACAAACACACAAGTGAATAGATATTTAGAAACATGTTTTGTTAAATTGTGGTCAGATTTCTGTCCAACCCCTCCTATGGAAGATAATCACCTCCTCCTTGTGGGAGTATCTACACAATCACAGAACAGCTGGGCTGAAAAAGAAACACCAGCTAAGACCAATTCTTTGTCGCTCTTTCTGTGCAAAGGTCAGCAAACAGGAGGATATTCAGCATGGTTGAAGAGGTGGGTAGAGTGCAGTGTCGAAAAGACCTGGAGAGGAAGCTCAGTAACATCTTGAATGTCACAAAAAGTCCGGTTCTTGAGCTATTATAGCTCTCGTGTTACCTCTGTCTCTGATCATCCCCTATAGAGTCAAGGTTAGCAGAAACAAGACTAGAACGGCTCAAAGGACAAGATACTGAAGAAAATCCAATAGTAATACAATCAAACACACACACACCACCACCACCACCACCACCAAACCGTAATTTTTTAACAGGGTGACATAGAAGATTGGTTTGGATGGCACAACTCAAGATGTGCTCAAAACCATAGGCTCCACTTCTATTCCTCTTGGAGACCTTTGGTTTCTCCCCGTTCTCCTCCAAAGGAGAAGCTGACAGGAATGTCCTTCATATTACTCTAGGCAGATGGAAGTTGGGAGTAGTACTTGGCCATCCTGCCTTCATTTGGTATGTAGATCCAACGATTTCTCATCAACGTGGTAAAGTTAAAATCAATCATGTTTAACTGAACTGCTAGACATCACCTTCAGTGCTTTTCAATCATAAAACCTTCCTTGAGACAGGAGATGAGAGATTGGGTAAGTTATATTAAAGGCCACCGGTTAGAAACAAAAAGCCATTCATACAAAACTGGATCTTAAAGTAAATCCTGTTGATGCTAAAGAGGCAATTTAATTGTAAGACATTCAAAACGTAATCCCCTTTGTTTAGGGTTGCCAGATATAGCAAATAAAAATACAAAAACATACTATGTCCCAAATATTACATGGGACATACTTATACTAAAAAAAGTATTCATTGTTTACTGAAATTCAAATTTAACTGGGAATCGTGTATTTTATCTGGCAACCCTGCCTCTGTTACTGATTAGGAAAAGTCCCTATGAGTTAGTTCAATTGTTGGTTTAAATTTTTAAAAGAAACACCATTCTACAAACAAACTAAAAACTTTAGCTATCTGCTTTATGCTAAATAACTTTATTGAAATATAATACACATACCATACAATTCACTTATTTAAAATAAAATGTATAATTCAATGGTTTTTAGTATGTTCAGAATTGTACAACACAGATGTCTATTTTTGTGTTTCTTTAAATATGGTATTGTATAGAATTCTACTACTACGGCTCTGATTAACTTTCTGCTCTACATGCCACAATATCTATGCCCTCCTTCCTGCTATTTCTTTTCTTCCTTTTTCCTGTTCCTGTCCTCTCCCTTTAGTTTCTCCAAATTGGTTATTTTCCCTTTGTGATGACACTTTTTTCTTTTTTTTAATTAAAATTTACTGGGGTGACAATGGTTAGTAAAGTTACATAGATTTCAGGTGTACAATTCTGTATTACATCATCTATAGATCACATTGTGTGTTCACCACCCAGAGTCAGTTCTCTTTCCAGCACCATATATTTAACCCGATTTACACTCATCTACCACCCCCCTTACACTTACACTTTTTTCTTTATTAATTTTTCAAATCATCCAAAATAGTACATAAATATATTTTAACTGTGTAAGATCCAAAATCAGAACTATATGTAGAAAAAATATGAAGTTTCCTTTTCCATACCTTCCATTCCCTTTCCCAAGGAAACAACTGCTAACAGATTGGTACATATCCCTTTGGTCCCTTCCTTTTCAGGTTATTTACATACAAACATATACATATATACAAACACTGGTGTATGGGTGTTTTTTGAACAAATGAGATCCTACTATGTGCATTGCTCTGCAAGTTGCTTTTTTCCTTCCATACTATGTGTTGGAGATTTTTCCATGTCAATATACAAGTGTATCTCATCCATTTGAATTTACTACCTAGCATTATTTAACTATCTATCAGTATTTGTTAATTTTTATTGTGTTGTGGTGGTGGTGATGATGGCAATGATGATTATTTGTAGATGTGTATGGATGGTAAAGGAGAGGGAAAGGAGAAGTATAATAAATGGGACAGGCTTGCAAACTCTCCAGAACAGGGAGTTTTGCAGGCCTGTGCTAGGCAGATAATTTAGTAGAACCATATACTATATATGCAAATCAGTAAAGCAACAGTTCAAGGCAGGATATAAATACGATTTAAAACTGAATTTTAGAGATGCAAAAGAATTGAAATCATATATCCATATAAAATCTTGTACATGAATGTTATAGCAGCATTGTTCATAATAGCCCAAAAGTGGAAACAACCCAAATGTCTGTCAACTGATAGATGGACAATTTGTGGTCCATACAACGGAGGGTTATTCAGCCATAAAAAGGGATGAAGTACTGATACAGGCTGCAACTTAGATGAACCTTGGAAACATTAAGTGAAAGAAGCCAGTCACAAAAGACCACATGTTGGGGGGGGGGATGGGTGAGAAAGGTGAAGGGATTAGGAAGTACAAATTGGAGACAAAACAGTTACCGGGATGTAAAATTCAGTATGGGGAATATAGTCAATAATGCTGTAAAAATTATGTATGGTGTCAGGTGGGTACTAGGCTTATCAGGGGGATCACTTCTCAAATTATATAAATTCCTAACCAGGGCACTGTGCACCTGAAACTAATATAAAATAGTATTGAATGTCAACTATAATAAAACACACACACACACTGGGGGGTGCCAAAAATTGTGTACAAGTGTGCTCAAACAGTAGTTAGTCATAATCAGAAGTGGCTGGGCACTGATGGCAACCACTTTGAGCACCTCTTGTAATTGCAGAAGTCAAACATCACTTGTATTCATCTTTTGTTATTGGTATATATTGAGTATTATAAATTTTAATAATTTTCCTTTCTTAAAATGTATACACATTTTAAGAAAGGAAAAGTGTGTGTGTGTGTGTGTGTGTGTGTGTGTGTATTTATTTATTCACAGGATGTAGTGTACACATTTTAAGAAAGGAAAAGTGTGTGTGTGTGTGTGTGTGTGTGTGTGTGTATTTATTTATTCACAGGATGTAGAGTACAGTATAGGGAATATAGTCAATAGTATTGTAATAGCTATATATGGTGTCAGATGGGTAGTAGGCTTGTTGGGGTTATCACTTTGTGAGGGGTGTAAATGTCTAGTCATTATGTTTTTGTGTACACTGGAAACTGAAGAAAAAAAAAAAAGACCACATGTTGTATGATTCCATTTATGTCATGTCCAGAATAAGCAAATCCACAGAGATAGAAAGTAGATTAGTGGTGGTTAGGGGCCAGGGAAGGGGGGGAGTTAGTGGTGATCGCTAATGGATATGGGGTTTCCTTTGGTGGAAATGTTCTAAAATTAAATTAGGGTCATGGTTGCATAATTTTGTGACTACACTAAAAAATCACTGAAATATGCTTTAAAAGGGTGAATTTTATAGCACGTGAATTATATCGCAGTAAGACCATTATTTAAAAAAACGATAGAAACCAAGCACTACTGGAATTCACGAAAGAAAGGTAATGGTGGGGGTGAGAGGGTTGGTGGCTAGAATCGTTGGAGAAGGCTTCCCAGAGAAGGACTTGCACTAAACCTAAAAGATGGATATAGGTTCATTATAGACGCAGGCGGCGGGTATCCAGGCAGGAAGAAGAACTTAATGAAAGGATTGGCACTGAGACTAAACGAGTTGTATGATAGTATACCAGGTAGGAAGAGCCTGAAAGAGGCAGGAAACGAAACTATAAAGTTAGGCCTTTAATGTTAGGCCTTATATTTTTTCTGGTAGCTGACAAGGAATCTCAGAAAGATTATGAGCAGGGAAAAATGTGACAAAACTAGAATTTCATAAGGATTAATATGATATATTTACAGAGGAACAGATTGCAGACATAAAGAATTAAAAGACTGCTGCAATAGTCAACACTTGAAAGGATGAAAACCTAAACTATGAAAGTGGTGAAAAATAGAAAGGAGAGGGTAAAGAAGATACTAGCACCTGTCAATATTCACTCTATGCATTCTAAGTTTTCCACCCAGAATAGGCTAATAGCCAAAAAAGGGCAGAGGTAGCTGCCAAATTACTTAGTTTATCACTGTTATTCTGTCAACTCATACAAAAAGGCCAACATCTTGGATGAACCAGTATTAATTGCTCACTGCTCAAAACAGTACAGCAATAACTCTACTGCAGCAGGTAGGTCTAGCCTATCTAAAGGGAGTTAGGCCTGGGAAACTGGCTCCAATTATTTCTCATTGGTAAAACTTTTGAGTTTTGAGATGACCCACATTTATAAACGTTCATGCTCTTAATTATCTTCCTGAGTGAAAGCATCAAACTCACTCAGATTATTTTTTTCACACAAACACTTACCTAGCGTTTACCATGTGCCAGATACTGTTCTAAGTGCTTAAAAATTCTACCTCATTTAATCCTCACAACATTCGTATGGGGTAGCACTATTATTAGCCTCATTTCATAGATGAGAAACTATAGCATAGAGAAATTAAGAGATCTGCCCAAGATAACAGTAAGTGGTGCAGCTAGGATTCCAACCAAGAAAGTATGGCTCCAGGATCCATGTCCTTAAGCACTATGCCTCCCACATGACTTTTCTTCATAGCACTTATTGTAGATATAATTTGATATTACTCTGTGCTATTAATGTGCTATTACTTACTAAAGGCTGTCCCTCACTAAACCATAATCTCCATAAGAGCAGGGATTCTCTCTGGTTTTTGTTGCCACTATATTGCCAGCATGTAGCAGTCACTGGCATTCATTTGGTGATCAATAAATATTTGTTGAATAATGAATCAGTCTTTATGATGATTACTGCAGTTTTTGTTTACCTTGAACTTACTACTCCCTAAAGTATTCTACTCTCCATATACTGTTCTGTTCCTAAGAAGATGCAGGAGAAACTGGTCAGTTAGTTTGTTTTCCTCAGTCCTCTCTCCTTTACCAGTTATGAGAATAAGAGTTAACTCCCTGGCTTTCCCTTGGTTGGGAGTTCCCTGACTTACTCTTCCTGTGCCCTTGAAATGGATTTCTTTCTGAAACTAGAGGCTGTGCACTTAGACTGGGCTCCCTCCAGGAATCAAACAACTGCACAAAGTAAAGAAGGTAGAGTGTGGCTTTAAATCGGTGACCTTATTTCATTCCCTGCACATTCTCCATTCCTCAAAAGGAAGCCTAAATATAGAACCACATTCTGGCTTGCTTTCTCAAAATTTAAGTCAAAAATTTTTTTTTCATGTCAGGCCGTTTCATTGTGAAAGGGAAGGGCGTGATTACCCCAACTCCCTTTAGTACTTTGAGTCACTGAAGAAAAGCATGGAAGCGGTAAGGAAATGCTCCCTAAACCACAGCCAGATCCATTTGCTCCGGCCACAAAAAGGCTACGTTGGCAACTTCTTTTCACATTGGCCACTTCTTTTTAGCAGGAGGCATTTGTGAAGGACGGGGAGAGGAAAAAGGAACATATGCTCTCCTGGTGAACTTCCAAATAAAAGTACAAAAGATGAGAGATTGTAACTCTTCAAATTAGAATTCTCAGATGACTAAACAGTGGAGCTTCAACTTGTTAAGTACGAAGTATTTACTTCTGCAAAGTATATTTCCTTTCTTAGTCAGTTGTTTGGTAGACTGGTGGTTTGATTGGTGGATTGGCCAGTTTGTTTATCTGTCATATGGTGCGCGCGCACACGCACACACACACACACACACACACACACTTTTTAGAGGCAGTAATAATGACATACAGACTTAGATATCTCTTATTGAGTTCACCTACCTCCATTTTGTCTCTCCTCACTTTTGCTTTTAAATATAGACATGGCAGAGTAGTACTAACTATAATTCAATGGAATTCCTGTAAAGGAAATAAAAAGATTCAGAATGAGAATTTCTCATGCTGATACTATTTCCCTTAAATATATTCTTAATACACTTAATCTCTGAAATTGAAAATAATCTATCTTTAAGATACATATGCTAAATGTTAGAATTCATTTCCTATGTCTTCATCATAAAGCTATAAAGCTTGGGAAATAGATTCTACTTCCCGGCAACCAAGTCTGCATTGATGTCTATAATCTGTCAGAAAATTATCTGAAACTTGGAGACAGGGAAAAGAGATTACTGGGTGATGCTTTAGTGCAGTTCTGGGTTTACACCTTTGATTAGTTTTCTATTGGTTGGACTATTCTGTAATTGTGTTATAGGGCAGAGGTTAACTTGTAGATATTTATCCAGTAGAGATTCAAATATTTTACATCTGGTGGAAAAGATAACTCCAAAGGTTATGATTTACACAATTTAGGACTTTAATAGTTTTGTGTATAATTCAGAAATTTTATCTTAACATTTCTTTATTAAATTGCGTATAAATAGTTAGCTCCTAAATTTTCACTTGAATTGGTTTTAACATCTTGCTCACTTCCTCATTTAATAAAATCTTTGACATCTGTTCATTTTAAAAGTTATACTTTATCAAACCCCATGAGTTTGCTACACAGAAAAACCCTTCTTTCTTCCCTTCTTTCTCTCTATCCTTATCCCAGTTCAGAAAAGGCCAATACAGTGTATTTATTTTAGTTAATCGATTTCTTTCAGGTCTCCTACGTCACTAAGTGTGCATAAGCCAAGATTAGTAACCTTTATAGGCATTTTCATCTTAATTATCCAAAACAAGATTAGATGGGGAAAAATCCACAATCTTGAGGGAAGTGTAAAGTCTAAGTAAAAGGGTGTTCCCAGCCAAGGGATGTTCAACTGCCATGTTCACAAAAATAACCTGGACAACTGTGATCGCTCTGGAATGAAAATGCAGCTTCCAGTTCTGCCCTCAGTGAGTCCCAAGTGATCTCATTAAGGATACAGTTGCATCAAATAACTTTAGGAGCCAGGGAATTAATAGCAGTTTGCTGTGAAACAGTAGGAAATGAAGTGCCTGGTACTGTGACAAATTGGTGAGTGCATGTGCCTCCTATAAAAGTATCCAAATACAAAAAGGAAATTAAATATTGTGCAGGCCAAACAAAATTCATTTGTGCTCACTGGCTGTAAGTTTTGTATCCCAACCTAAGGTTTCTGTTTCTTCTGTCAACAGAACCTGTGCTTTCCTACCCAGTGTTAGCAATTCTAATATCACCACTCTCTGGGCACCTAGTCCTACTCTGAGTTGCCTATACCCCACAGTAGGCTTGGGGTTCCTATTGCTGCCGAGAAAGGAGAGCCAAGGCTGGGATGTCCTGCCTGAAGTTCTGGATTCTCCCCAGCCCCTGCAGGGCCATTAGGCTGCTTTGAGAGGGTAGTCTAGCCAAATCCATGCAAGCAGCACAGCTTGGGATGTGAAGTGGTTATAGGCACTTAGCCAGCCAGGGTCCAGGGAATGGCAGTTTAGCTGGAACGAGATGCACACCCAATCTTGTGGCACTCTGCACACACATCACATCACACAGCAGTCAACCGGAAAGCTGTTAAACTCAGGACAATGGAATAATGTGGGGGGGGGGGGGCGAGGAAGAAAAGGGATGTGGGAGGAAAAAGGAAGAGATGCAGCAAAAAAAAAAAAAAAAAAGGATGAGGAGCCAGAGAACTGGGTTTTATTTCAAAGACTGCTACTAATTAATGACAATGTAATTTGGGGCAAGTTATTATTAACTACTTCATGCCTCAAATTTCTTCTAAAATGAGAATAATTTCTTTCTTAAGAAAACAGGAAATAAATTAGGCAGGTATACTATAGCGAAAGACTCACTAAGGAATAAATTTGTCAAGAGAGAGGCTTAGGGGTAATTATATATTACAAACTAAGTACAGCATTAGTTTTCATTATGGGGCTGAGATGAAGAGCTGTGAGAAGATTAAATTAAATAAGGTACAAAAATGTCTACCGCTGTGCTTGACACAAAGCAGTCAATAAATGGCGATGTTTTAAAATTTTAATATACCATCCACCAGATTGGTAAAAAATTAAAGTCTAATAATATTGTGTTAGAAAGAAAATTGGAACCACTGGAACATTTACATGCTGTTGGTAGTATTAAAAATTTGACCACTTTGGAAAACAATTTGGCCTTTCTAGTTAAGTTGATGGAGCATCTACCCTATAACCCAGCAAGTACATTTTTAGGTATACGAGTGTATCCTAAGGAAACTCTCATAATATGTTATACACAGGATGTGTGCAGTGGCACTGATCATGACAGCAAAATTGGAAACCAACCAAATGGCTATCAATGGTGAGTAGAGAAAGAACTTGTGCAGTGTAAAGCTATATACTAGTGAAATGAGTCAACTACAGTTAAATACATTAACATTATTAAATCTCAGGAATATAATATTTAGGGAAAAAACAAATTGCAAAAGAATACATACAGTATTATTCCATTTACATAAAGTTAAAGATCATGCAAGACGATATCACTAAGTATAAATACATTCAAGATAAACCTATAAAGAGAAGGGAATGAAAAATACAAAATTTAGGATAAAGGTTAGGGAGAGGGTGAGGGAGAAGGATGGGATGGAGAAAAGCATTGTTCCTCTTCACAATTTACACGTTATAAACTTTGTATCTATTTAATATATAATAACAAAAGAACTGAAAATTAAAATGAATATACCGACTGTAGTAAATACTCTTCCTGTCTTACTCAGAAAAGAAATAGTCTAATTTGGTTCACTACATTTTAAAATATGTTTTATTTTGAGATAATTGAAATTTTTCAGATTTGCAAAAATAGCATAGGGAGTTTCCAAATACCCTTCACTCACCTTACTTTTATGCTAACATCTTACATAACCATAGAAAAATTAACAAACTAAGAAATTAACCTTGGTATAATACCATTAACTGAAGTACATAAATTGTTTATGTATTTATTTTGTTCTAGGATCCCACATTGCATTAGTTGTATGTTTCCTCCAACCTGTGACTATTCCTTATTCTTTCCTTGTTTTTCATGATCTTGACATTTTTGAAGGGCATTGGCCAGTTATTTTGTAGAATGTGCCTTAAATTGAGTTGTCTGATGCGCCCCTCTCAATGCATCACATCAGGGGACAGATACATTCTGTTGTATGTAGATCACTTGGTTAAGATGGTGTCTGCCAGAACTCTCCATTGTAAACTTACCATTTTTCCCGATGCAATTACTAAATATTTGGGGGAAGGGTCATCACATTTTAAAAAGAAGGTTGAAAAACAGTCCAGTCATAAAAGAGGCGCCAAGAGAAGTCAAGTAATAGCACCAACGTCTATACAACATGGTTGTAAGAACTAAGCTCTTTCATTTACAAATGAGAATTTAAAGGTAGAAATAACAGGTCCCACCTTGAGCTGATAGTCTCCAAACTGCCTCAACCTTGGACTGAACCGTATAATACAGAAATGAAGATGACTTTAATGAAACTTGGGGTTGGGGATGGAGTATTGATCTACTGATGTATTAATCTATAGTCTCACAATTGGCATCACATTGCAAACCAACTTCAAGTCCCCCAAGCTACAGCTATGATTCTGTGTTGCCACTATTTCGCATCCCCCCACCAAACACACACTTATACACGAAACAACTGATAAATTTACTGAGTACAAAGATTTAGAGGAAGTCTTTAAGTTTTTATGTTTAGCTTGTCTGAAAACTACAGAAACTATAACAAGCACAGTGAAGTCTAGCAATGACATATTTGTGGTACCAGCATAGCCAAATGCCTTAGAACTAGAATATCAGTTCTGAACAAATGAACAAATGAAAAAATCTGTCTTCAGAGACTGGAGTTCTTCACCAACAAAGGAACAAACTCCTGGTTGACTTGAATGCTTTTGAGGATCTCACACAGAAGCAGATGTATACACATCATACCCCTGACTAAACAGAGCTACATTTTCCCCAAACTGTTGTGTAAAATCATGAAAGCTTCCAGTCTACTTCATTAAGGTTTCTCAGAGTTAGCTATTATACCCAATGCACAAATCCCCAGAGTTACTCCAGAAATCAAGGTTCCTCCACCCCAATTCCCACCACATGAATCTCAGCAAATCTAACAAAAATTATCTTTTTTTAGTGCAACAGAAGCGTGTGTGTGTGTGTGTGTGTGTGTGTGTGTGCAAGTTACAGTCCCTGCCTTATCCCTCCTTATTTCAATCATAACTTCTTTCTGACAGGAAAATAAAGATCTGGTAAACATAGGAACTTCAAAACTCCAGGAGGGGTGAAAATGGTGAAACATCTCCCAGTCTATGATGCCATTTAGATGACCAGATCTCCTTCAGCTTCCTACTTCTGATTCCTGGCTTTTGGGAACTTTGCCAATTCCTTTGTTGTGGATTTCTTCATTCTGTGTCCTCTACACAGGGAAAAAGAAGTGTGTCTCAAAACCCTCATTTACAACCTGCTTCTTCCAAAGGTGATTCACAGACCCATAATAAACTTTAGATTAACTTAGATTTGGTTTACGGTGGTTTAAAGCAAACAGTTGACGATGAAATATAAAATAGACTTCAAACATAAAATGGAGTAGAAAGGAACCTGAAAAACGCTAGTTTCTTAGCTACTGCTTCTATTTTCAAACTCACGGTCTTCTTCAGGAAGTATCTGCTCAGTCTATAAGGCAAACCCCTTTTCTGCCTAGAACTTTAAATTGGGTCTGAACAAATATTGGAATCCACAATCTCCTGCCGGAGCTTGTAATTTTGCAGTTTCACAAAGTAAGTTCCTTATTAGGTGATATAATTCTGATGCTTTGGGTGATGGTTTAGTTTTCATTTCTTTTAGTTTATAAAAATGAGTCAATGTGTACTAAGCTAGTTTTAACTGTTTTGTACACATAGGTAGTTAACAAATGACTGTTGAATGGAATCTTAGAAATCAAGTGTTATGTTCTCTTTTTTAAATTTATTGGGGTGACATTGGTTAGTAAAATTATATAGATTTCAAGTGTACAATTCTATAATACATCATCTATATAGTATCACATTGTGGGTTCACCACCCAGAATTAGTTCTTCCATCACCATATATTTGACCCCATTTACCCTCATCTACCACAACCCCTCCTCCCTTACCCTCTGGTAACCACTAAACTGTTGTCTATGTCTATGAATGTTTGTTTGTTGCTTTCAGTTTTATATCCCACATATGAGTGATATCATATGGTTCTTGACTTTTTCTGTTTGACTTATTTCACTTAGCGTAATAATCTCAAGATCCATCCATGTTGTCGCAAATGGCAGTATTTCATTTTTTCTTATGGCTGAGTAATATTCCACTGTATATATGTACCACATCTTCTTTATCTATCTATCAAAGGACACTTTGGTTGTTTCCATGACTTGGCTACCATGAATAATGCTGCACTGAACGTAGGAATATATATACTCCTATGTATCATAGGACCTAGCCGGACCATCAGCTCCAATGCGTCTTTTGGAGCAAAAATTAATATGACCCGGTATTATATTATATTATATTATACCCAATATTATATTATACCCGGCATTATATAATATACCATATCATATCATATCATATCATATCATATCATATCATATCATATCATACCTGGTCTTATATTAAAATAAGACCAGGTCTTATATTAATTTTTGCTCCAAAAGACACATTAGAGCTGATGGTCCGGCTACGTCTTATTTTGGGGGAAACATAGTATCTTTACGGTTGTTTTCAGATTTTTGGGGTAGATACCCAGAAGAGGGATGGCAGGGTTATATGGTAATTTTATTCTTAATTTTTTGAGGAACCTTCATATTGTTTTCCATAGTGGCTGTACCAATTTATTTATATTTCCATCAGCAATGTATAAAGGTTCCTTTCTCGCCACAACCTCTCCAACACATGTTATTACTTATCTTGTTGATAATAGCCATTCCAACAGGGGTGAGGTGGTATCTCATTGTGGTTTTGATTTGCATTTCCCTAACAGCTAGTGAAGTTGAGCATTTTTTCACATATCTGTTGGTTGTTTGTCTGTATGTCTCCTTGGGAGAAGTGTCTGTTCAGGTCCTCTGCCCATTTTTTAATTGGATTTTATTGTTGTTGTTGAATTGTATGACTTCCTTATATATTTTGGATATTAGTCCCTTATTAGAGGTGTTGTTTGCAAATATCTTACCCCATTCAGTTGGCTGCCTCTTTGTTTTGTTGATGGTTTCTTTTGCTGTGCGGAAGCTTTTTAGTTTGATATAGTCCCATTCATTTGTTTTAGCTTTTACTTCCTTTGTCTTTGAGGTCAAATTCATAAAATCCTTTCTGAACCCAAGGTCTATAAGTTTAGTATCTATGCTTTCTTCTATGCAATTTATTGTTTCAGATCTTATATTTAGGTCTTTGATTCATTTTGAGTTAATTTTAGTATATGATGACAGACAGCAGTCTAGAATAGATGCAGAAAAAGCATTTGACAAGATACAACATCCATTTATGATTAAAAAACTTAATAAAATGGGTATAGAAGGGAAGTACCTCAACATAATAAAGGCCGTATATGACAAACCCTCAGGTAATATCATACTTAATAGTGAAAAATTGAAAGCTTTTCCTCCATGATCAGGAACAAGACAGGGCTGCCCCCTCTCACCACTGTTATTCAATATAGTGTCAGAAGCGCTAACCAGAGCAATCAGGCAAGAGAAAGAAATAAAAGGCACCCAAATTGGGAATGAAGAAGTCAAACTGTCACCTTTTGCAGATGACACGATTCTTTATATAGAAAACCCTTGTAATGACAAGTGGGGAAAAGAAGGAAGAGGAGCATACTAGAGAGGAGCTAGTTGATTATTTATTTAGCAATATCTAAATCAACTTATTTAGCAATCTTCACTCCATCCAGTTAGCAGTATACAGTAGTAAAAGTCAAAGGAATTAAGGCAATCAAAGAATACAATCACAAGATTGTGCAATAACAAACAGTAAAATGCAGTTAAGATTAAACTATGCACACATTCATAACCATGTTATGCCAAAGAAGCTCACCGGACCGTGGGAAATAACTCTGCAAAGGTCAGGAACCAGCCAAACCTCATAGGTCGTCCGGCCTCCAGCACTGGAAGCCATGGCAGGGAGCTCACCAGGTCTGCAATTGGGAACTGGAATGTCTCCCAATGAGGTTTTCAAGTTTCCAAGAATGCTGGAATGATGATGAATTACCAAAGAATCTCTCTCTCCTATTGCAAAAATCTTATCTCACTCAACTGAGGTTGGTCATATATATATATTACTATATATATTATAGTAATATTATTACTATAATAATTATTATAGTAATGATATTATTATATATTATACATATTATTATATATTACTTTATATATTCATATATATATAATATATATATAATATATATATATACATATATATATATATAATATATATATATAATATATATGTACCTTTCCCAAAAATGTACCTTAGAGCCAGGTTCCTTGTTCCTGCCTCCACCTATAGGAACAGCCAGTTCCGGAAGGGTCTGGCCGTCAATGATAAAAAAATATTACTTATCCGGCTGAAGGGCTAGTTCATATGGACAAGCAATATCTACTATTCCTGCTTGGGACCATCAGCCCAAGGTCTTCCAAAACCTGGCAACATGCCTGTCATGTCGTCCTGCTATAACTTAGCTACTTCTTCACTTCATGTGCTGATGTGAGTGAAACAGAACAAAGAGGGAATTTTCTCAATCCCTGATTTAGAATTCTTTTAACCCTAAGCTAACCATCACCTCACAGCACAGACAGAACAGCAGCTTCATCTCACGTCTCTCCTGCTCGGGAGAATGAGACCAAAGGGGGAATTTACTCAACCCCTGATCACAGCACAGAAATCACCTCACATACAGAAACAGATAAAAGCTAATAGACAAAAGTTCACATCAACCAATGAAGGCAAACTTTCTTCAACATCTTCCCTACAACTCTAAAGACTCTACCAAAAAACTATTAGAAACAATAAACAAATACAGTAAAGTTGCAGGATACAAAAATCAACATACAAAAATCCATTGTGTTCCTATATACTAACAATGAAATTTCAGAAAAATGAAAAAAAAATTCCTTTTGCAATTACAACAAAGAGAATAAAATACCTATAAATAAAATTAACAAAGAATGTGAAGGACCTACACTGAAAACTATAAGACATTATTAAAAGAAATGGAGGAAGACACAAAGAAATGGAAAGATATCTCGTGTTCATGGATTGGAAAAATCAACATTGTTAAAATGGCCACATTACCCAAAGCAAATACAGATTTAATGCAATCCCCATCAAAATCCCAATGGCATTTTATAAAAAGAAACAGAACAAAAAAAATGATCAGATATTTATGGAATCACAAAAGACCTGACTAGCCAAAGCAGTCTTGAGAAAAAAGAACAAGGACAGAGATATCACACTCCCTAACTTCAATTTATACTACAAAGAGACAATAATCAAAACAACATGGAATTGGCAGAAAACAGACACACAGACCAATGAAACAAAATTGAGAGCCCTGAAATAAACCCACATATATATGGGCAGATAATTTTCTACAAAGGAGCCAAAAACATACAACGGAGAAGAAAGTCTCTTCAGTAAATGATGTTGGGAAAATTGGAAAGTCACATGCAAAAGAATGTTATGTTCTCTTTTAAGTAAACGTTATTTGTTTTAAAACTGGGGGCAAGGGTGAGATAATAGAAAGACTGATGGGGAGTTTGAAAACTTCTGTTCTGTTCTCAGCTGGATTCCTAAATTATTTGTACTAATAAAGATGAAGTGGAACGTTAAGGAAACATCATCAGGTGGAAGGAGCTAGGGATTACAGAAGTTCATGTTGAGAACCCTACAGGAAGGATTCTATGGTTCTAACTTTATAATAAAACTCTATGGTTCTAAGTTCCTTTTTCCCTTCCTTAAATACCCCTCCATCTTTGCACACAAACCATAATGTGCATATTGCTTGCCATGACTTCATGCGCTGGGTTGCAACCTTTTTTTTTCCTTTTCCTGAATAAATTCTTTTTGGTGATGAAATACCTAGTGGATATTACTTTCAGTTGACAGTATCTATAGCAAATGGCTCCTTCAGTTTTCTAGCTTTTCTCATCTATAATAAATGGCAGTACCTATCACTTCCCTCTCTCACTCTAAAAAATATAATGTAAAGCAGAGGTTTTCCGACGGTGTTATGTAGAGCAGGGAGGTTTCTCAGGAGCTGAAATAGGATTGGGGTAGAGGGGAGCAAGGAAGAGGAAGCGGAGGGTACTTCCTCTCTCTCAACTTGAATCATGCTGCTTTTATCTGGGACTTTCCTATATTTTAAATTGAAAAAGTAGATTTTTCTGCCATAAACAAAGTTGGAAAATGGTCTGGATACTTTTGGATTAAGTGCTTATTTAAGTTAAAATGTACATTTGTAGATGGAACTCAACCTCCAGCAAGGTCAAACACAGTTCAAAGTTCTTAAATAGTCTCTCTCAATGTACCTAACCCTGGCATTTATGTGGTCTTGGCACAAATTCCCAACAAAAGATGGAACTATTGGGACCATCTGAAGACATTTCACCTCCTCATCTCAGTCTTTTCTATTCCCATGGTCATCCACAATTTGTTAAGATATTTAATCTCCTCCTTTGTTTTCATGACAATTCATTTTTCTGGTTTTTCTCCCACTACTGTCAAAATTAGGCTGGCCTAAATTTAAACCCTGGAGCCAACATTTATCAAATGTGTGACCTTGAGCTAATGAGATAATCACTCTGAACTTCAGATTCTTTATTTCTCACCTGAAGATAATCGCTTCTCCTTGATTGCAAGGATTACATAAAATAAAGTATACCAAGCATTTTCTATAGCGCCTTGTACATAATGGTGTTCTTCCCCCAAAGCACTGTTCTCAGCCCTGTTTTCTATGTATGCTCTCTGTCATGCAGGGTGTCATGCGGGGTCTCTGGTCCCGCTCCCCCACAAGAATACAGGACATGGTGAGGCCAAAAAGGAACAATCATGGAGCCATAGATAGGGGAGTCATGCCACTATAGTCTCGCTGGCGGCTGGGCTGAAGACACAGGAAACAGGAGCCACACAATCTGCAACCTGCCGTCCACTTTTCTGCCAACCAACCAACCCCCCTTGTAAGCTGCAATCCGCCCTGCTAACTGCAGTCCACCGTGCTAACTGCAATCCGCGCTTGCTAGCTCAGCCACCATCTTCTTGCTAGCCCCCCATTTGCTGCTAGCGTAGCCACAGCAGTTATATTCGTGGCCAATGGCTCACTGTTTACAGCTGACAGCCAACTAGCCACAGCTGAGGGCCATGCAATCACAGTTGGATTTACTGTGGCCATTTACTACCCGAGTGAGCACCTTTCCACGTGAGGGCGAGAGCCTGGAAACTGCACTCCTGGCTCTGTCCCCACACTCTCGCTGAGTTATGGCATCATATCCTCTCACTGTATCTCTAGCCACAGCTCCTAAAACTATCTGTAGTCCCAAACTCATACTGTTGGACAATTCTTCTTAGGTTCTCAATGGCATCTCAAGACAAACATGTTCCAAAATGACATTTCTCACCTTCCCTGATTTTAAGCATATCTGCTCCTCTGCCTTACTACTCTGTAACTTGTTCATGAAATCTAAGATTCACCTTCTGCTCCTCCTGATAACCCGATAGGTCCTATATATTCCACCTGAGGGTCTCTTGAAGCCATTACCTCTTTTCTAATCCCACTAATATCATCTCAGATTCTTTATACTTTCCTCCTGGATTCAATATCCTGTTATTTGCTTCCAACTTTTATAAACTATCTACTGCTGCCCTAAAGCAGAATACTGATCATGATTTTTTACCAGCTCAAAAACTTTCAATGGCTTCCCACGGGTTACTGAATGAAGTTTAGCTGTTATCACCCACACATTCAAGATGCTCTAATTTGAACTTGAACTACTCTTTCATCTTTCTCTTTCACTATTTATCGTTATTCAAATCGGCCTATGTACAAGTTCCATACATGGCCCACGCTTTCCTGCATCTATGCCACTGCTCACACTGTTCCTTCTAAGGGTAATGTCCTGTTCTGTGTCATTCAAAATCCTTCAAAGACCGTGTTACAAAGGCCAGCTCAAACCCATGAACTTCTCAATGAAGTTTTTCTGCTCCCCTGATCCAGAAATAATCTTTCCCCCTCCCAACTCCCATACCACTTAGTTGGTATTATTCTCCTAAAACTAATAATTTTTTCTTCCTTGTGTTATAATTATTTTTTCAATTAATTTTTCCTCTAAAAGATTGCTAAGCATGACCATGTCTAATCAATTTCTGTGTCCTCCAAAGCACTCGCATAGGGTCTGGCTTCTAAGTAGGGGATTGGTGAAAAATATGAACTTGAAAAAAGAAGACCAGCAGTAGGTAAGTTTATTAAGAATAACAACCCAAGGAAAACCTCTCTGAAAAATACCAGATGTTACAAGATGTCTCCTGCTGAGCACTTCATCAAGACAATTGCTATAAAGAATACAAACACTTTATCTGCTGATGTTTAAAATCAGCTCTGGGATCTGTATATCTCTGTTAAAATCAATCCAAAGACACATTCCCCTTAGCTGCCTGACTTCATTAGATACAAATGTGGCAACGATAAAGTAGGGAGCGTCTGTGACTAACATAATCCAAAATCCTCAACTGTGAGGGATATTCTGGGCCCCACATGTCACTTCTCTGCTGGTGGCCTGCGCTCCACTACTCTACTTCATGGCAGAAGGCAGAACATTTCTAATATTACCAGGTCAACAAACTGTGGGAGGTTAAGTTACTCTAGTATGAGGCTCCCTGTCCCCATATGTCCCCAGGAAACTCTAGGTTTGAACTAAACTGGGAACAACCCTGGATCACAGTGCCAACTGGACTGGTGAAATGGTTTTCTCACATCATATGGAGTTTTACTGGGTCGAAAGGAGTCACAGAGGGACCAGGATGAATTAAATTAGACAAAGCCCAAGTGAAAAGAATCACTTTCAGAATTGGCTTTTACTCCCATTAGGAATGTCTGGGCTGGGAGCCATCCTAGATCTTGGACGGCCTCTCAGGGTCACTCTCGTTCTGGAAATTACAGCCTTTCACAATTGGAAAGGCACTGAGAGGTATCCAGTTCATCCCCCCAGCCAGAGCAGTCATTCCCTGTGTTTAGCAATCCTGACCGCCTTGCTTAAATACTTCCAGCGAAGAAGCAATCACAGTCTCTCAAGATGCCCTCTATATTTTCAGACAGCTCGATTTATAAATTCCTTTATTTATTAAACTTCTCCTCACTGCTATACGCCCTGAAGGCAAGCAAGAGCCAACAGTAGGAATCACCAAAGTTCTTTCCTTATCTCTTTGCAGCTGATGAGCAAGCGCCTGGCCCTTGAGTGTGCTACTTTTATACAGTACCCTCCAGCCATCATCACCTTCCTTTATGAAGTAATACAGTCACTGCACTAGGTGCTGTGCCCCAGGGTCCTGAGCCCTAAAATCTGGCTGATCCACCCACCTACTACATGAGCAGCAGCCAATAAAATAAATTATGAGCACTTTACTTGTTTGTCACCATAGATCTAGAACGTCTTAACTCTGCTGCTGGCCTGAAGTCTTAAACGTACTCTACTCCGATCTTATCCAACCTCAAACCTTTTTAGGGATTTCAGTTCTGCTATTTATCTCTCAGAGACTTCCAATAACCTTATTGACATTTACGCTACATATTTCAATTCCAGTCCCACAAATCCAAATCATGTGCTAGCCCAATGCTAACAGTTCTGCTCATTGCAGTTCTGACAGTAGACTGAGCAGGTGAGCACAATTATTCATTCTTACCTCCTCAGAAACTCCAATTAACAGAGAATCCTGCCCTCCCTGAATTTCAGTAAATACTAATGGACTTCTTCTGAGTCATGTTTAGTGGTTAGTTTTACGGCTGCTTTCAGAAGCTGTGTGGTGCCTAATAGGGAGGCTACAAACCCAAGAGCACATATAGTGGAATCTGAAAAACAGATTTTAAACATACCCACTGTAGGGATGGAGTCCCAGAGAGCAGTTTCCAGGCTCTCGACCTCATGTGGAAAGGTGCTGGCTCGGGTAGCAGATGGTCCTCAGCTGTAACCAGTTGGCCATCAGTTGTAACCAGTTAGTCATTAACCACTAATACAACTGCCGTGACTGCGCTAGCAAGAGTGGATTGCGGCTAGCAAGTGCGGTTAGCAAGCGTGGATAGCTGATTGCGGATCGTGTTGATCCTACTTCCTATGTCTCGCCTGGCTGACAGCGAGACAGGGGTGCAGGAAGACCCCTCGTTGGGGTACTGCCAGATGTTGGCTTTTGTATCTCGACCAGCCGCCATCGAGAATACAGTGGTATGACTCCCCTATCTATGGCTCCGTTGTTGTTCCTTTTCGGCCTCACCATATCCAGTGTTCTTGTGCGGGGAGCGGGACCAGAGTCCCTGCATGACACCCACCCATGCCCTTGAACAGCAGTTAGCAAAAATCAACATTAATGTTTAACCGTCTATGGAAATATTTCCTGAAGTAATCTGCTTAAGAGATGGCTTATAAATGTGCTGATAAGATTAAAGTAGAGCCTAAATAAATCTCAGTATGGGGCTTAGGGTTCCTCTCTAGAAAGGAAGGCATGAAGTTAAAACAGAACTAATCTAAGAGAAGCTCTACTTTTTAAAACTAACATGTTGGTCATGAGAGAATGAAGGAATGAGTTTTACAACAGGAAATACTGGAACACTGCTTGGGAAAAAGTTTCTTTGATTATAATGCCTATCAGTTATTTGGAAAGAAATATCACTAGAACAGAACAGTTCAACAGACTTTCAGAATACCATATCTTAATGTAAATGCCACATTAAAACATGTCATTCTTTTTGCTGTAATTCTGGGATCTCTAACTTGGTGTCCTGGGTAGAGCTGGCCACTAGAAGTCAATGCCCTGAATGGTACTAGATTTTCCATGGTAAACTTATAAATTGACTGTCTTGTTGAAAAATTATATTTTCCAGAAAGAAAAGAGTGAATTGATATCCTGGGACCAGGTCCACTTAGGACCGGCTGTAAACTGAATTCCTGAGTTTGTAAACCTTGGACTGGTATGACCACATCAAGATATAGATTTGAGAGGTCCCACCTTAGCAAGCCGTTGTCTGTTTCACTTCCTCTCCTCTTTACAATTCTGTATTTTGTAAAACTTAATGACTAGAGATTCATGAGATCTAAGATTTTAACTCAACCCTGTTAAGACTACTCTGAGTCTCAGTCTTCTCATCTGTACGTGAGAAGGTTGGACAACATAATTTCTACTGTCCCTACCAGTCTTAAATTATTCTATGACTCTAGAAATTGTTAGAAATAACAAGATCTCAGTAAGGGGCTTAGTGAAAATATAAATTTACAACTAAATAGCATTTCTAGATACTTACAATAACCAGTTAGAAAAAAGGTGAGAAAAGTACCGTTTAAATAGCAACAAAATTTAAAATATCTAGGAATAAGCCTAACCATAAATGTATAGATCTATATGAAAAAACCACAAAATTTTACTGAAAGCCACAGAAGACCTGATAGAGAAATATCATGCTCCTGGATAGGGAGACTCAACGTTGCAAAAATATAAACTATTCCCCAGATAAAACTAACTTGATGCAACAACGATCAATGAAAATTTTTGAACTTGAATAATTTTAAAATGTAGCTGTAAAGAGAGCACTCATTCATTAACTCTTCCAATCAGGGTTTCCTAAAGGAGGTGGAATTTCATGAGTACTTTGAATAAAGGAAAACACTGGTATACTTTTTGAGGGCAAAAAAACATAACTTACATTTCTTTAATATACCATGTTTCCCCGAAAATAAGACCTAGCAGGACAATCAGCTCTAATGGGTCTTTTGGAACAAAAATTAATATAAGACCCGGTCTTATTTTACTATAATATAAGACCAGGTCTTTAATATAATATAATATAATATAATATAATATAATATAATATAATATAATATAATATAATGACTGGGTCTTATATTAATTTTGCTCCAAAAGATGCATTAGAGCTGATTGTCTGGGTAGGTCTTATTTTCAGGGAAGCAGGGTATCACCAAGCCTAGCATATACATGTAATACTGTAAACTTGGCATTCTCAGATTTAATATTTGTATAACTTCAACTTTTATGAGCAACTTTGACAGCTCACACTATACAGTGATTTAACTAAAGCATAAAACTGAATTGATTGCTTCTGTGAAGTTAGTATGCAGTAGTCACCACTAAGGTAGTGGGTAAACCAGATGACTGCCTAGAATTTGCATCTCAGTTTTTTTGTTTTGGTTTGCTTGCTATATCATTTATGTAGTAATTTTCATTTAAGATCCAAAGGTTACTTACCTTTTCAATTGTATCTTAAAGTATTTTTATTCAATTCCATTTTATTCTATGGGAGGAATTATATACTACAATGATATTCACAAACTTAGTGATACCTAACGATTTCATTCATTAATGGGGATGGACACACACACACACACACACACACACACACACACACACACAGTGGTTGGTTGGTCATAGGCTCTGAAGAAACAGAAGAAGAGCATGACAAGTTGAAAATGTAACAAAAGTGGCTAGGGATAAATGGTCAAGGATTAAGAAGAAAGTACAGACTGGGGAAGAAGAACGGAGACTGCAGAAACTTGTTGAAGATTAAATGAAGTGACTAAGGTAACAGGGAGCTTCTTAAATTCATTTAACAAATATGTCAAGTATTATACTAAGGGATGGGGAATGTAGAATCAGACACTATGCTGTCATGCAGGGTCTCAGCTCCCGCTCCCCACATAAGAACGCAGGATATGGTGAGGCCAAAAAGGAACACCCACGGAGCCATAGATAGGGGAGTCAATCATACCACTACAGTCTCACTGGCGGCTGGGTTGGAGACACAGGAAGCAGGAGCCATACGATCTGCAATGTGAGGTCAGCTTCTCTGCCACCCCACCCACCAACGTAGCCACAGCACTTATATCAGTGGCCAATGGCTAATTGGTTACAACTGATGGCCAACTAGTTACAGCTGACGGCCATCTACTACCCGAGCCAGCACCTTTCCACGTGAGGCCGAGAGCTTGGAAACTGCTCTCTGGGACTCTGTCCCCACATATGCCTATCACTGCCTTGAAGTAATTCACTGTCTAGTAGGGGAGCCATATGAGTAAACAATTGCTATACAGTGTGGTGGGTAGTATGACAGAGGTAAGGACAGGGCGTTGTGGAAGTGCAAAAGAAGAGCAGCTAAACCAGATTGCAGGAATCAGGTAAGGCTTCTTGGAGCAGATCCTGAGCTGAGTATTAAAGCATAAATATAAGTTAGTTTAGTGAGTATGGTAAATAGAGTTTTCTGGGAAGAGGTGAGTAACAAGATGTGAAAGGGTATGGAGTGGAGAACTTTGTAGAATGCCATTGGGTACTTTAAAAGGCAAATTAACATAATCAAAACTTGTGATTTCGAAAGATACAGCATCATTGTGGAGTCTAACTTGATTGGTGGCCAGAAAAGATGCTGCCATTATAATCCAGAGGAAAAATATTAAATAGATAAATTAAGGCACTGGCAATGGGGATGGAGAGAAGGGGTTACATTTAATAGTTATATAAGAGGTAAAAATCAATAAAATGGAATTTATCTTGGTGAATTCACTAAAGTCCAGGATCCGGACTTCAGTTTTTAGGTCAGACATTTGGTCTTGGCTGTTGATTGAGACTGACCCATAATTCAATTAACATTAATACGGTTTCAGAGGCTGATGTAAAACTAGAATGGCAAATGATGATTTGCAATGAAATAGATTAACTGTCACAGTGATTGTAATATTTGCTTTGGCACAAACATTTTCTCCTTGTAGAAACATATACATGAGAAACTAGTCACAGTCATAAGGTTGCTTGATCAACATGGAATCAGAGGTAGGGAAATTAAATTATATGTATCGAATACTTTAGCATCAAGCCACAATGAGGAGATAGGAATGTTCAAGTTTGTGAGTTAGAATCTCTCCCCTGGACAGTACACACTTGGATAGGCATGACCAAAGTGTGCTTCTCACTCTCCTAAGTCTGTCTTGCCACGGTTAATCAACAGCACGCACTTCCATGAATATTCTTTAGATAAATATCTTAGTGAAGTCTTAATCTGTCCAGTCTGTCTTTTAAAGGTGATTTTGAATCAATACCCAGAATGAATAGCTTTATTTTGGTTTGTGTTAATGTTACAATCTAAATTTCAGTCTTAAATCTAATTTCCCTTATTTCCAAGATCTTAGAGATGGGGGTGAAGGAACAACCGTTTACTTCCTACAAATTCCAGGTGAAAGATGAACAAGACTATGGGTGAGAGAGGGACATGGATGGATCCAAACAAAATGTGAGTTTACAAAGAGAAGGCTCTTAAAGGCTAAATACAGAGGTTAAATATAGAAAATTTCATAATTTAAACAAATCAAATCCTGATATTTTACCATCAAACCATCTGAAGAGAAACACTGAAAAGTGTCCTTAGGACAGTCATTTAGCCAAAATCCTTTTCAGAATATATCTTACTTATATCAAGACATCTACTATTTCTTGAATACCCACAATGTCCCAGGTAATAAGGGAAAAGTGGAAATTACCAACACACACTCTCTGCCCTTAGGGAGTTCACTACTTAGAAGGTCATATAGCAAGTAATTACAAGACAGTGGGATAAGTGAGATAATGAAAGTAGCTTCAGTGGGAGCACAGAGGAAATGGTAATCACTTCTGCCTGGGGAAAGGCAAGGTGGGGAGAGTAAGATTTAAGACTGAAATTTAAATTGTAACATTAACACAGACCAAGGTAAAGCTATTTATTCTGGGTATTGATTCAAAATCACCTTTAAAAGACAGACTGGACAGATTAAGACTTCAAGATATTTATCTAAAGAATATTCAGGGAAGTGCGTGCTGTTGATTAACCATGGCAAGACAGACTTCAGAGAGTGAGAAGCACACTTTGGTCATTCCTATCCAAGTATGTACTGTCCAGGGGAGAGATTGTAACTCACAAACTTGAACATTCCTATTTCCCTATTGTGGCTTTATGCTAAAGTATTCGATACACACAATTTAATTTCCCTACCTTTGATTCCATGTTGATCAAGTAACCTTATGATTATTTTTGAATGGGGAAGAGAGTTAGATCTAATGGGACAAATAGATGTAATGCAAATGATAAGTACCTTACGGGGGCTTGGGGGAGGGGTTAGTAAACAAAGTGCCAAAATGGTTCTGAGGGAGGAGAGTTATTCTAGTTAGAGAGGTCAAGAAAGGCTAAAAGGGGAAAGTAGCATTTGAGCTGTGTCTTATAAAAGTCTTGGCAAAGAATAGATCCAAATCTTTTTCCCCCTGATTATGAAATCACTTTTTACAACAAAAATGTCATATTAATGAACAATGACAAAATTTTAATTAATACCTGTATCTAGTTATGTAAAACTTTATGGATATAATGTGACAGACTACACATTAAACTACAAACAGAAAAGTAGAAAAATAAATAAGGTGTTAAAGCTTATTAGTAATTGTGCCCTCTGTGGCCCCAGGGTTTTATAATTACTTAACATTTTCTTGTTTGGATCTCTCGAAGGCCAAGCAGTTTTCTTAGTTGTTGGCTCACTTGAAGGGATGACTGAGAGATTGAAAAAAACAAAATTTTCTTTAAAGACATTATATTCATATTTGGTCTTATCAACCCATGGATTTTAGAATTTTATTATTATACAATTCATTAAATCTCATTATATTGCTTTAAACCTGCTGGGTCTTTCATTTTAGGAGGAAAATATTTAATTCCCTACAGCAGGAACGAAGGGAATAAAAATCCCTTAACTGTTATTTTTCTCCCCTATCTGTTCCATCTCTCTTCATTTCTTTCTCACAAACCTTCTTCATTCTTTACACAGAACACTGAGCAATGCTTTTTGCATCTGATCATCAGTGCTAGATAAATCAGTGCTTTTTTTAAAAAAGCTCCTTCAAGTCTCTGAACCTGTAAGAAGAAATGACAGAGAATCTCAGTATTTGCATTTGTTTAGCTTTTATAGTTTATAAACATAATCTCATTAAGCTAAGGCTCAGAGATGGTAAGCGGAAAAAAATCAGAATTGGAAATCATGCCTTTTCATTCTAAAGTCCTGAAATCAAAAGGCCCATTCCCATCTATTTGGGTGACTGTTCTCCTCTTTAAACCACAGTGATTTTTTTTTCCCTGCTGTGGAGTATCTCCAATTGAATTTTTTCAAAAAAAATGAAGATCTAATCTCCTTGGTTGTCTTCTTGACTGAGCCACCACATAGGGCCACCCAGATTGTACACTGCATATCTTCAGTGGTCACCATTAACAGAAGTGTTTCGTCTAAAATTGTTAAAATAAAAATATTGCTGATTAAAAGGTAAATTTTGTTATCTGGAAAAATCATTTATTACCCAATGATGTTTATGTAATTTTGCCGCTTTGCCATTCCACTCTTTGGGAGTGTTAACTCTGTTAATCTACAAACTGGAAGGACAGGAATAGTATTCTATTTTTCTTTGCATCCCTCCCAAAAAGCCTAGAGACTGGGGCTCTACAAAGGGGAACAATTAAGTTATTCTGTCTTTATGCAGAGGTAAGAGGCCCTGAGATCGCTCAAGTCATTTTCTTTAAATTGTTTTACACAAATAGTACAGAAATAGAGTTATTTTTTTTAAATTCACACAAGACAGAAGTATATAAAGTAAAACACTTTTTACAGAAGTATATGAGATAAAAAAAGTCCCTTTTCACAATACCCACCACCGCATGTCACTCCTCTCTTCAGACATAATCATGTTTATACAAATACAGTACATAGTTTTGGGATCTTTTTGCAAATGGGATCATATGTGACTGTTACTCTGTAATCTACTTCTTTCACTTAACAATGTCTTGGAAACGTTTCCATGAAAGTAAACATCAAATCTACTTAATTCTAAAGTATAATTTATTTAACCATCTCCTTACTAGTGGGCTGTCTCTGAGTTTTTTGTTGTTATGAAGAATGCTGCAATGAACATCCATCTACATGGTGTGTGTGTTTTTTAATTGTGTTTCTGTAAATTAGAGATAAGGAGAATTTCCATTTTCATGATTGCTAGTGAGGTTGAGCACATTTTAATATGTTTGTCATTTTTATTATGTCTTTGAATTGCCTTTCTATAGCTTTTGTCCATTTACCTGTTGCATCATTTATCTTTCATTTATCTGCAGGAATTATTTATATATTCTAGGTATTAATCCCGTGGTTGTGTCCATCTCTCAGTATGTCATTTGCATTTGTCTTTCTTTTATTTAAAGTTGTATGGATGTTTGAAAAAAAATCAAGTTTGGCAGTCACTTTCTTCATGATTTCTAGGGAATTTTTTTCTTCTTTAAAAAGGCCTTCCTAACCTAAAGGTTATAAAAATATTCTCCCATTATTTTTAATATTTTTAAGTTTTGTTTTTCACATTTAGTTCTACCTGAAATACTTATTATAAAGTGTGGATGAAAGTTAATCTTTTTCCAGATGTGTAATCAACTGTCCCAACATCATTCATTTCAACATAAAGTACTACCTTTACCTATATTAAATACCCCTATACACTGGTCTCTTTCCAGAGTCTTTATTCTTTCCATTAATCTACTTCTATTCCTGTACCAATACCACACTTTTAATTATTATGTTTTGATATCTAGTTGGACAAATCTCCTTGTCCTTGCAAAGATTTTTTTTGTTATTGTCTTATATTTTCTCTTTCAAATAAATATTTAAATCAACTTGTCATGTTCTAAAAATTCCTCTGGGACTTTTAGATTGGATTTCTTCAACTTGCAGATTAATTTGAGAGAATAGACATATTTTCAACATCAAAAAATTTCACCATTCATTCTATAAACATATATTAAGCACCTAAGCATCTTCTTCGTGCCAGTCATTGTAGCATTTGACATACATCCGTGGGCAAAACAAAGAGTTCTGTCCCTCTGGAGCTTACATTTTGCAAGTAAAAGCAGACAATAAACAATAAAACGATAAACAAGTTAATTATAAATTATGTTGGAAACTGATAAATGCTGTGGGGAAAGGGAAAAAGAATAGTAAGTAGTAAGATAAGGGTGAGCAGGAGTATGAGGGTGAGAGGAAATGGTAGAGTGATCAAGGTAGACCTTATGGAAAATATGAGAATCAGCAAAAACTTGAAGAATGGAGTTAGCCAAGGGGCTATCTGGAGGCAGAGTGTTTCAATCAGAAGGAATAATGAAAACAAAAACTGTTTAAGGAACAGCAAAAAGGCCAGAGTACCTGGAGCAGCAAGGTAAGGAGCAGTGGTAGAAGCAGCGGTCAGAGGGTGGGGGCAGAGTCTATAGGGTCTAAAAGGCTGTTGTAAGGACCTTGGCTTTTACTCAGAGTGAAAATGGGAGCCACTGTATTCCATCCAGGAAGATGCCTATGTTTCACCATTTATTCAGGCCACCTTTCTGTCCATCAGTAGTCTTACAGTCTTCTTCATATAGGTTTTATGCATTTCTTTTTGTTTATTCTTAGAGATTTTAAGTTGCTAATTGGAATAGAATCTTTCTTCCATTATATTTTCTAAATGGTAATTACTATTAAGAAAACTATTGATTTTTGTATATTGATTATATACCTGGAGGCCCCTTAATTTTCACGAGGATGTTATCAAGTTTTCCCCAGGTTGGGTGGTTAACGGTGGCTGCTTCTGCCCTCTGCCCTTAACAGCTCCCTCCCATACACTGTTGCCTTAAAAGGCTCTTAAAATGTATCAGAGTCTCAAGGTATTTTTCTAGGTTTTGTGTCCAAAACCTGCTCCATTGCACCTTATTAGGATGGCTACTATTTAAAACCAAACAAACAAAAAACAGAAAATAAGAGTTGGCAAAGAAGATGTGGAGAAATTAGAACCCTTGTCCATTGTTGGTAAAAATATAAAATGGTGCAACTGTTATGAAAACAGTATGAGGGTTCCTCTAAAAATTAAAAATAGAATTACCATACAACCCAGCAATTCTAGTTCTGGGTAAATGTCCTAAAGAATTGAAAGCAGAGGCTTGAAGAGATATTTGTACACCCATGTTCATGGCAGCACTATTCACAATAGTCAAGGAACGGAAGCAACCCAAATGTCCACTGACAGATGAATGAACAAAATGGTATATATATACAATGGAATGTTACTCAGCCTTAAAAAGGAAGGAAATTATGACACATGCTACAATATAGATGAACCTTGAGAACATTAAGTGAAATAAACCAGTCACAGAATGTTAAACACTGCATGATTGATTCCACTTATATGCGGCATCTAGAGTAGTCAAATTCACAGAGACAGAAAGAAGAATGGTGGGGGGATGGCGAGTTATTGTTAATGGGTACAGAGTTTCCATTTTGCAAGATGAAAACAGTTCCAGAGATGGATGGTGGAGATGGTTGCACAATAATGTCAATGTACTTAATACCACTGGCCTGTACACTTATAAATGGTGCAGTATAATGTTAAATGGTAATGATATGTATATTTTACCAGTTAAATTTAGTTTTTTGTAAAATAACCTGTTCCATCAATAATTTTGTCTGTTTCCTGTTGCCAGTCTTTTGATCCTGTGAGGCCCAGGTTTAAACTCAACCTTCCTGACTGAACTTTGTCTCCACCTGTTAACTCCTTGAATCCCTAAACATTCACCTTTACTCAGACTATGTTTCCATTTTCTTGGAGCTCTCTTGTCAGCCCATTTTTTCAAATCCAATCCTGTTCCTAAGACCCTCAGAATTTGGTCCATGCTCACTTCTGAAGAAAGACCCAAGAAATATAGTACACAATTCTAGAATACACACAAACTGTACTCCAGGTATAACTCTGAACTTAATGCTGTTCAATATATATCAAAAGTTTGAGAAACAATATTTATGAAGAATCGCTTGAGGCATATACAGTTTATCCACTTCTTGGGATCAGTGTTTGTTTGCTAATTTTTTTTTCTAAACCAAGTCTCAATAAAACGAGCTCCAAAAACGATGTGAACTTCCTGAAAATGTCTATAAAAACTTGCGCATTTTTTTTTTTTCTGGGGAGAAGTCCTATACTTTTAAAAGTTTCTCAATATACTCTGTTATCAAAATAGAGTTAATAATATCCCTGTATATAGTCTAAAATTTGTTCTTCCTTGGATTGAGACAGGTCACCAAAGCATTGCCTCAACTACATTGTTCTGCCTCAAGCTCAGAATGGTTTTTACTAAACAATGCTTTGGCACTATGCCAAAAGCCTTCATTGCTGGACATTAAAAGAAATAACTTCAGCCCTAAAAATGTTTAGGGAACTACCACAAACTTCCATAAAGACAAAGAGAGCAAGACAAAGATGGGCAGAGATCTGCCTGGATATCCCAAGATCTTAACTAAATATGTCTGTAAAGCCAGAAACGTGCTGATGTCATCATGAGACAAGAACAAATTATGAACAAGGCCAAGGAGAATGAAATTCTCTATGGAAGAATTAGAGTCAAATTTGAGGATGGAAAAGGGGCCACAGATTAAACCTGACAAGCTCACGAGACTGAAAATAACCACATGGGATGGTCTGAACACAAAAATTCCTAACTAAAAGCGGGTCGTGGCTTGTAGTCACATCCTTGCCTGTACCTTCCTTGACAAAGGTCAATCTTTACCTTAAGTGAGGCTGACCACTGTCTTTTTTGCATCTAAGATAACATGCCCTTGGAATGTCTAAGTAATCCCTTTTTTCCATACCCCCCAGAGGGCACAACCCACCACACCAAAGCAGGAAACTACAGAATCCCTCATTGTTATCTTGTTCCCCGAATACCATCTCTATGTGCTGTAAAATGCTATTAACTATCCTGTACCCACCAATGTAAAAGAAGAATATGTCTCTCCATTTTACTTTTTATCCACTCCCAGAGATTTCTCCACTTTCTCCCACCCCCTTAATCTACAACCAATGGATGTCATGTGACCCTCCTCCTTTAATTCTAATGTATAAAATAAGTCGCAAAACCACATTTTCTGGAGCATTTTCTCAATCCGTTGAGACTTTGCTTCCTGGCAATTGTCGTCAGTTTGGCTCAAATAAACTCTTCTAAGCTTTCTCTGAGGCTGGATGTTTTCTCGTCAACAAATTGAACACCAGAACTAAAGGCCCTTTCTCCATAAACTCAACCATAATGCAGACATTAATTGTAATATTTGGATAAATGTATATGACGTCTTACATATACATTGAGTATACATAAGTTAAAATAAGATTCCAACTACATAAGGTACGATGTGATATTTTTAACAATTCTCCCTTCTCAATCTCAGGATAATTCTTGTATGTAACGCTCACATTCCTCTATTTAGCTACAATCCAACCATCCTTCAAACTCAACTTTCAAAATTATAACGAATGTAATTCAAGTGTGACTGATTTTGTTTCACTAAACCAAACAACACCTCTCCTCCTCAAACACACACACTCTTTGGAAGTCCCGTAGATCTTTTATTGTTTACCAAATTATTTAAAAGCATGTCCACAAAGAACTATGACAGAAGGTTTCCCTTTGTTGGAAAGAACCCTTACATGCAACAGTCAACAGTCATTTGGTTGCAATTATGTGGAGAGTTTTAATTCTAGACTTTGGTAGAAAGTCCAAGCTTTTTCCAAAATAACCATGGCAGAAAGCGACTGATATTAATGAGACAAATTGTAATTCTAAGGATGCAAAGATGTGTGTGGTCTGGGATTGAAGAAATGAGATCTCTACAGAAAGGAAAACAAATTCAGCAAAACCTTTCCTATCATCTTATCCTAAGTTCACATGGAAAAAGAAGGGAGGGATGTCAGGAGGAGTGTTCAAATCATGATTATTTTACTGTAATATCAATAATCCCAATTAAATCAATTAGCCCAGTAGAAGTCTCTGTGGTACTATTCCTATTTCTCCTTGAAAGTTCACAGATGAAACACTCTCTCACCTCTAGCTTTTGCTAAAGACACTTCCACCACGGTTATCATAACAGATCTTTGGCTTTCAGTTTTAAACATCTTCAAAACTAAACTACTATAGATATCGTAGGACCAGAGAAGACCTGGGGTGTTTAAAATTACTCATATTAACTCCATTTACTAAAAAAAATATATATATATACAGCCTATTTGTAATTTATTGTGTAAACTTTAACTATTTAATAAATTTATTATTTTATTTAGGCTATAAAATAATTAAATCACTTACCTGTCTGCCTCAAGTCTTCAGGTAGAACATTCCTCTCATTGCCCTCTAAAAAGAACACTGAAATGTTACTCTCGAATGTGAATTAATACCACCAGTGGTTATAACCAAAGACTTTCTATAATAACCTCGAGCTCAACTTTATAACTTTTTTTCCTCCCACCTTTGCAGCAAAAGTAGTCTCAAGTCACCTCAGAGGGAAGTCAAGTTTGACTCCTGCACTAAGAAGTTTCTTGGAAATCCAAAATTGTAAGAAGGTTCTTGGTGGGCTTCGCTTCAATCCTTTAATGAATGCTTTGAGGGCACAAGTGGTCAATTTCTTGGCTTTGTGGCTGGAACATGGTACAGTGCAGTACTAAGCAAATACCATCACTGATTGTTGAACTTTGGGTATCTCAGCAGATATGAACTTAACACTTACCTGAAATAAAAGGTTTTGTGTATTTCATCTCAGAGAAACACCACCTAAGAATAAAACAAAAACTCCTTGTCAGTTAGTCCAAGCCCTGCTGACATAATACCTACCATTTATCAAAGTTTACTGTGTGCTGGACACTTTACTATGTGCTTTACATAGACTGGGTTGTTTAATTTTCACTAAAACCTGGGTCTAGAAAGAGGGCATTTATTCTTTTCTACAGATGAAAAACCTGAGGCTTAACAAAGTTCAGTGACTTGCTCAAGATCATACAATCAGAAAGTGGTAGAGTTACAGTGGTAAAGATTTGAATCTCTGCTTGCCTGAGTCTTGTGTAAGATCTTATTTGACCACTATTCTATGTTATCTCTTTCATAGACTTGTCCACAGATGAAGAGATGATTGTGAAGTGGGTTTCTAGGGCAGTAACTGAGAAGTGTAGGCAAACACCATGGTTCAGAAGGAGTGAATTTAAAGCCTCAAATGCCCAGACGCTCCTCTTTGGTAGGTCTGGCACTGAGCTCCGGGGGAAATCCACTAATCTTCTATGTCCCAACATAGAAGATTCAGCATCCCTTATTTACTTTTGACCCAGAACCTCTTAGAGCAATCTTTCTCTAAAGTGTGGTGCATAGACCAATTGTTTCAAAGACATGAAAAAAGTCCTTGTGGAAAATACAGACACCTGACCCCCGCCCTGGATGTACGGGATCAGACTCTCTGGGAGGGGTGGCAACAAGAAACCAGGAGGTTCTTCTGCCTACTAGATTTTAGACTATTGATTGCCTTGAGGCAAAAGAGCTAGGATAATCAGGAGGAGGTAAATGGAAGGCTAGGGTCCATTATAATCAGTGTGACACTGGGTCAGACTGGTGTTAAGAAAAACACAGAACAGAGATCTTGTGAGAAGGCATAGGGTCATAACATTGTTTTGGGCCTGGAAAAGATTCTGAAAATTGTCTATTCCAGTGGTTTTCTAACAGTGCTCCATGAAGCAAGAGTTCTAAAATGGGATATGAGAAAAAGGGATTGGCCTTTAACCTCCTAAAACAGTGACTGCAAGAAGCTCCACTGGTATGTATTTTGTAACCTGGACTCTTGTGTAAGATCTTATCTGAATAAATGGTTTTGCTGATTTAAAAAACCAAAACCTTGGCTGTCTACAGGAAATAAAAAAAAAAAAAATCAAGGCCCAGCATGCATCCCAAACCAATTAAATCAAATTTAAGGGAGTGGGCTTCAGGCATCAGTATTTTTTGGTCCCAGGTTATTTCAATGTATAGTCAAGGATGGGAACCACTGCACCAATCTGATGTTTTCTCACTTGAGATAAAAGGAGACTAAGACCCAAAGAATTGAAAGGAAATCAGGACTAGAACCAGGCTCTCTTGACCTCTAGTTCGCTATGCTAATTATTCTCTCTCCATAACCCAGAATGAACCAGTTACGTCTCTAACGTAGAGAACATCTGCGTCAGATTCTGTAACTTCACATTTATAGAGTATTTCATGTATATTCTCTTCAGATTCTAGTAAAGGCACTGGAAAGTAGGCAGGGCAAAATTTACTAGATCTGTTTTAGAAATGAAGAAATCAGAAGTCAATTAAATTAACTCACAGTGGCTTAGACGTAGGGCCTGAATTAAAATCTTTGTGTTAACTTCTGGATTAAGTAAATTAAATTTGGCAAGTGTTTATTCAATGCCTAGTATGTGTTAGTTGTAAAGACATGTTCAAAGTTGCAAAAGTAAGTAAGACATTATCCATGCTCTCAATTAATGTACAATCTTCTTGGAAAGACAGAGACTACCAGCAGAAGCTGAAAAGCTTCCTTCATTGGCTTTGACGACCAAGTTCAATTTTCTCCAAACTCAGTCTGTGGCTTCCAATTTCTTCCTGACTATGGCTACTAATTCCGGGGAACCTAACGGATTTGTGTATAGTTACTGCACCTCTAGGCAAGACCCTGTACCGGAAAAATCTTTAGTGGGGTTAGAGAAGAGAGAAGGGTGCAAATTCAGTGAGGTTCATTCCATACTCTCCAAAGCCAAGGATATGACTTAGCAGAAGAATGGGAAATTCCAAAACAAAGGACTGGATGGGTAAGAAAGGACAGAAATAATTATTTCCATTTCACAGAATTTTACTAACTGGGCAGTTTAGAATTTATGTTGTTGAAGATTACTACCGCATACCAAAGAGGAAAATAACTTGTAGGAAATATTTGTAACTATAATTCAGAGTAATAAAGTCACAGATGGACGAGAATGTTCCAAGACAACTTTTCCATGAGGAATTAATGCATCAGACATTGCAAAGTGTTGCCATCCAGATTTTATTATATAAAAGATAATGAGAGAACCAGGAACCCGTGTGTTCTTTATGGACTGCAAAAATCAGTGAAGAAAAACCTAGCACAGCTGTTCTCAAACTTTAGCCTGTATCAGAATCACCTGAAAGGCTGGGTCCCACCCCAGGAGATTCTCATTCACTCAATCTGTGATGGGGCCCAAGAATTCATATTTCTTACAAATTCAGGTAATGGTGATGCTCTTGGTTCAGGTCCCATACTTTGAGAACTGCTGGTTTCTCATAAAGTCCACAGGATACACTCATATCTGTTGACAATTTAATTAGCTCTCTATTACTGACTTTGTAATGATATTCTCCCCATCAACATAATGGCCAAAAATAAGACTAAATCAGGAAAAAGTTACGGCTAGTAACTTAAAGAGACCATCTATTTAAGAACACGAATGAATGAGTTTGTGAAATTATGCATTTGGGTGTTTTGCAGAGGCAACCAAGTGAGCTACATCTAACAAGTAGGAAACATTGTCCTCTAAAAGCCTTTACCTAACTTGAGGCAGACATGAATTTTGTTTCTTATACTCAAGAGGACACCCTTTGGACCTCTCTATACCTTAAATGTTATCCAAGGGTCCATCCTCATTCTTTTCTTTCTCACTACTCACCTTTTCTGAGTTTTCTTAACCACCTTCCCTACCTTTATTTCCTATAAATATCAGAGGTTAGTACCTTTGTTCAGGTTAAGAAATACTTTTGAGAATTTGATTAACGCTGTAGATTCTTTATAAAAAATAAACATATACAATTATACATATACATTTTACATCCAATTCAAGATAACCAGAGATTCTCACTCAAGTCCACAGGCCCAGGTGAAGAGCTCCTTACCCATATGCTAATGATTCAAAAATCTGTGATCCTGGGCTCCAGGACTACCTAGCCCAATGTCTACTTAACATCTATATTTGAATGTCACAGAAAAGCCTCAGAATCTACATGTACTGAGGAGTGACTGCTTAATGGGGTTGGGTTTTCCTTTTGGCATAAGAAAGTTCTAGAACTAGATAGTGATGGTTACACAACATTGTGAATATACTTAATGTCACTGAATTATACACTTTAAAATGGTAAAGTTTACATAAGGTGTATTTTACCACAAAAAAACACACACTACATTTACAAAACCGAATTATCATATCTATTCCCCATCTCTCACATACCCCAAATCTGTGCTTTCTTTCATATTTCCTGTCTTTGAACATCAGTTACTAGTCCTACCATTTACCTAGTCACCCAAGCCAGAAACCTGAGAGCCATCTTTGACAATGATCGTTTACTCTCCCACTTGTAATGAATCATGAAGTTCTGTACATACTCTCTTGTTAATAGAGTGGTAACATGGAATAGTCACCTACTTCTCTCTGTCCCCAAAGTTTCTTCCTGAGTTCAGGCCACAATCTTTAGCCTTCTCATCTCCAGTTTTGTACCTTCCCATCCTTCACCCCCATCCCACTTCAAATGACTCTTCATTATTATCCAGCCAGTGATCTTTCTAAAATGCTATCTTTTTGTTACGCTCACCATCCTCCTACTCAAAGCCAACTGTCCAATGAATATAAACTGCCTGCAATTTCCAGCACAGCACTAACATTTTTTTTTTTAATTCCAAGTGCACATACTACTCCAAATGCTTAGCTCAGTTTCCCTCTGTTTAGACCTGGCTAAGTTCTATTGGGTAAGATTCAGTTTACATCATCTTCCTCAGGACATCTTTTCAAATACCCCAAGGATGGTTCAGGTGTCTTTACTATGAGTTCCCATAGTACATTCCATGTTCATGCACATCTTAACATTTATACCTTAAATTGAAATTGTCTGTCTCCTTTGAATATATCAATGCATCTCCAGGGCCTAAAACAGGGCCTAGCATGTGGTATGGTCTAAAAAAATACTTTTGAATGAAGAAACAAGTGATCCCCTAGTGAATGATGGAAACCCTAATGTCAGAAGTCACACAATCCTGGAGAACTTTCCAGTGACTTCCTACCTTACTCCTGTTAAAAGCCAAAGTCATTACAATGGGCTACAGGGACCTATGTGTTCTGACTTCATCTCCTACTATTCTAGTCTAAGCTTCATTCACTCAGTCCCAGCCACACTTTAGGACCTTGACTGCAAAAGGTGTTTCAGCCATAGAGCCATTTAGGCCTGTACAGGGAGGAGGAAAGGAACTGAAATATACTGAGCCTCCAGTATGTATCAGGCCCTGTGCTATAGGCACCTGTATGTGTCGTATCATAGGATCCTCACAGTCACCCTGGCCAAAGGCATTACTATCCCCATGTCACAGCTAAGGAGACTAAGTCTTAGAGTAGATTTTGAATTTGAACAGAGGGAAAGAGTCCATAGTGTGACTTTTCATTCCCTAGACACTGAGTGCACTGGTTAAACTGTTTGCTGTGTCTCCTGCCCAACTCCTACTGCCCTATGATGGGAAGCTGACCTCTATCAACCACCTACCATCATTCAGACTGCCCTGCCCCTGGGCTTCTGTTTGGGTCTCACCAATGGAAGATACCAGCTGGAGACTGGAGGGCAGGAGGAGGGAGAAAGGTTAAAGCATTTATTTCTCTGCTTCCTCTCTGCCAGGTCAAGTTCTTACAGTGGCTGCTCAGCACTTTATGGCCACAGCTCTTGTCAGACAGTCTCTTTCAGATTGTAGCTCTAACTGGGCTCTGGTAACAACACTCCCTCCCCTTTCCCTATTCAGGCCAAGGAGTGCTACTGACGCACCACTATTGTGTTTACCATTCCTTTCTAGTTCTTTTAACACTGACTATAACTCTGTAAATGGCCCTTTGGTTAAACTCTCTTCAGTTATACCCTTTTGAATACACCATTTTTCTGCAAGGACTCTAGCTAGGAAAACAATGGCATGTTCTTTTCCTTTGCACTTCAATTTCCAATATCTACAATAGAGTCTCCTTTCTTTCCTCTAACCTGAAGCTTCCCATCTTTCCAGGCCTACCTGGTCTCCTAGGCAGTCTCTCAAAATACTCCGTTACCTACAGAGAAACGCTGGTATAACCACTATTGTGCTGATTCTAGTGTGACATTAGCACTCGGCTGTCCTTGAAGTTCTATGACCTTTCAGCTTTGTTGGTCTGACCATCCCAGCAGGGCAGTAACTCCTTAGGAGGAGGGAACTTTAGCAGTTAGAATCTCTAAACAAATGTATTTCAGCTGGAAGGAACCTTACAGTTTACCTTGCCTAACCTCCTTATTTTACAGCTGGGGAGGCTCAGGCTCACACAGGGAAAGTCTCTCACAGCTATATAGTGGCAGACTTAAGTCCACAGTCTAGATTCTTCCGACTACTTCACCATGCTGCGATCCTGCACTGGGTACTCAGTAGGCACTCAATGTGCTGATGACTCACTCCTAAACGTATACAGAGGTATTGTTTTGTTCAATGCTAGGCCCCGTGTCTAGATGAGGACCTGGCACATAGGATGTGCTCTGCAAATATTTGTTGATTTTGAACCCACGATGCAGCAAGACAAATTCCTTGCAAATTAATCAGAATTCAGAGGATCATTAATAATAATAATAATAATAATCCCTTATACACTGAGAAAATGTGTAGTTTTCAAAGTGCTTTCACATTTCAATGAGCTCATTTATTCCTTCTGAGATAAACATGGCATTAGCCTATTTAACAAGATGCAAGAAACAGCCTCTGAGAAATTAAAGGTCAAGGCCCCCTGACTAGCACATAGCAGGGCTAAGACCAGTATTCATGGTATTATACCATCTCTACTATTCCACGTTGCTTCTTCAGCTTTGCCATTTTGCTTCTAGGTGTGGCAGGCTCATTCAGGGAGCTAGTCCAAATAGTCACAATGAATTGGTGGGTCATACACTTATGATGAAAGAAGTGATGTTTTGCTTCTTTAAAAACCTACTACGGGGGCCGGCCTGGTGGCTCAGTCAGTTAGAGCTCCATGCTCCTAACTCCAAAGGCTGCCGGTTTGATTCCCACATGGGCCAGTGGGCTCCCAACCACAAGGTTGCCAGTTCGATTCCTCGACTCCTGCAAGGGATGGTGCCCTGCAACTAGCAACGGCAACTGGACCTGGAGCTGAGCTGCGCCCTCCACAACTAAGACTGAAAGGACAACAACTTGACTTGGGAAAAAAAAAGTCCTGGAAGTACACACTGTTCCCCAATAAAGTCCTGTTCCCCTTCCCCAATTAATAAACAAAAACAAAAACAAAAAACCTGCTATGAAAAGTCCTTCTGTTCTACTTCTGATTAGATACAGCCTGCAGAATACCCCATCTTATCCCCCACTCACCCAGCCCCTATACTATGAGACCTGTTATTTCCCTCAGTGAGGAGGGTTACCATCTGTGTGTTCTGGCAGGAAAGAGACAGTGCTGACCAAAGCCAGACCCTTTTATAACCAGGTGTTCACAGAGAAACAATGCTTTGCCCTTGGCCTGACCCCACCAGAGAAGAACTGACACACTGGATTTCTTCAAGATCAAATGCACCAGGGAACTACCTACAGATATTTTGACTGAATTCTCTCATTAAAACAAACAAACAAACAAACAAACAAACAAAAAACAACACTTTACTACAGATTTCACCCTGGGTTTTAGCTACTAGGATGATCTCTGATCTAATCAGAGCATTACAGAAACCAAATGACAACCTAAACACATATCCAACCTCTTTGTATTTCAGTTTCCATTAAAAGCCCACAGTATTGGTGCAGCAATTACCTAGGCCTACATCAGGGATCACAAACTCAAATGCTGACCAGGGACCACGCAAATAATGTAAAGCTCCATACATAGAAGAAAATGAGTAATGGAGTCTATAATAAACTAAACTAATTTATCAGTCCCTTCTCAGCTCTAACCACTTGTCACTTGTGGGAATATGAGTTAAGAGTTAACAGATCTTCCCATTTTTAAAAAAGCTGGAAATCTGCATTTTTAAAATGTGAAATCTTTTAAAATCTTTTAAAAAGTTAGCTGTAATTCAAATCTGCAAGCCTGTTGCAAACCATGAGTAGTCAGCCAGAGTTTGACTTTTCTTCATGGAATTGATTTCCTGCCCCATATGGGAGAGGAACGACAGCAAATGTGCCACTTTCAAGTCAAATATGGTGTAAAATTTAGGGCTTCTCGGGGAATCTGGATAGTGCTGGAAAAGTGTACAAAACTCCCTGAGTTAACAGGACATGTACCTTAGCTGGCTGGGGACCTGAGGGTATCTGTTTTATGTGATAACTGGATAAACGGGTACCCTTTGGGAGGTATTTGTGGGATAAAGACCCCCTTTGCTAGGTATCTGGGCAGATATACCCTCTCTAGAATTGTGGGGAAAACCTCTATACTCGAGTATGGGGAGGAGGTGGTAACCTCAGGGAGTGCTGGGAGAACAGTTTACAATAATGAGGAGAGACAGCTACTGATAAGTTCACAGAGGGGTATGAATGTCAGGTAGTATGGGATAGTCGCCAATGTTGGGGGAGGTGATAACCTCTCCTCCAGCGCCACCTTCGGGCACCTCTTGCTCACCATCACCGCGCCGCCATCGACTCCACCGACCTCCATTTTAACCCACTTTTCTGCGCAGGCGCGGCACAGCCCCAGGTTCCAGCCCAGAGGAGAGCCCCGCCTCCAGCCACGCCCCTTTTCTCGGTTTCCGGAGTCCTGCAGCAGCTGGCCAGGCCTTGAAGTACCTGAGCACTCTCTCTGTGCTGACAGATGGGGAAGGGAGATGAACTATTCAGACCGTGTCTTTGGGTAGACCCAGGCTGATGAGGGCAGACAGACAAGTAGAGGTTTATCAAATTATAACAATGCAGAGTGCGGTGGGGAGGGATCCAGGGTTGGTTGGGTCTTAAAGGCAGCCAAGGTGTCACAGGCTAGGAGGCAGTGGAAAAGGCTGTGGACTGTTCAGAAAGCGGGAACAGAATGTGCACAGGCACAGGGGTAGGAGTGCACAGTGTGTGTGTGTGTGTGTGTGAGCACTGCAAAGAGCTTTAGAATGGCTGCACATTGGTGGGGGGGATGCCTGTGCTTGTCTTGAAGGGTCTTGGAGTTTCAGCCTGAAGACTATGATAGGTAACCACTGAATAGCTTTAACAGGAGTGAGATTTACCAAAGTGTGTGAAGAGGGCAGGGGCAGAATGGAGGCATGTGATTATCACAGTAACCCAGAAAAGAACTACAAGCCACTACTCCATTTGTGGTATTGGGAACTGAGGTGAGACAATGGATTCACGATGTAAGTTTGAGGCAGAAATGATAGAAGGCAACTGATTTAGGAAAGGAGGAAGTTTGAAAAATGACGGGGCAACTGTATTGTAAGGATTTATTTAGCAAGCAAATGGAAATGAGAAACTGAGAGGCTGGAGTTATTCCCTGACCTGTACCCTCACTCAGTCCCCTCCCCGTAAGTGGCAATGGTGCAGGCTGAGAGAGTAGGTGAGCACTTTCTTGCTTCAGCTTCTCTGATTCCTATGCCAGGAGGCCTCACTTTTACCTTGTTTCCTGCCCTTTGGGAATAGACTTTCTATTCTGGCTCTTCTCCCTTGAATTTCCCCAAATGCAAGGCCACTGTGCACTCCTAGGACTACACCTGTGTCCCATACATGGCGGCCTCAGCCCTCCACCACCGTCTGGAGGCATGTCTCTCCCCAGTAGGCCACTGCCTTGCCCTCATAGCCCAGGCTGTGTCTGTCATAGAAGAAGTGCCTCATGATTCTAGAAAAGGAAAGACGGCATGGACTAGTTTTCACTGGCACATGTCGTCATCTACACTTCTGGACCTTTTGCAGGAAGCTGATGCCCTGGTCCCGTGATCCTGTTAACTGGATTGGTGATCTCAGGTCAAGGCCAAGATGCTAGCACACTGGCTGCTTTATTGCTTAGGGCTTATCTGGAGCTGCTTTAGGCTCCACAACGTGTGGGGTGGCGTGGGGGTGGGGTAGAATTGGAGGGGAGTGGGAAGAGCAGCAAAGGGCCACTGGTCCAAAATCTATCATTATATAGGACAGTCATTTCTACACCTTTCCATACTTTAGCAGAATTACAACACACAAAAGGTGGCTATAAGATAATTTATTACAGACTAGGGAATAATCTCTTGAAACAATGGCACATACAATAATTAACAACAAAGATGCTTAGTTTCTTGTCTCATGTAATGGCTAGTACAGCTGTGGACAACACAGAGTCCACGGAGGAAGTCCAGGAGGCTGCTGCCAAGGATATTAAAGGAGAACGTCACATCTCTGAGCAAAGGCCTGTGAAGTCCATATGACCCCAAAGGAGTTCATCTCTGACCTCCCAGGGCCTGTTAGGGTCCCTCCATCTGGCCTGTACAGAGAGATCCTAGTCCAAGCTCCTTCTGTAGGGCTGAACATCTATGAGGGGAATAGCAGCTGACCTAGATGAAAGGGAGTGTGGTCAAAGGCTAGATTCTTTCTACAAGGGGAGGGGCAGCCAGGAGGCAGTGGCCATAGGTAAGGAGGCCTTTCTAAACTGATTTACAAAATTTTTGGCTTTGTTCGGGGGCCTACCCAAGAAGAAAATACAGATCCTCTAACTACCCTCAGGTACACACACATAACAACAGCTTCTCGTGTCCCAAAGCATCACTCCCCTTTCTACAGGAGTGAAGTAGGGGGACTCCTGGGCAGGTGACCCCTGGTGCTTGGGTTCCAAAGAATATTCTGCTCAAGGCTCTGAAGCACCATGTGAAACTGCTTCTGCTCATCACAGATATATTTGTAATCTGGGGGAAGATATTAACACAGCTCATTTCCAGAAGGTATCTTGTTCAGTTTCAAAGCCTTGTTCTGACTGGAGCCACACAAAACCAGTGGATTCAAGGAACAGTCTGAATTCTATTCTGTCTGCTCCTGCCATGGCCAGACTCCAATCCAGATTCCAGGGCTCAGTCATACCTATAGGCTCAACTGACTACTTAGCTAGCCAGGCACAAGTTCCGGGCCCTCTAAACTTGTTCTACTAATGATTGGTACATATGGGTCCAAGTTGATAAGGTGTGGTATGGAAAGGGGTAGAGATGGGGTGTGGAGTGGAGGGAATGTCTGCCAAGAATGGCTGACACTCTCAGAAATGTCTGTCCTCTCTTTATGGAAAATCTCCCTATGTGGTAACCCCCACAGCCCAGCATCTAGCACCACAGACCTGCTGGTCAGGGATTCATGACCCTTTCTGTGAAAAGCCGAATTGTTACCACCCCAAATTTTTTCTTAAATTTCCTTAGGTGAAGGAGTCAGCCTCTTGATAATGAAGACCCTAAGCTGGCTACATAGTAACTCCCACTGGCCCTGACTTGTGGAACTGGTGCCATGTGGTTGGCACAGGAGCTTAGCTCCCCTCCTCCATGGAACGAGACTCCGATTTGAGCTTCACAAACTCTCGAGCCACTTCGTCATTGCTCCTCTGAGACAGAATCCGAAGAATGGTCATGCCTGTCTCATCCATGTGGATCTTCCGGCCCAAGGGGCACCAGCAGGCACAGCTGCCCTTGGCGGCCACATCTCTCAGAGGCAGCACAGCTAGCCCTAGGACGCGATCCTCCCGGGCAAAGCAATAGTCCTTCACACATATTTGCAACTCATAGGCTTCCGGCCCCTCTTCGTTTCCCAGGAGGCTGTGAGCACAGGGTAGGAGGAAAGCAGGAGGCCACAAATGAAGGAATCTTCCCCTGAATTCATCCCAGCTGCCATCCAGCCCATTCCTCCTCTCCCCTCTCAAGTCTTATCCCCCAGGTCACCCCCGTCCAGAGTCCTGCAGGTCCCCCGCCCCATAACTTACAAGTGAAATGTCTCATTGTACTTGGGGGCCCAGTTGTTGCTTTTTGACTTGGTTGTGAACTTCCTCTTCTTATCACTTTGGTGTGGGCCAACCATGGTCACTTCCACAAAGGGCCGGAACATCCCCGCCGTCTGCCACTTGAGGTCATTGGCAGCCACGACTGCTCAAACAAGGGAAGCTCATGAGGGACCCCACCAAGTGTTGCCAGTGTGGAGCCCCAGGTGGCATTCCCCGTGGAGGAGGGCTAAGCCGGAGGGCTGAGATAAGCAGCCCCTGCTTTTGACTGATGAGGTCACTGGGCAAGAAAAGGTCTGAGGCCTGTAAGTCCATGCCACTCACCTTTCACGGTGACCTTGTGCTCCCCAGTGCCAGGATGTGTAAATAAGTCCACCTGAATAGAGACTTCTCCCACAGGATCATCCACACCAGACCCTGAGGGACAGATGACAGATGATGCCCCACTGGCGCACTCTAAGACTTTAGACCTAATTGTTCCAGGTAAAACTGAGGAGTTAGGAGGCCACCACCTTATACCCTGAAGCAAGAAACGGTCACCCACAATAACATGGCAATGGGAGAAGCAAAGAAAGGGGATAATGAATGAGGCTGTGTATTAAAACACAAGTTAGGCTAATAACATCTAAGGTAAAACTTCTTTCAAAAACATACCTGGAATCTCTGTTTCCATGAACCTCTCCTATCTCCTAGGCTAATGAATTTTACATTGAAAGATGTTAGGGGAAGGAGAGTGCTGCCCCCTGTGTCTTTGTTTGGGAACTATGTTCAGCGCATGGTGTCTTAATGGAGCAGTGTGGGTCCCTTCTAGCCCAAAGCCAGCACCCTCCTACCGATTCCTGGATTCCTGGAGGCCCCTGCTTGGGAGGGTGCCCTGCTCAGAAGGACTTTGTCCTACTCAAGCCTGGACCTCTCCACAAACAGCTCCCAATCCCAATGTCTGTCCAATTTGCAGCCTCCCCTAAGCAGAGGCCTCACTCTATTTCGAGAAACACCAGTACCCTGCACCCCAGATAAATCTTTGTCCTAGGGTGGAGGGGAGGGGGAGTTCTGAGGACAGAACTATTGCTAACCCTGAACCAGACTGTATGAATATAATGCCCATCTCTGAGACCTGAAATAGAGCTTCTGAACTTTGACTGGTTCCTCCACCCCCCAACACAAGCAGCTCATTCTAGTTCACAGGGGACAGTGTGAGCCCATGTTAGCGTCACATCTGTATAGTGTATAACGTACCCTTTTCCGGCCGAATGTCCTCATTAGCAGTAAACCTAATACCTTTCCCATCATGCACTGAGTGAGGACAGGAAAGTCAAGAGGTAGTAGCAGCAGGAGGACAGAGAAAGAAGAATTAGTTAGTGATCTAAGGAGTTAACAGCCATTCAGAGCAGCTCTACACATATTCTGAGGGAGCACAGACATGGAGTAGGGTAGAGAGAAGCCAGAAAGCTGGGGTCAGTGCCTGGATGCCCCAAATTCAACTTCATGGGCTGAACATCAAGGGGGGGGGGGAGGTGAGGACCCAAAGCCCTTAGGCCTTACCCTGGGCAGTCTGTGAGCGTACAAAGGTCTTGATAAGAGTGTCTGTGGTCTGTGTGTACAGAGACAGAGCATAGCGTAGGGACTGCAGATCTGGGCTCTTCTCCAGGAAGGTTTTCTTCAGCCCATTGCCTCCTGCATGGAAGTATTGCTGAAAGACAAAAGAGTACCTGCTACTGCTTTATCTCCTTACAGAGAGACAGCTCTCCAACACTGTCCTCAGAGGGATGACATCTGAGCAGGGCTCAACGGAGATGCCAGAAGAGGGTGGTGAGGACAGTAAGTCATTCAATAAACAAGATCAGGACTACCACACAGAGCCAGAGTCACGGTCTCTCGGGTGAAGAGACTATTGGGTATCAGGCAGAAATGGTAGAGGATGGCCACATTCCTGGAGGTAGTGTTTGAAGGATGGATCTATCTGGACAGGCAGATATGGGATAGAAGCATTTCAGGCAGAGGTAGCCAGAAGTGCTCTTTTACCGCTCTGAGCCCTTAGAGAAGCCTATACCTATGTGTAGGTATATGATATACCTCTCCCAAGTGCCACAGATCCCAGCTCCTATGCATCCACCTTATTACCACCTTGAGGCTAGGAACCATAGCTGAGACTCTCTAGATCCTTCAGAGTATATGTAGTGCCTGGTGAACGTTGGCTGGCTGAATGAATAAATGGGTAGTAGAAAAAAAATCCTCTGAAAATCCAATTGACTTTATACCTATGTGAAAGAAGGGAACTTAAGCCACATCTGGGTTATTAGGATTGGAAGATTAAGTCCCAGTGGGAAATGTTCAGGAATAGCAATGAGGAACTAAGTGAACTGAATGTGTTCAATTCAAAACCCAGGAGCAGGAATTCTAGGGCCATGGTGAGTCACCAGAGATCACACAGGAGATGCCTTTTTGGTTGCTCCCAAGCAGGAATATGGACATAGCAGAGAAAGAAACAGACATAAAAATCACTTTCTTCTGGAGTTGGGGTGGCAAGAGCCTGAGGGACACCTAGTCTGGAGGAGTGGAATGACCGTCTGGAGGTGGGGAGGGCTCCACCTTGATGGTGTCCAGGGCAAGGTCAAGGACGGCACACTGCTTTGGAGTGAGATTCCGTGTTTCTTCTCGCACCATGTGGTCCTGGAAGCACAGAGACAGCAAGAGCATCAGGACAGCTCGGGGCTGTCATGGAAGCCTTGCCCCCACCTGCGAACCCATAGTTCCTCCCTCGTCTTCAGTTTCCAATGCTCAAAGGCACTTCCCAGGCAACACATCACGCCCCCCACCCCACCCCAGCCTCAGAAGGACCCCACATATCCACAGTACCTTGAGTTTGGAAAGATGGCTCAGCTCCTTGGCAGCAGTGAAGATCAGCTGTGTGCCCTGGGCAGAGAGGGAATCAGTCAAAAGCCGAGGACTCCAAACTCAGACAGGAAGCATGGAGCGTGGGAAGGGAGACAGGAGGAGGAAGTGGAAGGGAAGTGTCCTTACTGTCTGGTCAGTGAGTGGCGGCAGAACAATCATCCTTTCCATTGTGTTCATCACCACCCTCCAGAGCTCCTTCAGTACACGCTTCAGGACCGTCTTCTCACACACAGTGGCGAAGAGGGTGAGGCTGCAGGCCCAGGCAACAGGTAAGGCAGTGAAAAGGTAAGGTAGTGAAAGCCCCCATCCCCGAAAGGCTCCCGTCTCATTGCCTCTGCCTTGCTTGTCCCCACAGGACAGTCCTGCATGCGGGACTCACTTGCCATCCAGGAAGTCCATGAGAGGCCGGAGCACGCTATCTGCGTCCTGAGCCACGGAGGCCCTGGCGTTGGGAGATGCATTCCCCGGGCCCCGCACCTGGCCCAGGATGTCGGCCATTTGTCGAACACACTCATCAATCCGCACCTGGAAACTACACATGTGCCCACAGTGCAGCCCCCCACCCTGCCCAGACACACACTGTCGCTGGAGCAGCACCAGCTGTTCGATCCCACTCCAGCAAGCTCATGGTGCAGCTCCAGCAGGGACAGCCAGCAGGAGGGAAGATCCACACCCCTGCAGCTGGATGGGTGTGGGGCAGGAGCCTTGGGACCAGCCAGGGACCCTACGTGGTTCTGAGAGCAGTGTGTGTTGGGGACACTGACCTGTTTCCAAACACCATGCTGAGCTCATCCAGGACCGTATTCAGTTTCACCTGCAGCTCCTTCAGACTGTCGGCAGCTTCAGGGTCCAACTGTATCCACAGGAGATGGGCTTGGCTAAGCTGGTTCTCTTACCCTTTTCTCCCTCCTGTGCCCCCACTCCTCCCCCTGGGGCCTTTACTCCAATGCCTACTAGAATGTCTCAGCCCAAGCCAGCCCAGACCCCAAGCTAAGCTCCTGGCCTACACTGAGTCAGGAGAGAGTGGAGTTCTGCGGCCAGGGAGCTCAGGAACAAGGGGAACGTGTAGCAACCACAAACCCTTAGACCTACCTCCTTGCCTCCCATGGCCTCAAACATTTTCTCCAGCTGGACCCTCAGTTGCTGCATGTTGTTCATCAGGATACAGGGCTTTGGGGAAAAACAGAGCTGCTGAGTCTTGGCTCCTTTCACCACAGCCTAGGGTCCCTCCCTCTCTCACACTGCTCCAAAAGCCACAGTGAATTTATGACACGTATTACACGTGTCTCTCCCTGAGCACTGAGATCTGGAAGCAATTCAGACAATTCTCCATGAATGAAGACTAGAAGCAAATGTTTCTGCTTTTAAGCTGGGTGGAAGCCCCAGGTGTTCCTGGTATCATCACTTATAACTCTTTGAATATCTCCATTTTTTTTATATACAAAAAAAGACTAAGCAAAAGTCTAGCTAAGTAGAGGATAAAGTACCAAACGGAGGCTCAGAGGGATGCCTATTCACGTTATTCTGTGGCACAATCTAAAGCGAAGGCCTGCTGGGAACAGAAGTCAGGAGCAGCACCCCACCCTCAGCTCTAAGGACAGCTTCAGAAGCAAGGGTTCAAGTGCCTTCCACTCCCCGCTCTAAGGGTCCCAGGGCTGACTCTCACCATTTTCTCCTTTGTGCAATAAGCGGGAAAGTTCTTTGATAAGATGTCTGCATACTGCATCAGCACCTTCCCGATGGTCTGAGAAAAGAGGAGAAAAGAACCGGGAACCCTTAGCTTTCCTCACAAGGATCTTGCCTGAGAGGTCACACCTCTCATCCTAGGACAGTAACCACATGAAGGTAATGGGGAATCTCACAGTAAGGGACAAAGCTTCCCATCAGCCCCTGAACAGCATTAAGACAAATGCACCTAAGCACCCCCAACACAAACAAAGGAGAATGGGGTCACATCAGGCTTCACCCGAAGACCACCTCCGAGAGGGGTTGAGCTCAGGCTGTCAGTGTGGTGGTGGTAAGGGAAGTGGGTAGGGAGGGTCACGGTCACCTTAGCAAATCTCCTCATGTAATTGGCAAGGATGTTGGGGTCTGGGCATTCCAGCTTCCGGATAATCTCAAAGCTCTGGTTGAGCTGTGTGAAGACGTCCACCACCGAGCAGGAAAACAGCGCGTGCTCTGATGTCTGCTGGAACTGAGGAAGGCCATACACAGGGTCATCGTCCTCAGCCACTACCTTTCTCCAAGTTCACAGGGTTTAAAAGGGCTCTGCCCAGCAAGGGGTGGCTCTGGCCCTCAATAGCCCTCCTTATGGACTCAGCAGGGTAGGGATGGCCAACCTGGCTAGAGCCCAGGAACATTTACTGACCCGGAGACCTGGCCTCACCCCTGTGCAGCCCAAGCCCCCAACTTACCCCATCCTTCTTATCTCGTTCTAAGGCCCCACGCAGGAATTCCAGGGACACATCCTCATTCTCGTCCAGCCATTGTAGAACAAACTGCTCAAACCACCTGCAGCCAGGCAGCAGAAGCAGGAGTTGGAGCTAGTGATTGGCATACGCCATGGGCCTGACGGCTCCCCCAGACTGGGGTCTTCTGGCGGGTAGGGCATCGTTTGACACATGTCTCTTTCTCCCGCAGTGCCCAGGACTGGCTTGCTGACCGGGGCTGAAGCTGCTGGCCCCACCCACCCCGAAGCCGCGCCCCGCCTGCTCACTCACGCTGGGTACTCCGGCACGTGGCCCTGGAAGGCGGGCAGGTCCCTCACGTACTCGTTGTGGAGCCACTTGACCTTGAAGTGCAGGTTCATGTAGTCGGCGCTCTTACACAGCCGGCCTTTCTCATGCTCTGGGGTGGGGAGCAGTGGGGGAGGCTGGCTCAGGTCCTGGCAGTACAGGCCATGGCTCCTGAGTCTTCCCAAGGCAGCAGGTCCAGCCCGGCAGCTCTGTCACATGTCTTATAGACAGAGTGACTCCCAACCACCTCGTCACAGCCATCGGCCCCCACCAGTGAGTGCTCTGCTCTCCAACAGCCTGGCCTAAGTCTGCCCTTAGAGACAAAGCCAGACTCCCAGATAAGGCCTAGAGTCTTCTTGCTCTGGCTTTTGGAAGTGTCAAGTGGGGTACTGGCCTTTGGTGAAGAAGAAGAGAAGGGGATGTGGGGGCTAATGCTGATTAGTGGGGAGACTGCCCAGGATTAGAGTGGAATGATGGTTTTCCAGGGCCTTTCTACTTTCAGTAGCTTAAATGCAGACTTAAATGAGGAGCTGAGCAGTTGTACGTGACACGAATGGGTCAATGACAACTACACAGAGAAGGGAAAACCAAAGTGGACCCAAGCTGACAGAAATTACAGTTGTGCAACCATGGTGTAACAGAATCTTGAAATAAACTGAAGGACCCCAGAGCAGAGCTGGGACACAGAAAACTGAGCTCTCGAAGAAATATGCAAGTAAGAAAAGTCAGTTTGGAAACCATGGAAACACAGCCAGATGAAAGGGCCATCATGCCACAGAAAATGGGATGCTCACTATGGACTTGAAAGGTCACGGCTGAATCTCTAGGGCCTTCTGGAAAATCTAGGACAAAGATCACCCACAACTTGCCCAGAGAGTCTGGAACACCGGCCTCACACACAGGTTCTCTTCATCTACCCCCTTTATAGATGAACGAGGAATGTGAATAATAAAAGCCGATTGTGTGTCCTTATATGTAACACAGTGGTAAAAGCAAGCACATGGGGAAGAGTACTGAGAAACACAGAAGGAAGGCCAGTGTCCTCGGGAACTCTACTGCTCAGCTGTGAATGGCCAGGGGTGATGTTCCTCCAGGTGAAGGCAGAACATCCAGTCTGGGGCAGTGGCCCTTCTGAATTAGTGCAGCAGACACTCAAGGAGGAAACGGGAGTCTGGGAGTCAGCCTCTAAGGGCTCTGGGTCCCAAGAATTTCATTTCCTGGCACAGCAGGCAGCACCATCTTAACCTGAAGTTTCATTCGTAGTCTCTTCTATGAAGCAGTGAGCAAGAGGAGAGGAAAAGATATAAGCCCAGAGGTAAAGGGACAAAACCCAAAAGTTCTTACCACCCAGAAAGAGGATCTTTCGTATACAAATGACAGTAGATGCTTCTGACAGAGCAGAGACACCAATGAATAACAGAGTGAAAAAATTGGGGACATCATAGAAACTCTCTCAGGACTTGCCCCTTCTCTTCCACCCCATACCCTGCTGTCCTGAACCCGTCTAAAAGCCTAGAAACATGAAAAGGTACCACCAGGAGGGTCCTCCCGCTTCCTGTCCAGCAACCCCCTGGAAATGGAGGCAATGCTGCTCCATCATTCCAGAGCTCCCTAACTGCTAGTTCCTCAAGGGCTCTTCAAGTTACTGTACTTACATATAATTCTCACTCTTTCTGTCAATCCATTATCTGTACTCTGGTCCCAAACCCCAATGTCTTCATTAACTTCTGTGGTACAAAAACTAACAGGATGATTGCTGAAACACTGGTCCCACGTCATACTATTCTAACAATTCCACAGCGTCAAGCTCCAGTGAAGTTGCTTGAGGTTACTGTTGAGGGGTGGTGGTGGGGGTGTGGTTAATCTGTCAAAAGGGGCAAGCCCCTGACTTCCACATTCCTCCTCCGTTTGTCTTTCATCCTGGGAGAGTTTTTTCAGCCTCATGATTTCAGCTATCCAGCTTGCTGATCATCTTCCCCAAATCTGTCTTTGGTTTTGGTAATGTCTATGTAAGGCTCTGATGGAACATCTCACTTTGCCCAGGTTTAACTCTAGTCCCCAACTTTCACCATCTGAGTATCTCCAGCTGAAGTTGAACAGAGTATACACTCTATCTTACCCTCTTGTTCAGTGCTGAGAATCATCAAGTCTTTCTTCTTCCTCTTTATTCACATCCAATTAAATCACCAATCCCTGTTGATTTCACCTCCAAAACTTCTCTGGAATCTATCCATTTCTTTCTAGTCACACTATTACCTAACTAGATCTCGTCACTATCTCTAACCTAGATTACTGCAATAGTCGCCCAACTGGTCATTCCTCCTCCAATCCATTCTCCACACTGTCGCCAGGGTGAGTGGCCTTCCTACATTACACATCTGATCATGTCAGTCCCTTGTTTAACATACTTCATTGGCTCCAAAATGGAGGATAGAGGCCAAAAGCCCAAACATGGTTTATAACCTTTATGATCTGGCTCTGTTCTACTTCTCTATCCTCATCTCTCATTTGTCCCTTCCCTTATACTCTAAGTGCTAGTCACAGAACTACTGCTTCCAGTTCCAGACAGCAGGCCAGCTCGCTCTAGACTCTAGGTGTCTGAACATACTGTATCTTCTGCTTAAAATGCTCTGTCTCCCTTTCCCGTCACTACTACCCTCTCTCCCCACTGGCTAAGTCCTACCATCCTGCAGCTTTCAGTTTGTACATCTCCGCCTTCAGGAAGCTTTCCCAGGTCTGGGGTACATGGTTCTCCTCTTAGGACCTTATGCTTATTCCTTTGTGGCACTTATAACTTTGAATTGTAACTGCCAATTTATGTCTGATGTCTAGATTAGTCTGTGACTTTGTCAAGGGCTGGGGCTATGCCTCATTCATTTCACTGGGGCTCCAGTACTAGCACAGTGCCTAGCACAAAGAAAATGTTCAATAAACATTTGATTCATAGACACAGACAATAGTGTAGTGGTTACCAGAGGGTAAGGGGGGTGGGGGGTGGGAGATGAGGGTTAAGGGGGATCAAATATATGGTGATGGAAGGAGAACTGACTCTGGGTGGTGAACACACAATGGGATTTATAGATGATGTAATACAGAATTGTACACCTGAAACCTATGTAATTTTGCTGACAATTGTCACCCTAATAAATTAAAAAACAAAAACAAAAAACGTTTGGTGAATGGGAGGGGGGGAGGATTTACCGCAAAGGAGCATGAAGAAATTTCATTCTATATTTTAACTGGGATAGTAGTTACACAGGTGTGTTTTTTGTCAAAATTCATCAAATTGTACTTTTAAAGCATTTTTACTTTATTGTATATAAATTATACCTCCATAAAGTTGACGTATAAAATATTAGGTAAGACATAGCATTTTCACAGTTGACGTCAACACTCTTCTTTTATCATCCAGGTCTCCAAACGCTCCCCCCTCTCTTGCCCTCCACATTCTGACAATCACTAAGTTCTAGACAACTTCCCCCCAAAGTTTATCAAAGCCCATTCTTCCCTCTCCATTTCTTTATTCTAATTCCAGCCCCCTCCCCATAGCCCTAAATTATTACAACATTATCTGCACTCCCTGCTTCTGGTCTCTTCCTGTTCCAGCTGTCCTATTTTCCACTGAGGTAAAATCTTACAAAAATACTACTTTGCTCACATTGCATCTCTGCTCATGAGTCTATAATGGTTTCTTATTGTCTTCAATAACTAAGATTTATTAAGTTCTGAGTAAATGCCAGTCAGTATGTTAAGTATGTTACATACATTTCAGTTATTTCATGAGCTCAATGAAATACATGCTATCATCACTCCCATTTTACAGATGAGAAAATAGGAGCTCATAAAAATGAAGTAGGTCGGTCTAAGATCACACTGCTGAGTAGGTGGTGAAACTGAGATGTGAAACTATGTTAACATTAGTTTTTTCTCTTCGAGAGTTTTCTACCCCTTTGTGTTTGTTTTAAATATTAGCAGAACTCCCCTTTCAAAAGAAATCTCACATAGAATTGCAGATAAGATTGGTAAAAGCAGAACTGACTTAGCTGGTACCAGGTAAAAGGCCTGGAGCCCAGCTTCCTGGCTTCCCCTTCTCACTTAGCTCCTGAGATACCTCTGTTTGAAACCTCAGCCCCATCTCTCACTCTCTCTTGTGGAATTGATTCACTTTTCACAGGCATTTATCTTTTTCCCCTCAAAATCCACTGCCAAGAACTGGGACCATACTCCCCATCAGGCGCTCCAAGTGCTACCTGGAGGAGAGGGACAAGTGACCTCCTCACTGGCCTGAAAGGCTAATGCGTGGGCTACAGCCCCAGGCTTAATCCAGCGTGGGCAGGAGGCAGCCACTGCTCAGGGGTGGAAGTACAGAAAGTGTGTGACAGGTTGTGCTGTCTCAAACTGAACACAGATCTTCAAGTTTTTCAACTTCAAAACTAAATGATCCTGCAGAGAACAGATTGGTGGTTGCCAGAGGCGAGGGATGAGGGTGGATGAAATGAATGAATGGAATCAAAGGTACAGACTTTCAGTTATAAAATAATTAAGGCTTGGAGAGGTAATGTACAGCATGGTGACTACAGTTAACACTGTATTGCATATTAGAAAGTTGCTAAGAGAGTACATCTTAAAAGTTCTCATCACAAGAAAAAAAATTTTGTGTAACTGTGTGGTGATGGATGTTAACTAGACTTATTGTAGTGATCATTTTGCAATATATATAAATATCAAGTCATTATGTCATATACCTCATACTAATATAATGTTGTATGTTAATTATACCTCAATGAAAGAAACAACTAATTGATCATAAACCTCAACAAGTTTTAAGTCTAAGGGTTACCTATTTCCCCTGCCACTCCACCCAAACAATAGACCTAGACTCTGCTTTGTCCGTGTCCCAGATGCTCCCCCTCCTTCTAGATTCACTTTCACAGAGAGAGGAGATCGATTAACATATGTATATAGACAGACAGGAAAGGCAGCTAAGTAAATGAGCACAGATGGGTGCAAATGGGAAGTAGGGAACAATATCTTTGAGGACCAAAGTGGGAAATGAATAAAAGAATAAGCTGAATGAACAAGATGAATAATAATTTTTCTGTGACCTTGCTCCAATGGAAAAGTGAGGGGAAAACTATCTTTCTGGCTTTGTCACACCAATCCTGAAGAGCTTTCTGGAAAGCTAGTCCAAGCAGTCCCCAATGTGAGAAAATAATCTTAACTATATATTTAAAGGCTGTAATTCTTTAAAACTGTAAAGTAAGTTTCACAAGACCATTCTCCAAGGAGTGGGCCATTTGTGAATACCCAGCATGGGAAGAACTGATCTCTGGGCTGGGCAAGTATTTAACAGTACTTGCTCTAAAGCTGGATGGAAGAATCTACATCCACACAGCCATTTCCTTTATTCCTCTGGCTGAAGCTTTACCCACCCACTATGCCTAGAATCCCTCCAGTTTCTCACTGTACCATTCACCCTGAACTTGCAGTTGTCTGGGAGAGAGGAAAGACACAGGGAACAAGGCACTTGGACTGGGGACCTGCAGCCCACTGCCTTGGGCACACCCTTACCCTCCAGTGCATATTTCATGTCTTGGGCAAAGAGCTGCCACATTACTTCTGCGCTGACTTTTCCCACATTCAACTCCTGAGGAAACCTGGATGATGGAAAAAGCCACAGTTAGAAAACAAGGCAAGAACTATTTGATTTCATTGATTCTGAAGCTAACATGCCTAGTTCTTGGAGGTCAGATTGAAGAGAGGAGAAGCCTAGGAAACAGGGCTAGGCTCACTCTGGAGAAAAGGGGCTCGAGGGCCAGTGGTAGGACAAGTCGGGGCAGAGAATCCCCTTAGGCAAGGTGGGCCCGGGGAGAGGATGGCCAAAGGGCAGGGAAGTGAGGCCCAGAGGAGAAGGGCTGAGGCTGGAAGGCAGGCTCAGGCTAGATAAGCTGGTGAAGAAAGGACAAGGAGGTGGGCTATAAGGTGACCCACTTTATTCCCCGCAGACAGACACATACACACATGGTCTCTGGATCCCCTGGGACTCCTATGGCAGCCATTCTTATTCCAGGGAGGCTGCTTCAGTCTGGGCAGGGCCCCCCATTATGTTTCCACACTTGTCTCCAGAAACAGTTACCCAGACAGATACAAGGGACAGAGGGACAGACGAACGGACAGGAGGAAGAGGTGGCACTGCAAACACACAGAGATAGGAAAGAAAGAGGCTGTTAGAAAGATGGACAAACGAACCACCAACCAGACAGTCAAGTGGGGTGATACTCACTGGTTCAGAACAAGTGTGTAGGAATTCTTATCTTCCTCTATGATTGACACAATGAGTGTGATGAGTTTGGGCCAGAAATCCAGGTTCCGAATGCTGGGTCCTTGTTCCTCTGGAGGTAGCTCCTGCTTCTTGTTCCAGAGGAGACAGTGAGAGTCAGAATAAAATGTGGAGAGTGTGTCCAGTCTTCCTCTTTCTTTCCCCCTCTCCAGACCCCTTCCTCTAGAATCAGGTACCCTTCCTCTCCTAGAGCCCGTCTTCCACAAGACTGCCCCTGTTGTATCAGAGCGGTAACTGTTGGGAGGTCCTTAGACACAAAAAGTTGGTCCCTGAGAACTTTTGTCCCCAGCTCCAGGTCACTGATCTGATAAGCTTGGTCAGTCACAGACATAAAGATGCCCACCCCGCTTCCTCAGTAGCTATGGGTATTGTGACTTCTGGGCCAAAGTAAGCAGCCCCTCCTGGCTCACTAAGTAGGTCCAGTTCCATGTGACACCCACCGGCAGCCCTCCTCTGCCGGCCCCTCCCCCCCACAGAAACACACACACCTCAGCTCTGAGAAGCCACTTCAAGTTCTGCAGGAGCTACTGAACAGAGCTAGCATGCTGGCTGGCCTCACCTTCAGTGGGTCAGGACGTCCCTTAACTCTTGGAAGGTCACTGGGGGGAAAACTGCACCTAGGAAGCTATTTGCCTAGTGGATAAGAAAAGGCCTTGGGGAGCCAAGAATACCCAGTGGGGAAAGGATGGTCTCTTCAATAAATGGTGTTGGGAATGAAATTGGGCTCCTATCTTATAACACTCACAAAAATTAACTTGAATGGATTAAGGACTTAAACCATAAAATCCTAGAAGAAAACATAGGGAAAAAGCTGTTTGACATTGGTCTTGGCAATGATTTTTTTGGGGTGTGACATCAAAAGCAAAAAGTAACAAGTGCAACTACATCAAACTGAAAAGTTTCTGCACATTAAAAGAAACAATCAACAAAAGGAAAAGGAAACCTATGAAATGGGAGAAAATATTTGCAAACCATATATCTGATGAGGGGTTAATATCCAAAATATATGAGGAACTCATACAACTCAACAGCAAAAAAAAACAATCTGATTAAAAAATGGGTAGAGGACTTGAATAGACATTTCTCCAAAAAAGACATACAAATGCCCCACAAGCACATGAAGAGGTGCTCTATATCACTGATGAGCAGGGCAATGCAAATCAAGCCACAATGAGATGTCACCTCACACCTGCTGGAATGGATTATTATAAAAAAAATGAGATATAACAAAGCTGGCGAGGATGTGGAGAAAAGGACACCTTGATGCACTATTGGTGGCAATGTAAATTGGTGCAGCCACTATGGAAAACAGCATGGAGGTGGCTCAGAAAATTAAAAAGAGAACTATCGTATGATCCACTTCTAGGTATATATTCAAAGGAAATGAAATCACTATCTTGAAGAGATAGCTGCACCCCCATGTTTACTGCAGCATTATTCACAACCTAAGTGTCCATCAATGGATGAATGGATAAAGAAAACGTGGTATATAAACACAATTAATTATTATTCAGCCATAAAAAAGAAGGAAACATGTCATTCACAAAAACATGCATGGACCTTAGGGGCATTATGCCAAGTTCAGTAAGTCAGACAGAAAAAGAGAAATACTCTATGATCTCACTTATATGTGGTATCTAAAAACATCGAATTCATAAGAACAGAGAGTAGAATGGTGGTTGCCAAGAGCTGAGGGGTAGGGAAGATGGGGAGATGCTGGTCAAAGCGCACAAACTTTCAGTTATAAGATGAATAAGTTCTGGGAGATCTAAGGACAGAATGGTGACTATAATTAACAATACTGTATTGTATACTTGAAAGATGCTGTTAGAGGTTTAATGTTCTCACCACTAACAACAACAAAATGGTAATTATGTGAAGGTTGCGTTAACTAACCCTATGATGGTAAAATTTCACAATATATACGTGTATCAAATCATCACATTGTACACCTTCACTTAAACAATGTTACATGTCACTTATATCTCAACAAATCTGAAAAAAAAGAAAGAAAAGGCTTTATTGGGAAGAGATAAAGGAATACAATGGTGCATTCGGGAAAGGAGAAGCAGCTCTATATTCAGACCCCAAACAGGGCAAGGAGGGGTCATCACAGAGAGGCTGCAATGGCTATTTATCTCCCACTGGGACAAAAACATCCAGAAACACAGGGCTTTTATGTAGATGCCATATGTCATCACAAAGTCTCCGCAGTCCTTAATAAGCCCGCATTCCCAGGAAGTAACTAGAAACCAGGACAGAACCCTGTGGATTTATGCCTCCTTAGTATCATGAAAACATATCTCTTCCTTCAGCGTTTTCTGCCATTACCCTGAAGCAGGCTCTTATCATTCAAGGATCTCCCAACTGGCCTTTGATCTTCAAAGATCTCTCTTCCACACACTTGTTAATGATCCTTCTGCAAAGAAAATCTCCTAGTGTTACTCCTCTGCCCTTCGATGGCCTTCAAAAATGTTCCAACTCCGTAGCTCGATACAAAAGTCCCTCAGACCGTGACCTCTCTCTCTCAACCGCATACTTTACCATTTATCTTTTGTTGCAGCCATCACCACACCACCAGCACCACTTACTCCATGCTTATTATGTGCCAGGCACTTTGCTAAGACCTTTACATTCACTGTCTCATTCAATCCTCATAACAATGACATTGGATAGAATTACCACCTTCATTTTACAGAGGAGGAGACTAAAGGACAGTGAGGTTACATAACTTGCCCAGATCATGTAGCTAGATATAAACAGCAGAACCAAGACTTGACCCCACATAGCTGAACTCCAAACGGTGATGCTGTAACTACCTAAATAAATTGCTTATTCTTATCCAAATTAACATGCTCATTCACAATTCTGTGCCTCCAAACATTCTGTTTCCTCTACATGGTATCCCCCTCCTCCTCAGCCCCCCTTTTTAAATTGAATTTATTGGGGTGACAATGGTTAGTAAAATTATATAGGTTTCAAGTGTACATTTCTATAATACATCATCTACATATTGGCCAGCCCCTTTCTCTAGCTAATTCTTACTCATTCCTCAAAATTCATGTTCTTTACCTTTCCTGAGAAGTTTTCCCTGATACCCCTGTTCTGGTTAGACACCTCTCTTCTGAGCTCCCAGAACACCCTCTGTGAACCTCCGGTACAGATGTAACAGACAACTACAACTATAATAAAATGTAGTAACAATAAAATAAAAAACAATAAATTTAGTAATTGCCCCTCACCTCCACCAAACAATGAGCTCCCCAAAGGCAGAGATGTGTCTTAACTTTACATCCCTAGTGCTCAGTTGGTTAAACAAATGTACAGATGAATGAACCAATGAAGGTCAGTAGAGGGAAATAAAAAAAGATACCAAGGGTTTACTTCAATGTAAACAATGAATAATAAGAAAATGAGAGTGAAAGTGAAAAAGCAGCAAAATTCAAAGGCTAAGTAAGTTCCCTGAATAGTTTATAAACCCCCTTTCAAAGTCTGGGTTCATTTTCTGGTAGGGAATAGAAATCAAATATTCAGACTGACCCCTGCATAGGTGAAAGATCAAAGTTGAGAAGAGTGTCTTCTCCCAGCCAGAGAGAACCCACAGATGGATGTCACAGGAGGCCAGAGATGCCAAGCTAAACAAAGGCACCAGGAAACCACCCATGGACTTCGGAACCAACAGGAGGTTTTATAAACCTTAAAGGTAGGAAGCCTTAAAGATAGGGCTGGCAGAAAGTGTACACTTGGGAATGTGAGCAAGCAGTGCAAACAAAATTTTAGTCTTTACCAACGTGCTCCCAGGAAGCATTACAAATTGGGTATATTCACCAAAGGGTAAATGTCTAAGAGATTTAGGTTGTCCTCTCACGATCCGCTGTCCAAATCCTACTGCCTTTCAAGGTCTATTTCAAATGCCCCTTGTTTTATGTAGCTTTTCCCAATATCTGATCAAGAGTGACTATTCCTTCTTGGAATCCCTTCAGTTTTATCCCTCTTTCAAGTCCCTCCTAACAGATTGCTTTGATTGGAGTTTTATATATACTCATGAGACAGTGAACTAACGGAAGGAGCACTACGCTTTCCTCAGACCCGGCCCAGAACCAACATTCAATACATATTTGTTGGACTGAAGGGAATCTGTTTTGCAAGGGTGTGGTCTGCAAGACATTGCTAAGACGGGAACTGTGAGTACTTAGACCCAGAAGGAGGTCTTGGCTTTCAAATGGGAAAACAAAAGGATACCATTACAAAGATCTAGAAAAATATACAAAGTCACCAGGTACTGAGTTAGGATGTCAGCATAAAACAGGTGAAGTATATCAACCTCACAGAAGGACAGGGTCAGTCAGCCTTGATAGTCAGTGGATGAATATACCTCAGAAGACCATGCAAGGCACAGAGAAGCAGTCAGAGGGAAAAGTTAAACTTCCATGAGCCAGTATCTCAGAGAGACAGCTACGGATCTCAGAGGAAGGCAGCCTGGAACATAGAGGGTTCCACATAAGTCAGAATAAAATTAATCTTGGGGGAGAAAAAGGAGTCTGGGATGGAGTGAGAATTCACCTCCTCATCCCCGGAAACTGCTCAAATTTTGGTCACTTTTTTCAGCACCAAACTAAAACTTACTGTTGCCACTTTTGTTCAACTCAGTTATGTCACATCTGGTCCAATGGTCCCTGTCCATCTACAAATGTCTCAATATGGTCTAGATGGTCCACACTCTACAAAACTCACTCACCCTCAAGAACATCAAGGACTGTCCTGAGCTCCCTTACACCACGAGCACAGCAAAGGAAAGCTGAGGCTCCAGGAGCCCCTGACAGCTGTCCCACCTCATCTCCAACCTCTTACCAGCTGATACTGGCGGCTGTACAAGTCATGGCAATTGTTGAAGATATACTCATATGTGGAGTTCAAACAGGCCTTCACACAATCCTTTACCACTTGGCTGGCTCTTGGAGGGCTCTGCAGTTCTTGCACCTGCCAATTAATAAAAGAAATATGGGCACAGGATCCTGCTCACCTGGGTGGGAACCCCTCCTAGAACTCCCCGAAACTAGTGCAGATTCCCCTCTCTGGGTTTCTGGACCTTGTCCTGGGGTGAAATTGCCAAGACAGCTGATAGTGAGAACTGCCAAGCCCGTCCTTGTTGATCCATAGTCTTCTCACAAGTAACCCAGGGAACAGGTGTACAGAAATGTGGGCTTAGAGGTGATGATTCCTATAGCCTCAGAATGCCAAATGATTCTTATTTGGGCCAGGTCCCCAGCCCAGTTCATCTCTTACCTTCATTCTGAAGAAAGTAATGCTGGTCAGCAAATCCACTGTGGACTTTAAGTCCTGAAGCCGCTCAGGGCTCCCAGCAGGGAAATTATTCTGTTGTAAATCAAGCAAATGTAAGAAAGGAACAGAGAAATATGAACACCTTCCCTGACAGAAGCAATGAAATCAAAAGCTTCCTTACCTACTACCTACTGGGATTTTCCCTAGTTGAGATGGAAAAAAAAAAAAAGCTGTAATACTACAGCTTTTCCACTGACACAGACAGGCCCTTGCCAAAAGCAGGGGTTAATAACCCCTAGCCCTGAAAGCAACACTTCCTAGCCCCAACCTCCTTCCCATGCAATGTGTGTGCATTTGCACAAATGAACACACAGACACACACATATACACACACACACACATTTTTCTTGGGTGAAGATTCTTACACCCAAACAGTGAGTTCTTCAAAAGTTACAATCTAACTGTATATCCTGGAATATAAGTGGAGCCACACTACAGATTAGACTGAGATCCAAGACACGTGCTTTCTGTAAAGTGGACCCCAGCCTCTTTTCTGGAGCCAGCAGATGGCAGAGCTCTGAGCAGAACTGCTTTTGGAGTGAGTTCCTTGGGACCTTCCCATCATGCCTCACTTCACTCCCTTTGGCATAAAGTCTAGGAAGACACTGCCAAGGACAGCTGAAGGGAGCTGTTGAAGCACTTTCCACTTTAAGGGTCGCTTTTTTAAACCTGCAAATGGCTTACTTATATGCTAAATACAAGATATACAGTCTACTCGCCTTTAGTCATGCAAATGGAGAGCATCAGAAGTGCAAATGATTAAAACCTCACTTCCTTTTTAACTTTGGTTATTTTTATACTTACTTTTCAATGTGGGTGTATTGCCTGTTCTGGAAATTGACAACACTTTAAAGTAAGTAATGAAGCCATTCTAAGAGGATCTAACTTAAGAAGAACTGAAAAACTGCCCATTTCCCTGTCCTGCCCTGTTCAGGTGCCCACCCTCCTACTGCATCTATTTCTTCCATTCTAGAAATAGACGACCTCTGCTACAAATTACCTGCCCAAGTCAAGCTACTCTCTTTCTCTTTCCCTTTAGCCGGATTCTCACAACTTCCCTGGAAAATGAGGAGAGTATGGAAACATGTAAGAAAAAAAAGTAATTATCTAATTTTTTAAAGGGGCACTTCTGGAAGAGATTATCCTCAGGAGACTGCCTAATGAGAATGTCATCGGAGAACTTGACAGAGTGATATGAGTGGGGTTGGAAAGCCAACTGCCTATAAAAAAATCAACCACACCTGCAGCTATTCACACACTGCATGGTCCTTAGAGTTTGCAGAACCACAGGTGTCAGGGGCACTGGCCACGCACATGCACGCAATGACACAGACCAATTTTCCTTGTCTTCGATCTTTGTAGCCAAGATTGGCCTACAGTCTGTCTAGACTGAGCTGATATTATCTGTCATCCCACCCCACAGCCATGTCTTCACTCACCCTGTATGTAGAGAGGTCAATCCTCAGTGAGTTGTGCAGCTGGTCTAGTAGTTTCACAAATCTCTCTTTCTGAGGGTGGGAAACAAATAACAGGGAAGAGAGAAATAATCTGTTTCTGAGCTCCCTAGACTATAACAGAAACAGAGCCATCTCTGGATGAGAAGGAGACATTGGGTTGGGGATACATCCTTTCCTATCCCTGCCCCTGAGGAGAGTAACAACATGTAAGGAAGAAATGGAACTGGTGGCCCCTGTTCTATCTCTTAGCAGCTCTGTCTCAAACTAGGGAATCTTTTCACACTGGCAATGGGAGTGGAAATCCCTAGGAGGGAAAACAGCTCTTTCTATACAAGAATCAACTGGAGATGACCAGTGAGTACATCTCCACCCCTTTGAAACTCTAACTCATCTTAGTCAAATAAAGGGAAACTCCAAACACATTCTCCAACCTATTCCTGAGTTTGTGGTCTCCTGACTTATCTTGGGGTAGCTCATAGCAGTTACACAGCCACAGCCTAGCAGTAATGATGTGAGGGAGAAATAGTGATGCATTTGGAAGGTGATCAGGCAGTCCTGAGAGAGTTTCTTTAAACCACGTTCCACATCATTTCCCTTAGTTTATACTTTTTTAATATTAAATAAATAACATGTACTACTTTAATAGTTGATTTTTATAGAAAAGGTATAATTAAATGTGGAATCACATGCCTATAGGCTGTGTAGCATAGCCCTACTAGAACTATATTGATTAGATGATATGTCATTAGTATTAAGTCAATATATGATGGGACGAAACAATAGATCTGGTATATGACTGGCCTAATCAATGATATTAATTCATCTACAGAAAGACTATTAACAACAAGAAAATGTGGTTAGTACCATAAACAGGGCTCGGAGACCCAGTGGATTTGGAGGCATCAGTAATTTTGTACCTAAAGAGGTAATCTTTGTTGTGGGTCAAAGATATTTCATTCAGTTTATACTGAAGTTATACCAGGAGACATTCTGAGTAAGGATTTACCTTCTCAAAAGGAAAGAGCACGCCCTGAGTAGGAAAACAGTCCAGACACTAGAAAAGGGATAGGCTCAGGTATACACTGGTGTTCTTGCTTAGACATCAGTCTCATGTGAACTTAAGTGGCATGAATCTGTCATAGAGAGACTGAATAATATTTTAAAAGGTCCATTTGTGGATCTGCAGGACTAAGGAACATGGTAACTTGACCAAGTGCTTGGTCTAGAGAGGTTCTACCTGAGCCCAGGTAGCACCCCCCACCCCAAACCATAGCAGTACTGTTCTTCTCTCATATCCATGTCTGAGGAGAGTTTATCATAAGTCTACATATCCATATGAAATAAGGATAGTGTATTAGCAGTCTACAGACCCATAAGGAAACAAGTTCATCTATATAGGTAGTTATCTATCTAAATTATAGGCTTATCGACCAACTCTACAGTATCAATCATGAAAAATCAAATTTTATTAATGAATAACAAATGGGTAGTTATGTTTTTTACATCACACTCACCCCAAAGTTGGAGGCTGCAAAGCGATCAGAAGCAGAGACATTGGTGGAGGCGGTTGTGTGGGCATAGTAGGCATTGATGTTGGCCAGTAAGGTGCTCATCACTGCTGGCACACCAGGACACATGTACTTGGATGACAAACATGCAAAGTGCCTGAAAAACAGCACCCTTAGTCTCAAAGACTCTTCAGGGCTTGCAGTGATAGCCAAGTAAAGAAAAGACTTCACTGATGTGTATGAAGCTTCCAATCACCGTGGCATACAAGGATCTTCATAATTTATTCATTCAAATATGTATTCAGTGAGCACCTACCACGTGCCAGACCCTGTGCTAAGTGCTAGAAGCCAAAGATGGGATCGCTTGGCAGAGAAAGTAAGCGTTAGAAATAAGCCAATAATCCAAGGGGTGCTATGCAAAAACACTGTGGAAACATACAGGAAGAGCACCTAAATCAGGACTGTTGGGGGCTGGAAGGGATTAGAAAAAAGCTTCCCAAAGAAGAGATGGGAATAGAGTCAATGGAATTGTAACAGCTATATACGATGTCAGAGGGGTAACAGACTGGGGGAAGGGGGGTATTACTTTGTGAGGGGTGTAAATGTCTAACGATTGTATTGTTTTGTACACTTGAAACTAATAAAAATAAATAAAAAATAATTTTATGCTAAAACATTAAAAATAAAATAAAAAGAAGAGATGATTGAAACAAGTCTTAAAGGATTAGTAAGAAATCAAATGCAGCAGTGTGCAGACAATCAGAAATTGTATTGCAAAGACAAATACATTTATTACACAGTGATTCATTTGGGAAACCTCAGTTTATCCACTGTTCAGGTGTTTCATAGAGGAATACCAAGAAATGAGAGAGAAGAGGTAGATACAGAATAGATAATAAAAGGATTTGTCCTAAATGCTATAGTAAAATTTGTAATAAAGGCATGGTGTGATGAGATTAGTTTTTCAGAAAGGTCCCTTTGATGATAAATTGGAAGACTTGGAGAAAGAGACTACGACAGAAAGATCAGTTGAAGAGTAATTGCAATAATTCAGAAAGGAAGCAAGCAATAAAGCACTAAATGGAACAGAGTAATGGTTAAGAGCACAGACTCTAGTCAGACTCTGGGTTTGAATCTCACCTCCACCCATCACTAAATGACCTTGGATAAATTACTTAAACTTCTCTATACCTCAGTTTTCTTATCTATAAAATGGGGAAAATAATGATTTTTTTCAACCCCTCATTGGGTTGACATAAGCATTAAATGAGTTAACATTCATAGAGTGTGTAGACCAGTGCCTGGCACGTAAGGAAATGCTACATAGAAGTTGTTGTTATCTTCGTTATCATTATTGTTGAGCTATAGCAATGCTGATAGATTAAAAATATTTAGGAGGCAGAACCTAGAGGTTTTAGAGATTGGATGTTGGCAGTTAAAAGGACAGTAGTAAGAAAGAAAAGTTTAGGGTGACTCCTAAATTTTTTTGGACAACTGCATAGAAAATTGTTCCATTTACTAAAATAGGGATATAGAAAGATAAGCGTATTGGGTGGAGATGATGTTGATTTGGAATTTAGTCATGCTGAACTCACAACGCCTGTGGGAATACCCAGGAAGCAGCTGAAAATGGATCTGAAATTTAGGAAAAGGCCTGATCTGGAGAAAGCAATCTGGGAGCCCTTAGCCCAGAAGTCGAGGTTGAGGTCACCGGTTTGGATAAGATCATCTCGGGAGAGTGAACAGAATAAGAATGGCAGAGAGGCCATTCTTAAACTCCACTTCTCACCACATTTCTTCTTTCCGTCTATACAGAACTTCTTGTAATTCCTTGAATAGTCTATGCTCTGTTACATCTTAGCACCCCAGTACTTACCCTACCAAAAATACCCTTCCTTCTTTTCTGTATTTCCAGATTCAGTTCAAGTGTCAACTCTTTGGTGGCTTCCCTCACAGGCCTCCCCTAAATTTAGATGCTCTCATAATACCCTGCGATTATTTCTACCAGAGCATGTATCACATTATATTGTAACTGTTTCTTGGTCTGTCTCCTGCTCGAATGAGTTCCCCAAGCACAGAGGCCCATCTTACTCATCTTTGTGTTCTCAGCGTCTAGCACAATGTGCGACACATAGAAGAAACCCAATGAAAGTTTGCAGAATAAATGAAGCACAGCCAGGGCAAGAGCTACCCACTGCTTACCTACGGCTGCTTCCTAAGCACAGTTCTAGTGGCAGCCTCACCAACAGACAAGCTATATCTCTTCTCACAGTAGGCGGGAATTTCTCTTATGAAGTCTTGGTCAGCTCCAGACTCAGCTGCTTTCCCTACAGTTAAGTGCCCTCTCCAACATCCAGGTGAATTTATGAAAGCTTGTCTGTCACACACAAACACATGAGCACATGTGCCCTATCTCCTCAGGCCTGTGATGTTTAGGCAGGTTTGTCCTTGCATACCCTCCTGCCTGCCCTTTTCCCTTCCTATGTGTTTCCCCGAAAATAAGACCTAGCCGGACAATCAACTCTAATGCATCTTTTGGAGCAAAAATTAATGTAAGACCTGGTCTTATTTTACTGTAATATAAGACCGGGTCTTATCTAACATAATATAAGACCAGTCTTATATTAATTTTTGCTCCAAAAGACACATTAGAGTTGACTGTCTGGCTAGGTCTTATTTTCGGGGAAACACAGTAACTCTGAACTCTGGGGTAGACATAAAAATACCTTCTCCCTCAGTCATTGATAAACACATTCCCTTTATACATATCCCCTCTTTGTCTTGGGGTATAAACCCACCTCACCCAGCTCAGATAGGGAAGCAACGAATCACTGAACATTACCCCACTAAGGACCTGTCTACCCTGTCAGTGTGCCTTCATTAGTCACCCCAAGGGTTAGTAGCCACTTCCCAAAACCCCAGGGGAGTCTTACGTCATGGCCTGATATATGGATTCAATGCCATAGCGCATGGCAAATTCATCCACAATTTCTTGGGCAGTCTCTTCAAAGTACACCTTCCATGCATCATCTCCTCGAGCCTCAGGGATCCGGACTCCCCCACTGCCCTGAATGTCTGTGAGGTAATGGAAAAGGTTCTGCAGGAGACAGAGCAAAGGAAGGATATATTACGTATATATTAAAAACAAAAACAATATCTGCTGGTAAAATGTGTCTAGGGTTCCACCGAAATTCTATGCTTCAAGTCTTTGCTCAGTTCCTCCTGTGGCCCCAAAAGTCTGTTCTCACATTAGTGAAAGAGAACTGAGGCTGGGACTGGGACGTGGGCTGCCCAGTAGCACAGTGAGCCAAAGACAGAACCAAACACAGGACCCAGCTCTTTCAACCATCTAGCAATCCTATTCATTATCAAAGCCCCCTTCCAGCACTGCACTCGACACCCTATCTATGAAGGGCTGGCTCACCTCATGGAGACACGTATACTGCACATGATACGGCGCTACCTTCTCCTCCCCCTTGATCTCCACATTGATTTGAAGTCTGATAGCTCCTGAGACGGCTGATTTGTCTGTCCTTTTCTCTAGGAAGGAAAGAAGACTGGAGATTGACACCAATGCAACTACAGACAGTGTGCCGTCCCCATCCTGGCTTAACCCAAGGAGAAGGCGGCACTGACCCAAGGGTTCACCTAATAGGGTGAACTTATTCCAATGACCACATAGTCCACAAACACCCCAAATATTCCCAAGAAGAATTCTATTCCATTAGGAGAATAGGGGGCTAACGGCACTAGGGATGAGTATGAAGATGAAAGGGCCTTCAGAAATCTGGAGAATGCCAGCTGCAGTGAGCTCCAGCCACCCCCACTTCTCTGTCCCCCATCTGTACCCAGGTTTTCTACAGGTAAGGCAGGCTCTGTATAGAGGTATGCTTTAGCGATTGAGTGGTGGTTTTGGCAGATGGGATTTTCCCCAAGTTCCCCACTCATGCTCTCCCTTCCCACCACCTTTCTCTGGTCCTGTTTCCTCACCCAAGTTGTACCAGACGTCCATTTCGCCACTCAGTGTCCGAACCTCGATGATGGTTTGGCCAAGGAAATCGTCGGACTCCCGCTTCAGGCGCTGCTTTACTCTCGACTTGATGTCATCATCCTCATCCCACACACGTACTTTAATGCGGTCAGAAGAGTTGTGGCACTCACTGGGGGAGAATTAGGCAGGCTCGGTGAGCGACAGACCCAGCAGCCCCCACTCTTACTACTTCCAATTCCCTCCCAAAGCTCCACCAACTGTACTTGAGGCCCTGAAAAGAAGAGAAGGAGTCAGAGAACAGTGGTACTACAGTTCCTAGTGAGTCAAGCTATCCCAACAAATGGCTCTTCATTCCTCAGTCATATCATTATCCAGTCCTTACTGCTTTGAGACCAAAATTAAAGAGGGAGAAGAGTAATTAGAAACAATTCTGATTTCCTGCGCAGCAAGCTCTCTCAGCAACACTGAGAGGAAAACAGCTGGACAGATGCTACACGGCCCGAGGAAGCCCCTGCTAGTTCCCTTGCCAGTCAGTAAAGGTGTTCATGTTTACGGTATGTCCATCTGGTCACAGCTGCTTAGCCTTCTCTCTAGCTCACCCATATATCTAAGTATGTGCTTGGTAAACTTCTAGCATGCTTTAATATCCACTGGAATTGTCATTTCCTCTGTCATGTTTGCTTTGAAGAAGGGAGTTTGTGCAGGTTCCCCATCTTCCTTCTTCTCCTTCCCCAACAGGTGCTTTCTGGGTCCAGTTGCCTCACCCAAAAGTTGTACTTGACAGAATTGAATGTTCTTTTCTCTGTGCTCTCATTACATCTTTGCACATTCCATCAAAATACTATAATTACTAGTCTACTGAAAAACAATAGACAAATCAAAAATGAGCTTCTTGAAGTCAGGGATTGTCTTATACATTTTTAGATACACAATATCATGTATAGTGTCTTGTACAGAATAGGGTCTTAATGAATTATTTACTAAATGGATAAAGGTAGGCAAAATTGACTACAGAGCCAATTCATTTAGAATAAATCATAAGAAGGGTTCGAGCAGGAACCACTCCGATTCTCAAACAGGTGCTCCCCCCAGGACCTGTGGCCTCTGGATTAGAGATTGCTTTCACTCAGCCCCAAGGAGTCAACAAAAGAAGGTCTCTACATAGCCAGCCTGCTTGGCTGATTCAAACTCTTGGTCCTAGGCCTTAGGGGTATGAGAAACCATCTGGAGTCTCCAGACTTTAGTCCAAATCCTAGGCGAGAGCCTGCCATTTTCTACAGCCATCCCTTAATTGTCTTATGAAACAGTCCGTAAGAAAGTGAGATAATAGAAAAAGGAGGATGGAAACTGAGGCAGGAAAAAAAGCAGAGCCCGTTAAGGGAAATGGACACTTCTCCATACCACAGATTTCTTCCTTCAAGCCAGAATTACCCAGCTGTAGAACAAGGACCTTCCTTCCCCACTCCTCAGACGAGCCTAACCCTTCGTAGGTAGGACGGCAGGGCTGAGAGGTACACAATAGGTGGTCAGTCCCTGGTCTGTCGCTGGGCAGTAATAAACTTTTTCTAATGCTAGGAAAAGAAGTACAGAATGCCGGGGGCCCCTTTAATAGCCCTACTTAAGACCGGGTTCGGGTGGAGTAGCCCTGGTACAACAGTCCATGAGAAGACACCCAGAGAAAAAAAATGGCTGCTGCCCAACTGAAGCATGTGAGAAATGGGTTTTCTCTACTGCCTCTGCTCCATCCCTCCTAAGAGCCAAGCCCAGAACAACAGGATTTAATGCTGCTCCCAAATACACAGTCCCAGGTAAGACAAAGCCCTCTGTGACTTACAAATGGAACTTCTCCTCCCAAACAGGATTCAGATTCCCAAAAATGGTCTTGGTACGCTTCTTGGTTTTGCCCACTTGCACAGTCACATACGGGTCACTGGATCCCGTCTTGTCCTTGGCTTGTAGGCCCTGGGCACACACCACTGCAACCCAAATACAGAGGAGGAGGCTTCAGAGTATGCTCCCAAAGTCAGAAGTCCTCCATAGCATGATTCCTCTGTTCTCCATCTTAGAGCAGCCGCTCCCTGCTCCCTTGCTCAGGAACCCTAACCTCACTCCTCCACATCTCTCCTAGTCCTGGGCCACCCGCCTTTCCCTCAAAGCCTGGCCCAAGAATCCCACCTCCCCACCGGAGCCCTAACTGACTACTTACCCCTACACCGGTCCTGACCTCCTCGGATACATGCATGCTTCAGCCACACCCACCCAGCTCGTAAACCGCTGCTTAACTATTTCCTGATCTCCTAACCCCAGCTCTTGTACTATCAGACTGTTAACCAAGTCTATAACAGATTGTTACCAAATCCTTCAAAACACAATTCCTATCATTTGAGGTGCCAGTCTGGCCTCTCCCAGCCTCCCTGGCACCAGGGCCTAGGAGAGGAAGAGTAATGAATAATGAGACCCTCCTTCTCCCCCTCAGTTCTGCCTTCTTTCTCCCCGGCCCCTTGCTCCCTCACACCCAGGTGGCTTCTTCCCCAGGCCCCTCCCCACAGCCTCCGCCATCCTGTGCCCCACACTTCGGCCTGCTCACCAGTGATGGTAATCTTGGCCGACCATTTGGAGGTGCCATCTAGCACACTCTGCTTCACTGTTTTCATCTGTTGCACGTGGGCAACTTTGCTCACAGTGAAGACATCCCGGATAACTTCAAAGATCTCTGGCTTATTCCGCTCTCGGATCTTCATGCGGTCCTTCATGGCCATGATAATGTTCTGGGTCCGATCCTCAGCTCCATGTTTAGAGCTCTTTTCTGCAGCTCCTGAAGGACGGACAGAGACAGAAAGGAGGGTAACCAACAGGCCACCTACTAGGCCAAGGGTCAGGCTGAGGAACGGGGCCTGGGAGATATCACTGAGGAGCGGGAGAGGCGGAGGCAGACTGGGGTATCGCTGAGAAAAGTTAACCGTGTATGGCGCCTGCTGGAGTTTACTGCCTGGCCAGTGGAGTTGAAAATGCAGCTCTAAGGGTAGCAACAACTTGATCATTGTTATGGGGGGGTTATAGTATATTCAGATACATGCTGAACTTATTTGTTAAAAAAAATGAAGTTCAATCTGCAGACGGCTTTGAATTTCTCCATCCAGATGGTAATTGAGAGATAACCTGCAAGTCTAAGGCCAAAATGTGACCAATGGGTGATATCACCCAGTCTGCTTAGCTGGATGGGAAGGGTGGTGGGTGGGCATGACAACTCCACCAGGCTCATCCAATGTCCAAGCCATGATACAGTTCCCACAACTGGTCACAGCATATAGGTGGGTTCTGCCGCACAGCTCCAGTGCCTTTTATCTCAGAAAGTAGTGTGGTATGGTGAGGAAAGTATGGCCTTTGGTATCAGACGGACTCGGGTTAAATCCTGACTCCACTACTCCTTGCTGGGTAAACCGGTTTCAGGAAAGAATATGGCACTTATCTCTCAGGGTTGTAAGAAGCATTGTATTAGTATACATAAAGCCCTTGGCCCCCGTACCTGGCATCTAGCAAGTACACAATAAGTGGTCACTATTATTGTTACCATCTGGCAGAGATGGCAAGGGCCATCTTCACCACCTGTGATCCTAGCCAGCTCATCTCAGAGGCAAGCAGGCTCCCCTGCTGTCCTGAGGATTGTGGCCGAACACAGACTCCTCCTGGTACTTCACCCACCAGGCTTCCCAGAAAGGGCCCATCCTCCCTTTACTGGCCCTGCAGACTGGCTCTTACCTCTCTTGCATCTCCAAAGGCTTATTAGGCCTTTACTACAAAACCTGGAACAAAAAATAAAGGGCAACAGCAGCATCCTAGTCCTGGGAGGATGGCAAGCAGGTTTCCTGTCCAGGGAAGCCAAGAAAAGGGCATTTCATTCCACTCTGTGCTTCAGAGAAGGCTTAGGCCAAGATGCTTTCTGCTACATGAAAAATGACCTGGGCTGCATCCTACTCTTGCCATTTAGCAGATCCCACGCAATACTACTTCCTTGGACTGGGACCTTGAGGAGGTCGAGCCCCTTGCTAGAGGGTTTCCGGCAAGCAGCCAACACAGCTGCTAGTTCTCAGCAATTAAAGGACCTGCTGGCAACTGTGCCTGTCACTCCCTCATGATAGGTTTGGGCAAAGTCATCACCAGCATTGTCTTCAGGCAGTCTTTTTAGAGTCCCCTCTCTTCCACTGACTTTGTTCTGCATATCTCTTTATGTCTACCGTAGCCATGCAACTAGCACCAATCAGGGCTCTTCAAAGAAGCATATTTTAAGAGAACAATTCCTCAAGGCCTCTCCCTCCTTTGTAAGTCACGTATCTTTCTTTGGGATCATGAAATGCTTGTGTCTGAAGGTGACCTTCCTTTCTCCTATCACAATCCTTGAAGATTTCATTGCTATGGCTTGGCTCTGAGTGACACGTGGGAGATGTGGAGGGATGAGAAAACTTTCCCACATCCCCACCCCTGCCCCTCCGGGGTCCAGCTGTGCAAGCCCAGCAGGAACGGAGCAAGGAGGCAAGAATTTGGAGTGCTACCTGCTCCTTTGACAGAAACATTTTTTCCTGCTCTTATTCTCCCCACTCTATGATGGCAGCACCAATCACATATTTAGTCAGGGCCTTGAGAGTCTGGCACATTCTACTCTGGCACCTCTGCCGGATCCATTTGAAACTTCTGTTCCTGGCACTGTTGTCTAAAAGCTTCATACATAAGCAAGGAATAAATGCTGCCTTCCCTGGGTCCTAGGGTCTAGACCCCAGGAGGTTCCTCTGTGAGGCCTGGAACCTCACAAAACTCTCTCTCTTCTCATTAGTCTCGGTGCCCAATTAAACATGTTCTAGTCATTTGGGCACTACGGCCACTGTGGTGAGTACACGACGGAAGTGCAGCCTCTGGGACTGCCTGAATTCTAGAAGAGATTCCAGCTCCCCAGAGGGCCACAGAAAGCTCAAAGAATTTGTCCTAAAGGTGTTTAAGAGGGTGCTGTAAGACCTGTTACTTGGAAAGGCAATGTCCCCTGACTCAGAACCCTACCTTCTCTGAAAAGGAAAGGACTTCAGAATCAGGTAGACAGAGGAATGACGCCCAGCCAGCCTAGCTTTTCATTGCCAGACTACCTTGGAGAGGCCCTCCTGCCCCTGCACCCCACCCCTCAGCCCGCAGGGGCACTCACGCTGCAGGCAGTCAGCGTTGAGCAGGTCCTGGCACTTCTCGTGGCACTTGACTCCACACTCGCTGCAGCGCATACCCTGCCGGGCAATGCCCCAGAGCAGGCCTTCGCACTCATAGCAGTAGGTCGGGGTCGTGGCTGTCCAGACCTCAAAGTTGTGGGGTGTGGTGCACGAGATAGGGTAGATTAAGGCCTGCAGGGTCTTCTTATACACGTGGGATTTCTGAAAGACACAGACCCCAGCACCCACCAGCGACTCTGGGTCTCTGCTGGGAGATACCAGAACTGAGATACTTGTAGGGCAATCAAAACCCTGGTTTCTCCTCTGGGAGTAGAGAAGATGCTCTAGACTGGCCCAGCCCATAGCCCAGCCTGACAGAGAGGAGCCCCCAATGTCATGTGCACCTAGTTGTTCAAGACAGGTCTAACCTGCCTGCTGGGTCTGAGCCTTGTCCCAGCATTCCAGCTTCCTAGGGAAACGGAGGGTACTGGCCACAACATAAAACCCTGAGTTCAGTGGTCACATACTCTTACATGAGACTTGGGCTGACCCCCTGGTCTGGCCCCTTACTTCTCCCCGTAAGGAAGACTGAGAATAGATGCTCTCTATCCGTTTCATTAATGATGTGTGCCCAACACTCTTGAATTCCCAATAATTATGGCTTCAGAGAGGATCACCAGTGGATGGCCAGATCTTTAGGCCAGCGGACTTGTGAAAGCCCACAGATCACTTACCAGCTCTTCATCCTTGAGAGAGGTGCGTGTAGCCATTGCAGAAGTAATCCCTGCCTTCCGGGATTGGACCAATGACTGTGAGAGAAGACCCGCTGTCAGCCCTGGTTATCAGCAAGGGCTGGCAAAATCCTGGGAAGGGAGTTTCAGTGACCAAAGCAACTTGACTCTAACTTATTACCTTCTCCCTTCTCTCTATTTTTACTGTCATTGAGAGGGACTGCCCATAAGTAACAGGTAACAAGCAACCCAGGTTGAGATCCAAAACCTAAGGCCCTTAGAGGACTGTTCTAACAATATTAGAACAGCACTTCTCTCAGGGTACCTATCATCCAAAGAGTTTCTCTTTCCTTCACAATTTTTAGGTACCCAACCTTTTTTTATAGAAAGGCAAGGAAAAACTAAAACTTTAGAATGACAGTAGGAAATAGGTAATTAAGAATAGAATAAACGCACAATTCAGAGTCACATTCAAGAACCACTCCATGCTATTTGTCCTCTGTGCCCTGGTATCACCCCATGCCCACAGCATCCCAGGTGGCTGTAGAGGCCAGCAGCCCAGATGAGCATGGCACCTGACAGGGCCAATGCAGCCTCAGTCCAATCAGGCAGGGCAGGGGTTAAGTCTGAGAGCTGGGGCTGCCCTGCTAGCCAGGCTCTTATATAGAGGGGCCACACATATCTGCCAATCCCAGGCTTTAGGGACAGCCCCTGGAGAGGCACATGGTTTCCCTAAGGCAGGGGACAATGGGCAGAGAGATGCTGGAATATCAGTCCCAGCAGGAGAAACAGTTGGGAGGGGCCCGGGTGGTTTGGGATACGGACTCTTGTAGGGGATAGAAAAGGGCTCTGGAGACACTCACCATTGCCTTGCAGAGGAGAGCAGGAAAAGGAACAACATGACGTTAAAGCTCCCCAAGGGCATAAAGAAACTTTCAGAGGCAACTCAGAGGTTCTTCCCTATAGCCCAGTGTAGGCAATATGTCCCAACCCCCTTCTGCCTCTGTCCACTACAAAATGTCTTCAATCCAGACAGCTGGCCAAGGCCCAAGGCCTAGAGCTTCTATTCTAAGGATAGTTATGCCAGAAAGTGAAATATAGGCAAGGTTAAAAGCTAGAGAGGGGAAACGAGAAAGGAACAGGACACTGCTATACGAACAGTTAAGCAAAGAGGAGCTGGTGGGCAAGAGAAAGTAGAGGATGAGAAAAAAGCGGAAGAAAAGAAAACAGGAAGAGAAAATAAGAGGAGACAGAAGACAATGAAAGAAGGTAATAAAAAAGAGATGACGTCAGAATGTATCTTCTTCCAACCAGCTTGATGAAGACTTGGTGGGAGAAGAGGCTCATCAGGAAGGAGGAGGAGGGAGGAGATACACAAACAGGAATAAAAGGAAGGAAAGAAAGAAATGATTAAGAGAAAATGGCAGAGGACAGTTCTATTCAGCCAACTAAGGAGAAAAAAACTCGTGGAGAAAAAAGATAGAGAATGGAGGAGAAACGGGAAAAGAAGTGCACAGAAAAAACAGAACAGACTGAATTAGGAGGAAAAAAACCCCAAGGAAAACAGAAGCAGAAAAGGGTAATATGGAAAAGGGTTCGAGTCTTGCTGAACATCTAGCTGTAGAGCTCTGGGAGAGCCTGGCCCCACTCCACCCTATCCACTAGACTCTGGAAAATTCCTTAAGCTGATCCTGCTTTAGGAAGTATGACCCAAAATGGTAGCTTCTGGTCACCCTGGAGGGCCTGAGATCAGCTTTAACGCCTAAGTTTGTTTCAATTCAATTCCACAAATTTTTATCATTACCTCTCAGTGCCAAACACTGAGTTAAGGACTAGAGGCACAGAGATAGTCTAGAAAGCCTATGTCTTGGGAAGAGACCGTCACTTGACCTCCAAGAAGATGCACTAGTCACGCTCCTCACACACTGAGCTCAATGACGTAGGTCGGGGCTAGAGGCAGTTCCCACTCCCGGCCCTCAAAGAAGGCTGTGGGGATCTCTAGAGGAACTAGAGACATAGGAGACAGCTCCAGAGCCCCCCTTTGAGGGCCAAAGCTATAAATGTTTCAAGTGGGAGCTTGAGCTTATGAATAACCTGGAGCTCCGAAGAGGGAGTGAGGAGAACAAGTTCCCACTGAAGCCATCACTAACTTTCAGTAAGGCCTTAAATGGTTGATCTTCAGACCAATACTTGTCACTAAACGGACCACTACCAGTTCTGATAGTTTGCCAAGGCCCAATCGGGGATACTCCAAGGCTACAGCCTAAGCCTGCACAAAAATCTCACTCACCAGATCACTGACAAGTGGCAGCGGCTTCTTTCTGCGTAGATCCGGCATGCTGTCAATGCCATAGAGCCCTCCAGCTGGCCTGAGGAGGGAAGAAAATACGTCAGGACCTTCAGTCCTACCTTCAGTTACTGGAAGGTTCAATGTTCCATTCTCCTCGCTCACCCTCTCCCCAGAGGAAGACAAACTGAGCTCCATTATGTGTCTTTGAGCGGGGTGAGGAAGACAGAAATCCATGGAATGATGAGGAATGGAATCTGCTCTCAGAGTGCCTCTCCTGGTCTCCGTCTATGGTTTTAGCCAAAGACTGAGAGCGCTTTTATCCCACACTGACAGTTCAAGGCACCTCTTTTTGTGAAGGTCCTTGTGCTCCATAGGGCAAGGTGAGAAAGGGAGTGAAGAGGGCTCCTCTCCACCCACAGGCCAGAGACACTGCTCCCCAAAATAAGTCTTTCTTGGCCTGTGCTAGAACAGAGCCCACAGGAACAGCTCTACAGAAGAGCTGCTGCCTAGTGAGCAGGACTCCCAAACAATAACATATAGAAGGAGATCTTCTCCATCCTGAATAAAAGAGTTACCAGTTCTATCTATCCAAGCCTCCTGAAGAAAAATGGTCTTCATGGAAAGAGCCCACATAATCAAGTGGGGGCAGGAGAGGTGGGATGGGAGACTTCCAAAAGTTGATTTGAGGGGTGGGGGAAAGACCATTTAAGAAGGAAATAAAAGGTCTCTGAGTGTTTTACTTAGCCCTGCGGACAGACACATTAATTGGGACCAAGGAAAAATGATAGCTGGAGCAACTGGAGATTTCTAAAAGTTTTATCCCTTTTCCATGCTTATTTTTACTGTTATTTGCCCGTTGTTCCATAACAATATGCAATAAAAATAGAGAATGCCCCCAGAAGCACACCATTCTCACACTGAGATAACCTGGATTTTATCTGCAACTCTTCTACTAACTCTCTACATGTCCTCTGCCAAAATACCTTCCTCTTTTTGGGTCTTGGTGTCAGTTCTATAAAATGAAGGGGCTGAACTACAAAAATCTCCCTGATCTTTTGGAACCTGCCATTCTGAGCCTCAATGAAAAGGACTCCTGTACTTGGTCTTAGAGACAGAGGTGGGCACGGTGGATGGCTGGGGTGTCCACCACAGCTGGTCTCAAAATTGCTGTCGCTCAGAAGAACAAGTAGGTACTGCCGGCAACCTAGGCAAAGACTGGAGCCACAAACTGGGTCAAGGCCAAGAGTTGGAACAGGCATGATGATTTCTAATAAACTAGCTTCCTGAGCACAGGAAATGAACTTTGTTCTCGATGAGACTACCACACCTAGGGAAGTTCTAAACTTGTGACAGCTTCCAAGGACTAAGCTGAAGGAAGGACAGATGACAACAGAGAGGCATTTAGAAAATCACTGCATGGCTCCATTTAAAAATAGCTTGGATATCTTCCATTGGCATGTATGTATTTTACAATTATTAGAGGAAAAAAGCTAAAGCCTTGGAAAAGGGCTGAAGAAGCAACTGGTGCCATGAGTTTGTGGCTAATTCTAAAAACTATACTATGTACCACTTATGACAAGAAGATTTTTGCAACATAAGCGAGCTTTTAACAAAAGAAGAAAGAGTAGTACCTCTTTCACATAATTAACTCTTAATTTAAAAAAGACAAATCGTAAGGAGAAGGAACATGTAAAAATGTAGTAGAGGGGACGGCCCGGTGGCTCCAGCGGTTAGAGCTCCATGCTCCTAACTCCGAAGGCTGCAGGTTCGATTCCCACAGGGGCCAGTGGGCTCTCAACCACAAGGTTGCCAGTTCAACTCTTTGAGTCCCGAGTCCCACAAGGGATGGTGGGCTCCACCCCCTGCAACTAAGATTGAACACAGCACCTTGAGCTGAGCTGCCTCCCAGATGGCTCAGTTGGTTGGAGCACGGGCTCTCAACTACAAGGTTGCCGGTTCAACTCCTCGAGTCCCGCAAGGGATGGTGGGCAGCGCCCCCTGCAACTAGCAATGGCAACTGGACCTGGAGCTGAGCTGCGCCCTCCACAACTAAGACTGAAAGGACAACTTGGAAAAAAGGCCTGGAAGTACATACTGTTCCCCAATAAAGTCCTGTTCACCTTCCCCAATAAAATCTTTTAAAAAAAATTGTAGTAGATAACTTTATGATCTGATCTTTTCTCTTCCCTGGTCACCAGCCACTGAGAATTCTGATGTCAGAAGGCGTTTTTGGGACAAGGAGAGAAGGAAGATCCTGAGAAATAACTGGCAGTGTATGTGGGGGGTATGGGGAAGAAGAGGCACTTAAACTCTTTTCTTTTAAGAACAGTCAGTTAGTTACAGGCAGCAGTTGAGCAGCTCACAGTGACTCCCTGGTGCAATCACATGGGTCTGAAACTCCCAGACAGGAGCACAGACAGAACACACAGAACTCATGAGGGATGCGACTTATGTCTTGACTAGAGTGGAAAGCAATAAGTAGGTGACTCACAACAGCTGAAGCAGCGTGGAGCCCAGGGAGAAATCCAATCAGCTACACTATCAACAACGGAATGGAAAGAAACTGTCTCCAAAGGCAGATATTTTTCTAATTTCCTCATTCTTCTACCTAAAGAGTATATCACAACTATAATACAATGGATCAGAAATTCTAGAGGCAAGGATGAGGGAGCCCCAAAGTGCCTTCCCCTGCCCCAGGGGAACCATCTGCAAAGCACTCTTTTCTGCCTCTAAGTAATCAATCTGAAGTTCTCTGCCCCAGAGAACCAACCAGTCTCTACAGGGGAGCCTTCCTTTCCCAAGATCCAACTCTTGGAGCTGTTTCTCCTATTTCCCAGGGGGAAAGCTAAATGAAACATGAGAGACTTTATAAAATCCAAAGAAAACTTGCAGAGAATCACTTACCCTTCCGGGAGCCACTGGGGCAAAGAGGGGTCGCCATCATTTGGAATCTTTAAAAACAGACAGAACAAAGTTAAATCCTAGGAAAGATGGGAGACTACCATCTTTCTTTGGTCAGGCAGTAAGCAGTGAAGTAGGAAGCTCAGAGAAGCATAGGTCACGTACACCATGTGGTGAAACTGCCAACTTGACATTTCAGCCAACGCCCTCATCAGCCAAGGGCAACATGCAGGCTGCTGAGATGAGCAGGACTTCATCTCCCCTCCCCAGTGAATAGGAAGGACACAAGGCCAAGCTCACTGAGATCCCAGGGCTGAAGTCCACTGGGCGCGTGAGAGCTGCCAGAACTCATATGCCCCTCACACAATCCGCTGGTACATGGAAGAGTAACCAAAGCCAGGAAGAGAGTCCACTTCCAGACCTCATTAAAACAAAAAGACAACTTCATAGAGAGTCTGGTCTTCTTCCAGCTGTATTCCTAAGTTCCCATAGCTGCCCCAGAGTCAGACCCCGTCTTTCTAGATTCCTATCTTATCTGTGCTTGGACTTGGCTTAGGTTCCTTGAAGCCCTAACTCATTGAAACTGAGTACTCACTACATTTCCTAAACTCCATATACCCAAAGAACCCGAGCAGATTAGACACTTGGATTATCACTCTGGTGAATTTTATGAGTTCTCTAATGAGCAGTTGATCACTGAGGCACCAAATAATTCAAGGAAGGAACAGGTTGAAAATAATTTTTAAAGGTTTCTTCACACACACACACACACACACACACACACACACACACACACACAGAGCAAATACGTCAGGTAGAGTTCCAAAACTGCCAGGGCTTTCCAGAGAACCAGTGGTAAATGCCGTTTAGGCTCAAGAAACCCAATGCTAGCAGGTCTGGGGATTCCTGCCCCACCTTGTTCCCCCACACCCCCCAATAACTCCCTGCCACCTGAGACCTGAGCTCCAGCTAACTATCCCAGAGCAAATGAGCTCTAACACAAGAGAGGCAGAAGTAAACTGTTTAGCTTCAGACAGGAGGCAAAGTTTTGGGAGCGCTAAAGATGGGAGAAGTTATAGACAGAATGAGGCAAGATAGAGTAGCAAAGGGAGCATTAGGACTGGCTAATGAGTGATATAAAAGTGGGTACGAATTACCCTGGGTCAACGCAGGCTCAAGATGAACTCTGGATTTAGGCCCCTTCTCGGGAAGACCTTTCTCAGGTTGTCTGTGCTCTAATCAAGTCTATCTGCCTACTGCCTACAGCACTTCAGGACTCCATTTCACCTCATCTGCCTCCTGCCCTGGGATGATACTGGGAAAGGGAGGGCCAGGCCCCAAAGGCAGCCAGAAGTGGTTGAAGCAAGTCTCCTAAGGTTGCTTGTGAGGGGCGGCCATTCCTAAGTCCCTAGATGCTACCAACCAGAACTTATTTTCCCTGAGGAAACAGTCACAGTTTCCTAGAATTAGATGTTTGCCAGAAATCACTGGGCTTAGGGAAGCCAAGCCACAAAAAGTCTTTGGGAACCAGAGTTCGCTGGCTGAGATCATACATATTTCCTGTGCTGAGAGGGGCCAGTGGGTCTGCAGAAGCCTGCAGACACAGCATCGAGCATGCACACACAGGACACCGAAGGAGTTCTAGACAAAGTACCCACAGGAGGTACATTCACAGATATGACCTGTGCCCGAGAGAAACACCAGTGAGCACAGAGCCTGCACAGAGGGCTACAGAACATGTGCGCACACCCATCTGGGAGAGGCTTCTGTGTTCACTAAGGCCCGAATCACAGGCAAAGCAAACCCTCATGGTCTTCAAGAACCAGTGCTTGCAGGCACAGAGCATCAGGAAACTGTGCAGTCACAGGGCATGAGGGAACCACATCACGGGTCCACAGAAGCTTGTGTACTCACGAAGGGGCCAGGAAGCCTGCTCAAAAAGAAGCACATTCACACGTAGGGCCTCAGGCAAGAGCAAAGTGCCCACAGCAACTCCTGCTCTCAAATACAGTGTGTATGCATGCTGGGCTCAGCGAGGGTGACAGCATATGCCAGGCTACAGCAACAAGGAGAAAATGAACACACACTGTGCAGAGTAGGAGAAGAGGGCAGTCAGTGTCTGGTGCGTCAAACTGAGTACAAGTGGAAGCGCACACATGCCACAATGAATGTGTACCATGCTGGCACACATATTCTCACACTGTGCTCCAGGGATGTCTGCAGGAGCACGTAAGCATGGAGCATGCACACAAACTGCTTTCAGGAAAAACAGACTATCTACATGAGCCAGATCATGTGCACACACGTGCACGCACACACACACACCGTGCCCAGAAGGGAGGGGTGGACAACAGACAACAAAAAGGCCCCAAAGGGCCAGAAGCACAACCTGAAGGGCTCCTCGCTTTCCTTCTGCAAGGAGAGAAAGAGCAGGGAAAAAAAGGGCAGAGAGGTTAGTAGATTCAGTCCTAGAGCAGGGAACCCAAAGAAAATGCCAGCTAAACCTCAAGGAAAATGGAGGAGACAGCGAGGTCCTCTGAACAACTGGGAAGTTCACAGAGCCCAGCTCCCAGAATCCTTACCTCCTGTATTTGCTGGCCCCTGTTTTGTAGTTTAGAACACCTTGGGTTTGGCTACTCAAACAAAAGGACAAAGTCTACCTGGGGATTCCAGTCACCCTTTTCCCTTTTCCACAGTGGCCTGTATGCAGGGTCAGAGCTACCAGGGTCACAAGACCAGCTTGGTTACCAAGGGCTATTCCAACAGGCTATCTGAGCTGGCTGAGTACAGAGTGAAGTTCACTCCTTCCTCAGAAGCTACAAGAGCTCACTGGATCTGGGATAAGTCCTCAAACCCCAAAGCCCTTTCCATTTTGTAATGCAGGGTTGGCCGTGCATCTGCCCAGCAAGCGTTGGCCTGTTTTCCCAGAGCCTAAGTGAAGGTAGGCCATGTCAAGCCCAGGGCCAGATGTTTACCAGCTGTAGACCTGGGGGCATGAACTGGCCACTGCCCTAACAGAAATCACCATGGTCTGGATGATAAAACTATGACTGCAATCCCAGGCCTGATTATCTATCAAATCCAGAAGAATACTCCACAGGAAAATGACACTTACAGAAGTATGCAAGTAAGCCACAGTAGAGGAAGAATCAAGTTCAGAGATTACTCCTCTCCTATTTGGTAAAGACTACTTGGAATTCTAGGCCACACATAGAATAAGCCCACAGCCTTTCTTCTCTAAGGAAAGTCCCACCACCTGGGCCTATCAGCTCTCCTCCACTTTCTTTTCTCTCCCTGTTAAAGACTCACTGATATTACACAACAAGGAGAAGGAACAATAATGGAAACTAATTTATAAGTTCCTGATTCTTCAAGCTATTTATGAGGACATAATGGGTCACCAGAGCAGCTACAGGGAGACAGGGAGGTGAAAAAGACACTTCCAGGAATGGGGACAGGTCTCTTCTACATCTTCTCCCTACCTCCCTCAGAGCACCCTGCTCCCTTTGAAGAAGAAATTAGGCAACGAACACTAACTGACCCAGTGACTCAAATTGGAAAGGTTTCTTTCTCCTCCACTATCTTAAATATGTTGTACATATCATGTCCAAGTTACTTAGACTCTGTCCTTCTGTTCTTTCCAGAGTTCTCCATTATGCCTAAAGAACAAAATCCAATCTGTTGACAAGGCCCTCAGGGCCTTGATCCATGCATGACCTGGCCTCTCATATCTACTGGGTGGGCACAGATTTAATTAAGACTTAGCTCAAATGTGAAAGCTCTGTGAACATTTCCTTATCTGCCTTCCTCTCAAAAGCGCAATTAGGTGCCTCTCCACCATGTGACCCTGGTACCCATATTCTACATGCACACTTCTGTGACCGTATGTTGCCAGTACTATTTCACTGTAATTGTCTGTATAAACATCTCCCTTTATACACTGTGAACTTCTTGAGAGCAACAATTATATATATACGAGGTCAGACAATTAAGTTTGTGAACTCACCCTAGAAAGAGTGCTACATACCTCATTGCTGAATATCACTATGGTCACCTTCAAAGTACTCCCCTTGGGAAGCTATGCACCGATGCCAGCACCTAGTCCACCCTTCAAAGCAATTTGGAACTATTTTTCTGGAATGGTCATCAGAGCTGTCGTCGTATTACCCTTGATGTCCTGAATGTCATCAAAATGTCTTCCTTTCAATATTTCCTTTATTTTCGAGTAAAGAAAGAAGTCACTGGGGGCCAGATCAGGTGAGGAGGGAGGGTGTTCCAATACAGTTATTTGTTTACTGGCTAAAAATTCCCTCACAGACAGTGCCATGTGAACTGGTGCATTGTCGTGATGCAAGAGCCATGAATTGTTGGCGAAAAGTTCAGGTCGTCTAACTTTTTCATGCAGCCTTTTCAGCACTTCCAAATAGTAAACTAGGTTAACTGTTTGTCCAGCTGGTACAAATTCATGATGAACAATCCCTCTGATATCAATAAATTAGCAACATCGTTGCAACAAGTTCACGAACTTAATTGTCAGACCTCGTGTGTGTGCGCGTGTGTGTGTGTGTGTGTGTGTGTGTGTGTGTGTGTTTGCCTTCGTTAACCTGAAGGCTTAGCACATCTCCTAGCATTTGTAAGTAGTAAAAGGAACCTGCATTTTCAGGACTTAGAAATCAACATCTTTTCCAAGAAAATGTCTCTTACCCATCACATGAGAGAAAAGACATATCTCTTAGTCAGTAGCCTATACCATTTTCCAGACCTCCAAAGAACTACTAGCTGTTTAGTTTGTCCCACCCACTGGAAAACATTAAAAAGACTTTTCTTGTTAGGAACCAAACTTTTTGTGCTTCCTAACTTCCTAAAATGCCTTAGGTTTTTTCCAGTCAGATTTAGTTTTCAGTTTAAGTGATGATATAGGCGTCTGTCTAAGGAACACATGCTTTGCAGAAAAATCCCTGACCCCTAAGAATGGTCTCACTCTTCCAAACAGCCCACTTTATGAGGAAGTGACACACTCCCTCATTGTTAAGACAACCTTAACTGCATTGTACTTGGGAGTCAAAAGACTTGAGGCACCAACTTATTTAAGCCTGCACTTCCTTATCTGTAAAAAGGGGTAAGAAGAGCTACCTCCAGGGTTAGTGCAAGGATTCATTTCTTCAGCAAATACTTACTGAAAACCTACTGCACACGAGGCACTGTTCTCGTGCTAGTGATGCAGCAGTGAATGAAACCAACTCCCTTATCTTGAGAAGCTTTTCTATTCTAGTAGGAGGAGCAGACAATTGATGATGACGACAATAATGATGATGATGATGACAGTACCTAACATTAAGCGAACAAATTAATGTATCTGGTATTTTATTTGAGTAAGCTCATTTATTTCTAATAACTCTACTGGATAAATACTATTATTATCTCAACTTTTTTGTTGATTAAACTGAAGATCAGAGAGGTTAAGACACTTGTCTAAAGTCACAGCAAGTGGCAAAGCCAAAATTCAAAACAGGCATCCTGGTTCCAGGATCTGGAACTATATATACCATATCACATGTGACAGGGAAGCTGCTGAAAAATTCAGGTAAGGGGAAAAGATATTGTGCCATGTGAGGATGTTACAGTTGCTATTAAAATTTTATAAAAGGTTGTCAGGGAGGCCTCATTGATAAAGTGACATCTAAGCAGAGACCTGAAGGAAATGAGTCCAGAAGCTCTTCAGAGTTCTACAAGAAAAGTATTCCAGTCAGAGAACCCACAGCAAACGCAAAGCCTGAGGTGAAAGCATAATTGCTGTGGAGGAACAGCAAGTCTGCAATAGAGTGAGCTCCGGTTCAAACAGGGCTCTTACAAGTACTCCGGCTTTCATTCTGAGACAGAAAATCACTGGAAGGTTTTGAACAGAAAAGTGATATGATCTGACTTATGTTTTATAAGGACTGCTCTGATTGCTGTGGGGGAAAACAGACTGCAGAAGGATGAGGGGAGAAGCAGGGAGACCAGTTAGACTACTGCAATTATCTAGACAAGAAAAAATGGTGGCTCAGACAAGGACGACAGTGGGAGATGTCAAGATAGTGGTAAGATTCCAGATATTTTTTAAAAGTAGAGCAGGCAGAATTTACTGATTGAGTGCAGGTTGTCAGAGAGAAGAAGTCAAAAATGATGGATGTGGACTCAAGCAGCCCAAGCAGTTGCCAAGAATGGAGTTGCCATTCACTGGGAAGGTAGACTACAAAAACAGCAGATTTGGCAGCAACTTCAGGAAAAGGATCAGGAGTTTGGTTTTGGATATGTCAAACTTGTGATGCCTATTTATATCCAAATGGGGACGTTAAGTAGATGTGGAATCCGGTGTTCATGGACGATGTCTGGGCCAAAGATACAAATCTGGGGATGCTTACAAAACTCATGCTATTGGAAGAGATTACCTAAGAAATGAGTGTGAATACAAAAGAAGGAGTCAGGATTGAATCCTGGGATGCTACAAGGTTGGGAAGATGAGGAGGGACCAGCAAAGATGACTGAGAAGGAATGGTCAATAATGTTGGGGGAGAACGAAGGCTGAGAAGTGTTCTGGAAGTCAAGTGAAGAAAGCGTTTCCAAAAGAAGGAATTGAGGTATAGGGATAGAATAAGAGCAATGGAATAGAATTGGGAGTCCAGAAATAAACTTACATTTATGGTCAGCTGATTTTTGACAAGGGTGCCAAAACCCTTCAATGGGGAAAGAAAAGTCTTTTCCAGCAAATGGTGCTGGGATATCTAGATATCCACAACCACAAGAACGAAGTTGTACCCCTATATTACACTACACCATCTACAAAAATTAACTCAAAATGGATCATAGACCTAACGTGAGAGTAAGCGCTATGAAACATTCAGGAAAAAAAGAAAGAGTAAATCTCTGTGACCTTGATTTAGACAATGGTTTCTTAGCTATGAAACCAAAAGCACAATCAACACAAGGAAAAGCAGATAAGCTGAACTTCATCACAGTTGAAAACTTTTGCATTGTACTTCATTATGATGGTTATTACAAAAAAAGAAAAAAACAAACAGGAAGTAACAAATGTTGGAAAGGATGTGGAGAAATTAGAAACTTTGTGCCCTGTTGGTGAGAATGTAAAATGGTACAGCCACTGCAGATATGACAATTCCTCAAAAAAGTCAGAATTACTATATGATCCAGCAATTCCACTTCTGGATATATATCCAAAATAAATGAAAGCAAGGACTCAAACAAATATTTATACACCCATGTTCATCGCAGCATTATTCACAGTAGCCAAAAGGTAGAAGTAATACAAGTGCCCATAGAAAGATAAATGGATAAACAAAATGTGGTGTATATTCATACAATGGAATACCATTCAGGAAAGAAATTCTGACACTTGCTACAACATGGATGAACTGTGAAGACATTATGACAAGTGAAATAAGCCAGTCACAAAAGGACAAATATGGTGTGATTCCACTTATATGAGGTATACAAAGCAGTCAAATTGCCAGGGCGGGTGGAGGGGGAGAGGTTGCGGGAAGAATGGGGAGTTAGTTTAATGGGTACAGAGTTTCAGGTGGGGAAGATGAAAAAGTCCTGGAGATTGGATGGTGGTGACGGTTGCACAGCAATATGAATAAACTTAAAATGGTAAAAATGATAAATTTTATGTTATGTATATTTTACCATAATAATTTTTTTAAAATAAAATGTTTATACTTCAAAGGACACCACCAAGAAAGTGAAATGACAACCCGCTGACTGGGGGAAAATATTTACAAATCATATATCTAATAAGGGACTTAATCCAGAATATATAAAGAATTCTTACAACTCGACAACAAAAAGACAAATAACTCAATTTTCAAAAAAGGATTTGAATAGGCATTTCTCCAAAGACAATATAAAAATGGCCAATAAACACATGAAAAGATGCTCAATCAAAACCGTACTAAGATTCCACTCACACCTATTAGGATGGCTACAATAAAAAACACAGACATTAAAAAGTGTTGACAAGGATGTGGAGAAATTATAACTCTCATATGTGGCTGGTGGAAATGTAAAATGGAAGTTGGAGAACAGTCTGGCAGTTCCTCAAAAATGTTAAACAGACTTACCATACGACCCAGCAATTCCACGTCTAGGTATACACCCATGTTCATGCAAAAACTTGTATGTTCACAGCAACATTATTCATAACAACCAAAATGTGGTTTAAAAAAAATGTCCATCAACTGATGAGTGTATAAACAAAATGTGGTATACCCATATAATGGAATATTACTCAGTCACAAAAGGAAATGAAGTACTGATACATATTACAATGTGGGTGAATCTTAAAAATATTACGCTAAGTGGAAGAAGCCAGTCATGAAAGGCCACATATGACCTTTGTATAAATCCATGCATATGCAATGTCCAGAAAAGGCAAACCCATAGAAACATAAAATAGATCAGTGGTTGACAGAGGCTGGGGACAAATGGATTAGAGATTGACTAATAACAGGTAAGGGATTTCTTTCTGGAGAGATGGATATGTTCTGGAATTGATAATTACATAACTCTGTGAATATACTAAAAACCACTCAATCCTACAATTTCTAATGGATTTTAATAGTCAACTTTTAATATATATATGTGTGTGAGTGTATATGGATACACACACACACATATACACACACACACTGTATATATGAATTAGAACTCAATAAAGTTCTTAGAATAAAAAGTAAGCAGTACTTCACGTTGCTGATGCCTGATTAAGAGGCCTGGCCCAGGAGTTTGGCGACATGTGGGTAGTCATCTGACGGCCTTGACAAGCGCTGTTTTGATAGAGTGGTAGGAATAAAAGAATTGAATTTTTATGTAATGCATGTGAGTACTCAAAACAGTGCCAGGTACATAACCCCCCAAAAAGAAGAAAAGGGATGAAAAATAAGAACTCAAATTAATGATAAGCTACTACTAGTAGGCTTAGGCCCTGAGAGGGCTCAAGCAGAGCAGTAAAGAACGCTGATTTCTCAAATGTTTTGTTGTGACAGCAGCCCCCGTTATCCTGAATCAGTTTACCAGGTTGAGGTGACTGCTTTTGTGGACTCTATAACCAGAGTCAGAGGTTGACCTGTGTGCTTCCCTTGCTCTGTGGAATGGTGCTGGAGCCAGGCCTAGACCCAGCACTGAAGGGATGCAGTCACCACTGCCTGGCAAGCCCTTCATCTTGGTTAGGACCCAGAACTTTGGCTTGCTTTCTTATTGGTGCTTCAGAAAACCTCCATCTTTTTATCACTGCTGCTGCCACCACCTGCTTATCACAGGTACCACAAGTTCCTCCTGTGTTGCCCAGCAGGACGTCAGCCCTGAAGGGGAACTTTGCAAGCTGAAGAATGGGACCCCAGTGTCCTGGGTGCTCATGCAAACATAACTCCTGCCCAAGGTTTAGGGAGTTAGTAAGGAAGTACTGCTTTGATAGCTCTTGTTTCTATTGCTGCTATAATGTAATAATTTCTAAATGCCCAGGGAGAAAGAGAAAGGGCTGCAAAGTTAGGAAGAGAGAGAAATCCCTTACAGATGAGGAATTATAGAAAGCTTCCTGAAGGAGGTGAGGTTTTGACTGTATGCTGAAGCATTGAGTAAATTTTGCTAGGCTGGTATGGTCAACACAACACCGTAGGCTAGAAGAAAGCATGTACATGTGAACATGCTGAGAACATAAAGTTTAAGATGAACTTGTGAGACTGCAAAGTTTCCTTTTGGGTGGAGCACAGTGGGACAATGGGAGATAAATCTGGAAATGCAAACTAGAGACCAGTTGTAGTGGTCTTGAATGCCAAGTGAAGGGATTTAGACATTTTCTGATAAGCTCTAAGGAGCAGCTCTAGGGCATCTGAAAGGAGCCTGACATGATTTAATCTTTCATTTTTAAAATTTAATTTTATAAGTTGATATTATATTCATAGGATTCAAATTCTAAAAAGCATTAAAGCATAAAGTGAATAATCTCATCCCATTAGTTTTTCACCTAATACCTTTCCCTATGGGCAATTGTGTATCAGTTTCTTATGTATCTTTGTCACATGCTCTATACGTATACAAACATACTATGGGTATGAACGTGTATTCTCTCCCTCTCCTTTTTATACAACTGTAAGCATCTTAAACATACTGTTCTGCACCCTGTTTTAGTCAGTCAATATATCTCAGATATCTTTCCATTTCAGTAAAGAGCTACCTCATTCTTTTCATAGCTGCATGAGACTGTATTCCATTATTTGGATGTGCCAATAACTTAGTTAACCAGTCTTTGTTAATGAACATTTAGGTTGTTTTCAATCTTTGCTTTTAAAAACAAAGCTTTAAAAGTAGCCTTGAACATATGTCCCTTCCACATGTGAAAATATACCTGCAGGGTATACTCCTGGAAGTGGTGTTAGGGCTCAGAGGGTATACGTTCTGATCAATTTTGCCAATTGCTTTCCTTGGAGGTTATACCAATGTACACTCCCATCCCATGAGCGATGTATGAGTGCCGATTCCCTCATACCTTTGTCAACACAATTATGTTTCATAATTTTAATTTTGCCTTAGAAAGATTAATCAGGTTACATGTATAAGAGGACAATTCCACTTACATTTAAAAGTGGACGAATACAGCATATACTCTTTGGATAAACTTAATTTTGATTGGGAGAAGTAATTTTAAAGCTACATACTATTTCCATGCTGCCTAGAAAAAAGTTCTCTCATTTCTTATAGTCAAAACCATTCCATTGTCCAGTTCCTAGGTGAGCAGCCTTTAGCTGGAGAGGGAAGAATTGGACTACGGTCTGGGGAGAGCAGATTCAGGCTTTTGGGCAGGACCAGAATTAGAAACAGTTCTTGGACAGCTCCAAGTCGGAAATGAGGTTCTGGGTTGTCAAGTCCAGTACTAGGAAAAAGACAGGTTGGGATAAGGGAAATGCCCAGAGTGGCCTCATCAGCTGCTAAGGAAATGGCAATCTTACCTCAGCAAGAAACCCCTGGAGAACAATTTTAAAATGTAACGTAGGATTGCATTAGTCCCTCTAGTGGCTGTGAGTCCCCCATTCCTGCCTCTTACCCCACACCCATTTACACAGGAATGTCCTAAAAGTTCTGCAGCTGTAAAGGACTTCTGCCCAGATGTTCGTCACTCTTTTGAAAACATACTTTCTAAAGCGCTCCCCTGGACTCCCCACATAGATAGGGAACTCCTTAGGGGCAGGAACTCCTTCCCTGTTGCTTTAGAAATTATTTTACTCCAATTCCCACAGAATTAGCTTAAAATCTATACGCACGTAATTTAGAGTGATTCAAGCTGTGGACCTCCCCCTTCACCTTGTGAAACTCACCACCAAGTTAGGTCTGGTGCTGGCCACATGGAGGCCACACCCAGCCAGCTGTGACCCCATTAAATAGAGACTTGGAATACCTGGGGGCATGTCTTCCACTGAGAGATGGTTCGCCTTCTGCACCAGTTCATGCAAAAGATTTTTCTGCCTCAGTCTTTTCTCTCTTAGAACATTTTTAAAGTTGTTGATGCACTTGTTGAGGTAGATGGTCTCTGCACACACTTGCTCTAGGCTTAGTCTGCCCTGCATGGGAGATTCAGGCCTGGAACAAGTTTCGCTTCCTAGACCCAGAGCCAGAGCAAAACCTGGCAATGAATGTGCAAGAGGTGAGTTATTGGAAGCCAGAGAGGTTTGGTCTCCCTGTGTGGAGATGCCCACTCCACCAGAGACCACACTGAGCAAGCTCTCACTCTCCTGACTTCCAGGGCTCTCCCCTGAGAAATCCTGGGCACCCCCCGAACTTATGGTCCCAAGAAGTCTATCACTGTTCTCTGATTGGGAACCACTCTCATTGCTTTCCGGGTCCTCAGGACTGACTGACCCACTGTTCTCCAGTTTCTGAAACACTCCCTGCAGAGCTGAACGAAAGTGGTGAATTGCTCGGCCTAGTTTACTCGTGTAAAACTTAATTTCGACATCTTCGTCCTCCTGAGAGCCACCCAGGCCACAAGAGGACTTTTCAAAGACGTCTTTAAGGACCTGAGCAGCACGTTCCTCCTCTTCATTCAAGTCAATATGAACCATGTCACTGAAAGTCTCAGGCCCTATAAGCATTTCCTCCATCACGCTGTCACAGCTCAGAGTTGCAAGCCTTCTGGACTTGTCTGTCAAAAGGTCTTCCAGCTGCTTTGAGCTCAGAATATCAAGCCCGGCTTCACAGGCCAGGAGCTTGTCCTCTGTTTTCAGCAACCCAGACAGTGACATGCAGCCGCTGGCCTCACTTTTATCGATGCAGTTGTCTTCTCTTTTTTCTGCTTTACGTGCTTCAGGTCCTTGGCTGCACTGTTTGAAAACCTGGGATTTCCCAGATTCCTCCTCTTTGGAGGTTAACACTAGAGAAGGTTCCTCAAACTGAGGGAGGGCAAACAGAGAAGCCTCTCTCGCTGTCAATTCACCACAGCTGCCACTGATGACTTGGCCTGTTCCTGACGTTTCTTCTACTTCATTCCCTGGCTGAGACAAATCACTTGGTTTTGCTAAACTGTTCTTGGATGGGAAGCAAAGGCCTTGCAGCTCAGGGGTCAAGGGGCCTCCATGTCGATTCTGGGCCTTCGTTTGATATGTTCCTGTTATGCATCCTCTGTTTCCTATTTCCATCTGAAGAACTGGTTTGTCTGGGTTTAAAGAATTCAAATTATGATCCTGAAGTTGTTGCAAAAATGACAGAGACTCTTTTTGGGGATTCTTATAACACTGTGGACCACTTGGTTCTTCACTGGTGGCAATCCGGACCCCTACACTCTGCAAGAGGATGGATTTCTGCAAGATGAAGTCTCTATGCTCTAGATGGGCAAGCTTTACCACAGTAGGCCTGGGGGCTTGGTCTCTGCCTGTCCTGTAAGCCTCTTTGATGTACCTGTTGCACTGCATGCCATTAACACAGAGGTGCTTGGCCAGGAAGCTGTGCACCAGCTCCGTGGTATTTTCCCCATCTTGCTCAGGAAGTCCATACAGATACAGAATGGCTTCCTCACTGGGTCTGTCCACATGAGGTCCCTGGGCCTTTCTTCCCCCACACACCTTGGCCAGGGAGCTGCTGCCCCCCTGCAGGCCTTCTATTTCACTCAGAACTGAGTCTACACAGCTGGAGACTTCATCCACTGAACCCCAGACTTGGCTCAAGTGCTGCTGCAGCTCAGCAATCTCAGTTTGGAGACGGCTGATGCCTTGCAGCTCTCTGATGATATAGTCTACTACATCCCCCAGAGGCTCTCGCTGTTCAAGGCTGGGGCCCCTGCACGGAAGGGGCTTGGCTTGGTTCTTCTCTGAGGGCTCCTGACAGCTGGTGGCAATGCTGGCAGTTGAAAAGTCCTGAGAGCCAGACTCTGAAGCACAGGCAGTGGAGCCCAGAGGAAGCGGGCTGCTGGCCTGCTGCCCAAAGCTGCAGTGCTGGGCCAGGCCCCCATCTTTATCCCCACCAATGGCTGAGGCTGCTGACCCACAGCAAGGGGGTGGTGAGCTGTCCTCTGGTAAGGATCCAGCAGGGCTTGAGGACTTGCCCTTGACGTGACAGCCAGTCTCCGCCTTGGCCTTATCTGGGGAAAGCCTGGAGGAGGGTCCCAAGGTGACCATGATTTCTTCCTCTGACTCTTGCAACAATCGCTTCATTTTCTCCCTCAGGGTCTGAGGGATTCTCTGCTTCTTCCTCTTATTTCTGGTCAGGATGCTTAACACAGACTGTCTTGGAAGGCAACACCCTGTCCTGCTCTTTTCAGTCTATTTCTGGCAATTATTGCTGGCTGAGGCCTTGGGCTTAGCCCATAGTGCTGCCTGAAATGGTCCCATGTGTGGTCTCCAAACCTGGCACATGTCCCTGGGATCCTGGCTTGACTCTTATTCTGCAGCTAGTGAAAAGGGAAAATAGTACACTCATGTCAGAAAGCAGCTGGATACTTTTAAGCTGAATCAAGCTATCAAGCAGGAATACAAATGTTACCTTCTAAGGCTGTCCTCTGCCTCCCAACGCCGGCCTCCAAGGCTGCAGGCAGGCAGGTCTCTCTCCTCGGCTTCCCATCAGAATACTGATGTCAAATCAAACCAAGTCCTGATGTTCTAGGCAAGTACTCAAAGGCATCAGGATTGAAACAAACTCCTGGGAAGTAGGCGGTGATGAGGTCAATGAGGATCGGAGCCTTTACAAAATCCAACACTAGGGTCTGGCTCACAAATGAACAAGTAGATGCTTAACACCAAAGCACAAATCACATACACAGTGAAACTCGATTCACATACACAGCGAACGACGAGGACAAGACACTGAATGTTATTTTTTTCCCCAGGTGGCTGTTCTGGGGAAGGCTCAGCTAGGCAAAGGTTTGCTTCTGCCTGTGCGTACAGCACGAGGTGTTTTCCCTTTTTTAGTGATAGCAACCCTTCACATGTAGAAAGGACCATGGCAAGTATTTTAAACTTGGAGAAAAAAAGTGTTTTCTATACCTAATTCTAGAATGAGGTTGCACAGTGTGGGCATACTCACTGTTCAGATTCAGGAGGCATTTAGCATGCTTGGATCTAGAGAGGCAGGTGGCCAAACAGGGAGGGCGGAGGCTCAGGCTCAGCCAGAATCCTGAACGCTATTCAATTATCCTCAAGGGTTTGGTGCAGCCTAACCAACACACAGGTTCACCTTTTCTGGCCACATCTGGTCTAATGCCTCCTCAGAGTATCAGGGGAAGTGATTTTCCAACACTATCCATTTCTAGAGTAACAAAAGGTTGCTCTAGCCCTCTGACTGGCCTGGAGAGAACAATGCATGGGACAGGTCAGAGTTGGTTATATCACAGAGGGCTACAGGGTGCTTTGCTGTTCTCCAAAAAGGTAAAGACCTGCCACCAGTCTTGCCCCTACACCCTAAGCTATGGGCACCTATACTACAGAGGCGGCGATGACTCCTACCTTATGTGGGGTGGGCATCCATTCCGTTTCACTGGGAATGTGCAGAGTGCAGGCAAGGAGCAGAGTGGAAAGTACAAAGGGGAAAGCAGAGAGCCCAGGAATGCATGGGACTGCCCATATTCTCTGGCTCTGCTGGGCCACCCTGGGAGGGTAAATGGGCTGGTGGGAGACATGCTACCCTTCATGTTCTTCAACCAGAGATGGTTTCCCCATTTTATAGATTTATTATGGATTTGATCTCGATTTCTAAATCTTCTAAACCCCTGCTTCCTTCTCTTTCCCCAGTACTCAAGGTAACTCTACAAGAGGGAAATCGCGTATGAAGAACACAAGCTGACAGCTCCCACGGCTATGAATTTTCAGGAAAGGCCACCATCAATGGTCTGTGGGCCTGAAAGTTAAAAGCACTGTTTCCCCAGACTAGGAAGAATCAAAAGGATGAGTCATAAGACTAGGGAGAAAGATGAAGCTGATCCCTTTTACTGGAAATAAGTAGGCCAAGAACCAAGAGACAGAAACTAGATTAATTCCCGTTTTATTTCTTCCCTTCTCTCTAGTTCATCTAAAAACTCTACTTCATCTAGAAATTCCTCATCTCAGAACTCTACCCATCCTGTGAGGCACTGGAGAGGCCCAATTATGGCTTTTCTCAATGTCTCAAGGGGCCAGGATCAGCCATATCCCTAATTTGATCAGCTCACTCCAATGAGAGAGAAGAGAGAGAGAGAGAGAGAGAGAGAGAGAGAGAGAGAATGCTCAATGTGCACAACCAGAATCCTGGGTCTCGGGCTTAGTGCCCAGCTGCCAAGACAGCAGACCCCTAATTCTAGGACTGATTCATCGCATTCTTCCTTCTCTCCTCCCATAAGTACAAAATCTATATTTCCAAAGCCATCCCTTTCTCTCCTCCCCAACTGTACAAGGTATTGGCACCTGGTATTAGCTATGAACAGTGTCTTTAGGGAAAGATTACTTACTGAACCTTTCTGTATGACCACATGAAGCCACGGGCAAGTGCCACTAAGAGACTTAAGTTTGGGTCTTGCTTCACCAGTGACCTTGAATTAAACACTTGACTTCTTTGTGCTTTAGTTTCCTCATCTGTAAAGTGGGAAAGTAGGAATATGATAAAGCTAAAATGTGAGACTAGTAATTAGTAAAGCATAAAGCACTACAGTGCTGTTATTACTTTCATGGCAAGTCCCTGAGACAAAGACGCAGGGAAACTAATATCTAAGCCAAATATGCAACCGCCAAATGCTATGATTTGAGTGAACCATGACTTATATCCCAACCCCAGACCCCTACCTTTCCCACTCTCTTCTAAACTTCCTGGATATCTTGCCAGGTGTCCCCTCCGAGAGTGCAGTGCCTACAATATGTGCTGTCCAGCCACACAGGGGGTGAATGGCACAGCCATGTGTTCAGAGTGCTTTCCTATGGTCTCCTGAAGGACTGAAGGCAAAGCTGCCTGGCTTCCTACGTTACGGACAAAGAGGCAATTTCCAACTAGAGCTGTCATTTCCAACTTCTCCCGGCCCCAAACAAAGAACCTAGCTTCCACATTAAACAAACAAACAAAACCCTCCAAACCTTCTTCTAAATTGGCAGTCAATGCCCCTGGATGAACTCTGAAATTAAGAACACCTCCTGGGGATGTGGGTTCCCCAAAGGCACCAAACCCACTCAGTCATACAGATATTTACATTTTAAATCAGGGGACAGAGCTCAGTGGGATGCCCAGAAGATCAACCACTCACTTTGCTCAGAACCCAGTTGGATACCAGAAGCCAGAATGGGCTGAAAGGGCAACTCTCAGAGAGGAGGCTCAATTCAAGTCCACCTTCTTCTTCCCCAGCCTCTGTGCTAACTGTTCTCACAGGAATGAAATAACAGGGGCCAAAGTGTGAGAAGGCCAATTTGATATCTAAATCAATTCAATCGATATGCCAGGCACTAAACTATGTGCCAGGACTATAAGACACAGTTCCTGTTCTCTAATATATTAAAGTTTGGAGAGGGAGATAGGCATATAGACAAACACAAAATAAAGTGATAAACGTTATAACAGAAGTAATAGAAAGCCAGTATTTAATTCTAAGGGTGGGGAATGGGAAGACAGTGAGAGGCTCAGCAAAACTATGACAGGGTGGGCCATAGAGAGGTAATATGTGAGCTGATCGGATAAGGAGGCCTTGGGGTCCACCCAGCTCAAACCTGGCCCTCTGGTTTCTTCAAGGTTCCCAGAGCTGTCACCCTGCCCTATCCTGTCAGCCTATCCGCTCTCGGCAACTCTCTAAATTTCATACATACATCCTCAAAAATGACCATACCTTTCTTTGATCTTTTCCTAAGGAATGCTTAAGACTAGGAAAAATGAAGCAGCCCTTTCAAGGGATATCTGTGTTTAAAAAGGGAACAAATCAAAACAAAATGAATTAATCGAAAGGAGTAAAACCTCAATGATGGAAAGCTGACAACTATGGCAGGGACTAAACCCCAATCACACCACATCAGCAACAGCCTACCAAAAGTCAAGAGGGAAAAACTCCTCACTTTTCTGAAATGGCTAATTCTTTACTCTCTCTCCGATGTATCAGACAAATGTAATCAGTAATGTGAGTATTCCTTAAAAAATTGCTCCTGACCCAAATCTGAACTTGGAGGAAACTGAGGGACTTCTGGGAACAGGCTAGGACTCTATGTACAATATCAAGAAGCTTCTCACTTAGTGTGAAACAAGCCCAGAAGGCAGAAAGCCAAGAGCTCTCAGCCCTCTTCCTCCCTAGGTCAGGTCATTCCTGGGCCATTTACCAATTATGTTGTATGGCTAATATGGTGGGAGGAACAGATTTCTAGGGTCACAGCAGGTCCGGGTGTTCTTAGGATGTTAATCTTCGGGAAAGATTCAATGCTTACAGAGAATCTTATCAGAGAAAAATATCAGGGTCACAAGGTCTGAAGAGTAAGATCAGCCAAAGGGAGTAAAGAATGCCCTAGATCGAATGCGTAGCAAGGTCCCAGGACTGCAGTTCCTTGGACTCGCCACCGCACCTCCCCAGTGTTAGGAGGAATCCCATTTATAGGCCAAAAGCTGGACATCGGAAAGGAAAGAAAACCCCAGGCATCATATCCAAGAGGGGAGACAGAAGCGAGAGTAATGCACAGTAGCAAGAGAGAGGACGCAGGAGTGGTATGTGAAGACTTCAGAATGCAGACGAATGCCAGTCAGGAGAGCTGGGAGTCTGCGCCCTGCTCAGGGCTCCCCTTCAGCAGTACCAAGGTTTATTACACCAAAGAGTATAACAAACCATAAACAAATGTACACATCCTCAGAATCTGATACTCACGACAAAGACGACTCTCTCTTTTGAGCAAACTTGAGTCAGATTCCTCTGAGTCCTCTTTTTGACTAGGCCTCTAACCTTGGGCTCTGTTGAGTCCCATTTTAGCAAGAATCTTGCTGGCTCAGTTTAGTGACAATTCCTCACCTTTGATACCCGACCAAATTCCTTATCCCTCAACCTGGCCAGCCTCCAGCAAAAATCCTGTCAAATCAGTTCAGCCAGACTCCCCCTTATCCATGGTGTTTCCTCTTAGTAATTTTCCATCCACTGACCCTCACCCCTGCTCCTTGGTTATAAATTTCCACTTTTTCTTGTTTCAGAGTTGGCCTCAATCTCGCTCCCCTATTATGATGTAGTAGTCCCCATGAATAAAGCCTGTCTTACTGTCTTTAACATGGGTCAGAATAATTTTTTCTTAAGTACTCATCATGCTTTTTTCCCCTTATTACCTCATGGCTCTTGAGAGTAGACTGAAGAAGGCATGTGAGCAGGAATCTAGGCCCTGAACACTCCCTCCTCACTCCCCAAAATACCCATATTCTCTACCCCTTACTCTGCTGTAGTTTCTTAATAGAAATTCCTACCACCTGATTGATCATATATTTGTTTGCTTGTTTATTATCTCTATCCTAGAATGTGAGTAGAGACTCTGTTTTGTTCACTGCTGTATCCTCAGCACCTAGAACAGTGCCTGACATATATGGCAAAACAAACAAACAAAATCCTGCCAGTGAATAAAAGGAACCAGAAAACAAAGCAGCAAATGAGACAAGAGTCCTTTAGAAGAGTCTTTTAGAAGAGCCCTGGAATCTCATACTATGTTGTGATCGAGTCTATGAAGTAGGGTATCATAGTGTTTTTCTAAATTTTAAATTTGCAACTCTTTAGGTGGGGCAGCTACTCTAGCTTCTCGAAAGCCCTCTCACCCAAGTTTATAAACCTTGACCTGAAATGACACCCTTGTTGTTGCTAATTTGTTTTACTTTGGCAGACCCCTCAATAGAAGGTTTCTGCTTGAGGACCCTCAGTGGGTGTGAATGCCATTATATTGGAAGCTGTGCTTTCTTTGTGAATTCTTCTAGCACAGAGCATTACTATGCCAAGCATACAGCATGGCATACAGTGAGAACTCGGTGCCATGGAAAGAATGAACGAGTGATGGCAGGGCTGAATTAGAATCCAAACCTCCTGATTTCTAGTCCACTTGTGTTTCCATAATGGCATGCTGTCTTTAAGGTCTCAGATTCCTTCTAGACTGATGACTTACAACCCTCTTTCATTGTAAAACTAAGCTGGAAACTTCTCCCCAAATATACTTAAAATTTTCTGGGGAGTCACTCAGGACAAAGAGGGTAGTGGTGGGACCAGCCTTTGCTAGAGGCAGGTAATTAGCTCGTTCTCTCCAGTATAGGAGACTGGTAGGAAGAGGCACTGCCATGGTTCCTGTCATGCCAGGGCTGCTGTCATGGGGTCTCCATTTGCCCTTCCAGCTGGAAGAGATACCCTGATCCTTGTGCTAATGATGGCTCTAGAGCAGCACTGTCCAACAGAAATATAATATGAGGCACATATGTAATTTTAAAATTTCCAGTAGCCAAATAAAAAAGTAAAGAGAAACAGGTAAAATTTATTTTAATATATAACTCACCCAAATTATTAATATCAATTTCAACATGTAATCAATATAAAAAATTTTTAATCATATATGTGCATTCCTTTTTTTCACACTGAGTCCTTGAACTCTGGTCTGCATCTTACATTTACAGCACAATGTAGACTAGCCACCCCGCAAATACTCAACAACCACATGTGCTCAGTGGCTACCATATTGGACAGTGCAGGTCTAGAATGTTGGGGCGGGGGATATTCTAGAGAGCCTTCAAAACCTGGCAGCAGATGTTCGCTGCAAGGAGTAGGCTGTCATCTCAGGGGCAACAGAACGCTCTGTTCTTTCACTCATCCTTTCCCCTGTTCATTCTGATCCCAGCTGGAAGCAGCTTATTTCCCTTTTGTGACAGGTTCAATTCTTTTTAAGGCTACAAAGAACAAAGTATTAAGACCCCAACCTATAGAGGATGAACCTGTTCTCGCTCTCAACCTGACCCTTTCCAGATTCTCGGTGGCTCTATGTAGCTTCTTTCTAATACTCTGGGCAAAACCACAGGATAAACTAAGTTACTTCAACAGCAGCTACCCCTTTGCAGGGAAGACTTAGAGACCTCTCACAGACAAGAGCAGACTCTCAATGCAGTGGGTCAAAGGTATGCTATGCCAGACAACTCACACTAGAGGGTCATGTAACAATAGTAAAATTGTATTTGTTTAGAATTTTACAGTTTACATGATTCCTATTTTATCATCACAACAACCCTGTGAGGTAGGACAGAAGGATTATTATTCTGATTTCATAAATGAGAAAAACGAAGCTGAGAGAAACTAAATGATTTGAGCAACATCACTGAGTAGAGCTAGGATTTAAAAGGGGGTCGTCAGTCTATAAAGTTAGTGCTCTTTTTACCATACATACATGACATAAATGTGTGCACACACTCAAGACTGAGAAAACTCAAGATGACTTTTCTGTTTATATGGCATATGCACACACGAGAGGGAAGAATTAATACTCACCTCAGACAGGAGGGCAGTAGACACACAGACACACACACACACACACACACACACACGGAAAATGGAAAGGTGTCTGAAAATACACAGGCCTATACAAGAGGAGGAAAGTTACTGAGTACATGAAAACATGCAGCAGATAAAGGGACAGATATCTACGTATGTATGCACATAGAGGGAGAGACGGCTTGTGCATATTCATGTAAGATGAATGAATGAGTTGTTTATATGTATGTAGACACAGATAGGAATGGGTGTTATCTATAAACATATGGACATATCAAGAGGGAGAAACAGATTATTTGTATACAAGTATGCACACATCCAGAGGGGTGGATGGGTTATTTATATACATACAAGAGAATACCAGGGAAGAATAGATGGTCAGATTATTAGCATAGAAACACGTGCACGTGAAGACTCTATCCTCAGTGCTGAGTATGCCATTTTTTACTCATTATAATGACCCCACCAGCAAGTTGGCTCAAGCAGTTATGTAATTAATGTAGCTGTTCCATATTCCACCCACAAATGCTTTGCTTTTGTCCCTGCTTGTCATTCAGAGTCAGTCATACACTCGATACCACTTACCTTGCTGCTGCAACCAAAATAAGAGTTAAGAAAATGAAAAGAGAAAAAAACGCATTAAAACCACAAACGCTCAAGTTTTAGAATGCAAGTGCTGTCTTTAAGAGAAAATCCATTCAGAAGCACTCCTTGGTTTGACAGAGAAGCCACAGGATGAACTTTCTAAGCCACAGCACGGCTGCTTGCCCAACCAACAAACAGAGCCAAGAAGCTATTCTCAGTTGTATCCAGCTGGCTGGCTCCACAGTGCAAAGTTGATGAGAGAACAATGCCCAGCAGAGAAATCCCCTCAGTGCAAGGCTGGGCAGGAGTCTCGCTGGCTACAAATCTAGGAATCCAATCTGGTCCACACCTCTCTGCTGAGGGAGATTCTGATGACCAGCCTGCTGAAGGCAATAGCGGCCAAACTTCAACTGGATGTGGAATTCTAACTCAGTCGGTTCTGGGCTTTGAGACTGAGAGAGAAAGCAGGGCAGCTCCTGCTCCTGCTGCTGCTCCTCCTCCTCTCCAGCTGCTTCCTGCACGCACCCTCCCATAGGGCAGCAGCCCTCCTCACACGTTCCTGGGGCACACACCCCCTTCCCCAGCACACTCACGCACACAGAAACCTCACCAGCAAGCTCACTCACACACCCTTGCTGAGTGTCTCTCCCTCTCGCTAAATATAGATCTTACTCTCTCCCCTCCCCCACTTCTTCCCCTCATTCTTCTCCCCTCCCTCCCTTCTTCTCCCCTGCCTATTCACCTCTCTCATGTCTGAGCTGGAGGAGAGAAAGAGACATAAGGAGGAGCCCAGTACTTTGAGGAGCTCCCAGTCTCAGCGGGAAGGCAGAACACAGCAAGAAACTGCTGGAACACAGTACAAAGGGAGTCTTCCCTTCTACTGAGACAAGCTCTAGGGGTGTTTGTTTGGTTGGTTTGTTAATTTTGTTTGTTTGTTTTTGTATGTATATAATCTGTCCGTATTTGGTGAAGCTGGAGAACAGATAGTGCCCAAGTGCCGTTATCATCAAATAGCCCCATGTTCTCAGAGGATACCTAGTCCAGTTTTTCCAAAACAGCCACAGCAAGAGAACTGGAAAACAAGAACTCCTTTAGGCTACTCCCAGGCAGTCATGAGAGAGAAGGAGGGGAAGCTAGGTGGGCTGAGATGGACCCTCTACTGCAGAAGTCAGGACCACAGGTTGTTTTGGGATCCAGAATTAGGACCTAAGCAACCTAAAGTGATATCACACTGACCAAAACCCGTCTAAGGTTCAAGGCCTGGTATCATGACCCCTAATTTCCCAGTCCTTCTTTGCCAGTGGCATCTCTGTCTCCTTGGAGACGTGCTAGTCCGGTGGCTCTCGTATGGCCCTAATTCCTAACAATTCAACAATTCTGGTTAGCACTCGTCAGGAAATTGAATGTCCTTGTCTTCAAAGAGTACTCAAATTGTTCATTGCAACGTGATGCCAAACATAAGCCAGGGACCCTTGAAGCCCTGGAGCATAAAGCACCACATTCGGAAACATATGAGATCGCTTTCTACTCTGCAACCAAAGAACAGGACAAATAGTTTGAGCCCAGAGAACCTCAGAGCTCTTCTCAATACAGAGCTCCAATCAGCCAGTAACAAACCAGTGAAGCCACTCCTATTCACCTCCTCTGAGCCTGATGCGATAAGAAAAGGATCCCCTCTTTCTTAGGCCAACAGCAGGTTTGCTTTATGCAGCATGTCCAAAATTGCTACTTCTATTGCCCTGCAACATTCCTCGTGACAATCCACATTAGAACATGGCCCTGTTAGCCAAAAATCAGGGAGCCAGCCTACGGGGGGCACCCCAGAATCTGTCACTGCAGACAGGCAGTCTTATATGGTAGATAAAACAAGCTTTTAAATTAAGAATTATTTCCTTGGCTTATCCAAGATCCTGAGGCGAAAGCGTTGATTCCAGAGCCAACATTTGCCTCCCTACTGCCTTCTTCCAATAACATTGCTTCCCCCTCAACCAAGGAAGAAAACTTAGATTCCAAGATGATGCTAAACAACCCATTTCTTAACCATCCACCTCATTATGCAGCCAACACTGACAGCAGAGCAAATACCTCCTAACCCAGTCAGGGAGCAGGACGGATGACAGAAGAGATAAGGACTGACAATGCAACTATAGCCACATCTAAATAAAGAAAAGAAAAAAAGAGAAAAGGAAAAAAACCCTTGAAAACTGTCAAATTTCAGTGGAAGTCACAGCCAATTTATCATGGAGCTTCCCATAGCTCAGCCAGGAGAAAGAGGTAAAGGATTAAAATAAGAAATATAGGGATGGCTGATTAAGTCAGAATTCCCTCGCCAACTCTGCAGCCACTCATAAGGAGCCCAGAGCAGAGACTGTCATTACTAGATTTGGGTCTGGGCTTCCCAGACCGAGGAGAACCACAAATCTCAAGACTGGGGTAGATCCTCAAAGCCAGGCCACTGCCTCAAGAACCTACTTCTTTCTGCTTCATCCCCCCCGGGGCTCCACGCCTCCAGGTGCTATGCCGGAAGCTACTGTGACCCTGTCTTGTCCAGCTACCTACCCAAACACATTCAGCCCATCTTCTAAGCAGCTTGGGGTTTCCAAACAAAGGCTCAGCCAGGAGAAGATGTGTTTAGGACATGAGGCACAACCAACCTGCTATCTCTAGTTATAGTCATTGCTTTGACCATAAATTACCTCTGCATCTTTCCACCTTCACATGTTTCAGCAAAACCAAGAAGAGTAAGTGGGAAAGAGGTAAACAGCAGTCAGTGTAAGCTCTGGTGGAAAAAAAACAAAACACAAAAAACAAAAAACAGGGCTCCTTCTGCCACCATTCAACAAGGCCCACAGAGCACCAGACCTCATGTTATTAACAGACACTCAGACCTCCTCAGTGGACTAGCCTTTTGGGATAAACACATAACGTCTGTTTCCTGAGCCATGCAAGCAACACCGCAGCCCCTTGTCACGGTGAATCTGGCTCTTGGGAATCCTGGGCAGGCTAAAAGGATGCGGTTGCTTTTTAAGGTAAGAAACAGCACAAGCACCCACCTCAGTTGGGAAGCTTCCTCAAAGCTGGGCTGTTCAAGAGCTAGCTGGGCAGAACTGGAAAACAGATTGGGTTAAGAAGGAAAAGGCATTTATCCAGAAGCTGTGAAATGCTCTGAACAGACATTCTCAAGGTCTGGTTCCCAATTTAAATCTTTGCAAGGATCTTTGCCTAGAGACAGATGAGTCAAGATGAAAATTCAACACGCGACACTGACACTCACGCAGAGTTGTGGGCAGGTTCAGAGCTGCTGGAGCTCTAAAGGGGAACCGAATGGGTGGGTTAGTCAGAAGACCACCTGGCACACAGAATTCATTCTCAGCTAAAGCATCTGAGTGTCACAGGGATACTGGAGGAGGGGCTCACTAATCACAATTGTCCCCTGTCATACAAACCAGTCTAAGTCTCCCTGGGGCCAGATGCAACTGGTCCAAAATCAAAGAATGTACCTGCTGCAAACCTGGCCTGCCTTTTCAGATGTCACTGCCAGACAGTGACTGGGTCAGGATCAGCAGGTTCCAGTCTTATCTCCCAATGTTGACAATCACATATGCAGGGTGCAAAGGAGAGGTGGAGCCAAAGTCCACTTAGGCAGGAGTAAGCTTGTGATTCTTTTCCTTTTCTACCACGAAGAAGCAATATGAAGAGGCTGACATGTGGTCACACAGCTGGGACCTGTTTCATGAGGGAAATGGTTTGTTTTGGCTTTCAAGCCTTTTTTTTCCCCTGTAGAATTCTGCCCTCCATAAACTACTCAGCAATTATATGTAGCAGAGAATGATGGGCAATGGGAAATGATTGGCGGTCCTCCCTCAGGAGCATGCCACCCTAGGGGAGCGCTGAGCCTGGCAGAGATGTGCCAACTTCACTGAGGTGCTAAGACACGGCTGCTCCACAGCCTAGATCAGAACTGACAAGCTGCAAGGCAGGCCTAAGGAGTCACAAATTGCTGACAAATTGCAGTCCTCCAATCAGGTCAAGCATCATCCCTGATTAGCAGAAACTGGAACGTAAAGAGCTGATCAACTCCCAAGGCCTGCCCAGCTAAACGGTTAGGTTTCTAGCCTGTACCTCCAAAGGCTATGGCCCCATTTCCATCCCAGGACAAAATTAACAATCAAAGCTGTCTACATGTCTCCTGCCCTCTCACATAAACCTGGTCAAAAGTCACCGCTTCCAGATTTAGGACTAACCCTGGTCCTGAACTAGTATCTGCTTATACATGTCCCAGTCCGAGCTACAAAATGCATAGGTCGTGCCTCAGTCTCTATACCCCAAGGAAACCAAGGGGCCATATGCTAAAGATTCTCTAATGAGAATCCAAAATGTGAAATTTCATGGGGAAGTGAACCTCTTACACTAAAAGGAAACTATATGCTAACTGGCTTAATATTGCTCAAAAATTTCTTCAGTTCTTTGGGGCTTGTTCTGAGATACATCTTAGGGTAAACCCAAATCTGGAAAATTCTCTACAGGTGTAGGATCCTGTTTCTATAAGATTTTCAAAATATGTCCCTAGCCAGCATACAGGATTCTCCATAAATTCAAAAATATCTGGTATGAGACACTGAGTTATAGGAAGCTAGTTAATGTTCAAAGTGCAAAAGAAGACCTAAGGGAGACCCATCCTTCGGTGAGGTTCTCTGACAGAGTGACAAGGACACATGGTGGGGAGAAAGGGAAGTACTCAACTAGATGAGTCAGGAGAGTGAGCCAGACAGCCTGGAGAGCAAGGAATGCCAGGGAAAGTCTGTTGTTGGTGTTGGCCTTGGAGCCCTGGGCTTCCAGCTCAGCCATACCAGTCACACACAGAGATAAGCACTCTGCTCAGACACAAGATTCCTGGAACCCCAATATTCTAATTCTCTATCCAGTGATAGAACCCCCTGCAAAACCCTTTGTCCCCATCACATGTCACCAAGTGAAATCTATTTTACCTTGCTACCTATAAAATCTGTCGCCTTCTCTACAACCCTTAAATCTAAGCTTCATTATTTCTCAATTGAATTATTGCAAAAAATTCATCCTCCCTGGTCTCCCTTCCTCCAGAACCACCTCCGTCTCACCAGCCCCTACTCCCAATCCATTCTTGACAATTTGCTAGAGGGGCATTTCTAAAATGTCGATAGATTTTTGTCACTCATTTTCTTAAAATCCTTCTGTGACTGCTCAGGAAAAAGTCCAAGCTCCTTAGCATATTATCAAAGTTCTTTCTTACCTGTCCATATCTAGAGGGTGCCAGCTTCCCATTCTCTCAGTATGCTCAAACCACGCTCCTTACTCACGGAAAGTGCCGTCCCACCCTCTCCATTTCCATATGGTACTGTCTAGAGTATCAGCAGAGAGTAAAAACAAGTATGGCGAGGGGGCTAAAAACCTTAACAAGTGCTTATCAGAAAACAAGACTTGGAACCAAAACAGTAAAAACTACTTTGGTATCTGTTACGGGTTAAACTATGTTCCCTTAAAAGTTATATGCTGAAGTCCTAACCCTCAGTACCTCAGAATGAGACCTTCTTTGGAGATAAGTTCTTCACAGAGGCAATCAAGTTCAAGTGAGGTCATCAAGGTGGGCCCTAATCCTATTTGACTGGTGTCCTTATAACAAGGGGGGATTTCCACATAAAGACATGCGTAGCGGTAAGGCAGTATAGAGACACAGGGAAAAGACGACCATCTACGAACCAAGTTGAGAGGACTAGAATAGATTCTTCCCGCGCAGTCTTCAGAAGGAACCAACCCTGCTGACACCTTGATTTTGGGCTTCTAGCCTCCAGAACAGTGAGATGATAAATTTCTGCTGTTTAAGACACCCAGTCTGTGGTACTTTGTTATGGCAGCCCTAGCAAACTAATATAGCACTTTTGAGAATTACTAATACAATTCTACCAAAAAAAATAAATAAATAATAAATGAATACTCATTAATAAGTACCTAGGTATGGTACCAGTCATGATGAAAAGATATGATTCTTGCTCTTAGGGAATTCATAACCTAGTAGAGGAATCGTTACAACATTAGGTAAAGGCCCCTGAGGGAAAGGAGTGTTATATTTTGCCCTTGGGTAATTGGTAGTGCCACATACTGAGAAAGGACATACAGGAGATGAGGTGAAGAAAGAAAAGACAATGAGTACAATCTGAACATATTGCATGAGGTGCCTATGAAAATTCTGGGGACAATATCCACGGCAGCTGGATAGATTAGATTCAGGAGCTCATGGAAGAGGAATGAGGTAGAGATAGCAACTGGGAATTCATCAGTGTATGGGTAAAGCCATGAATGAGATTTATCTAGAGAAGAGAATGAGATGGAAAACAAAGCCCTGGGAATCACCAGGTTTTAAGGAGCAAGCAGAGGATGAGAAATGCTATACGGAAAACAAAGCCGGTGTTGGAAATAAGTAAAAGACTTGGAGGGAAAGGTATCACAAAAATTAAGAAAGAAGAGTGTTTTAGGGAGAAACCATTCAACAGTTTTTAGTCTCACCTGTCACAAGAAATGCTCCAGGATGTTGGTTTTCATCTAGAATGCCCTTCCTCACGTTTGGCTACTTGTCTATATAGCCTCAGACATGAACCAAATAGGAACACATTTCCCCAGCATGCCTGAGGATGACGACAAGCAAAGGGAAGCAGAAGCCTAAGTAATTGGGGAAGATTATTTGCTACAACTCAGCTTTTTCCTTTGGCTTCAAGAGGTCTTATTTTACAGACTATGATTATACTTTAGGACCTGCCTGTGTTGGAATGGTGGTAAATCTCAGTGGCATTGTTTACAGAAAGAACAACTTGCCACTTGCAAGGAGCTATGGATCTCCTTAACGACATGTGCTTGTAAACACACAGGAAGCAAATTATCCCTTGATTTCCATCTTTCTAGCCTCATATTATTTTATTTCTTGGACATTTCCTGATACTTACTAACTGCTGACTTGGTACCCTCTGGGAATTCCTCTGATAAGACTTCTCCAACCACCCTAACTTAAAGGGCTTGCTCCCTACTTCAAAGTCCAATGGCAATTATTTTCTATTATAAGTGTCAATCATTCCTTTTGTAACCAATTACTTATGGCTTTGTAATACTACTTCATACTTTTAAAGCAATCATTCCACAAAACTTTGCTAAGTGTCTACTAAGTATTAGAAGCTATGCTAGGAATTGCGATCAGTTCCTGACCTCACAAGAGCGATCTAGCAAAGGAGTTAAAGTCCATGTACATGCAAGGAAAATACGAGTGGAAAGCATAATTAACAAGAAAATAAGTGGCCAAGAAGAGGATCTCTGAATCCCTGAACTCTGTTTTCCTACCTACATGTATTAGGTCCCCCGAGGCGTATTAGGCAGGGAAGATACTCCAGGTGAATATCCACTCTTAATACTTTCAGACTCAAACTCTTGCATGGCCTCCAACCTTTATAAGCTGGAGTGGGCCATAAAGATGTCTTTCACAGAAGACCAATTCAAAGAACAGGGCAAGCAGTTTGCAACTTGATCCTTTGCTCCTGGGTCCACATCTTTCACTGGACATCTGAATTTCTCCCAGCGCAAGAGAAGGTACTAAAAAGATCAAAGGCCCAAAGCAGTTTTCTCAAGTCTTTTCATGCCCCAGTTTACTCCAACTGACAGAGCTCCTGCCTCCAGCATTACACCCAATTTGAGCTCCTTCTATCTATTCTTCGGCCTGGAGTGAGAGGGCAGCCTTCAGCAACTCTGAAAGGTTAGAGTGAGTGACTAATATGTAACATAAGAGACACAGATAAAACGCATGAGAATTTGAGAGAAGAATACCTCCAGCTTTCAAGGTGCTGGTTTGGAGGGGAATCAGGGAAGGCTTAGCAAAAGAGGTAATGTCTGAGCTTGATCCTGAAGGATAAATAATATTTGGGTACGTGGAAACTGAAGGGAGGGAAAGACATTCAAGTCAGAGGCTACAGGATGAGCAAAGATAGGAAAAGCAGGCAAAGAAAAGTATGTTGTTGGAAAGGAAATTAATATTTACTGAGTGCTAACAACACGCCAGGCCCTGCTCTACATGTCTTGTCTTCTCTAATCCATAGCCAATCACTGAGGCAAACAACATCCAATTCAGAGATGAGAAAAGTTTCTAAGAGGCTGCGTGACTTGCCTAAGCGTAACATGACACAGCTAGTAAGTGGTGGAACCATATTTCAAACTCAGGCTCTGGCTGATTCCAAGGCCCAACCTCTTCCAACTAACTGTACAACGTAGCCTCAGGGTTATGAAGGTTAGAAAAGTAGGTTGTGCCAAGTCATGGGAGGCCATGGACACCGGCTAAAAAGTTGAGATTATAATTTAACTACCAACAGGAAAAAAACCACGTTTTTTTGAGAAGAAACTTTTTTATTTTTCTTTATTAAATTTATTGTTGGGGGGGTTATCACGTTGTGAGGGGTGTAAATGTCTATTACATTGCTTTGTACACCTGAAACTAATAAAATAAAATAAAATAAAATAACATAAATAAATAAAATTTATTGGGGTGACAATGGTTAATAAAATTACATATGTTTCAAGTGTACATTTCTATAACACACCATCTACATATCACATTGTATGCTCACCACCCAGAGTCAGTTCTCCTTCCATCACCATATATTTGACTCCCTTTACCCTCTTCTACTATCCTCTCTTCCCCCTTACCCTCTGGGAACCACTAAACTGTTGTCTGTGTCTATGAGTTTTTGTTTCTTTGTTTGCCTTGTTCCTTTGTTGCTTTCAGTTTTATATCCCACATGAGTGAAGTCATGGTTCTCGACTTTTTCTGTCTGAATTATTTCACTTAGCATAATAATCTCAAGATCCATCTATGGTGTTGCAAATGGCAGTATTTCATCTTATCTTATGGCAGAATAGTATTCCATTGTGTACATATACCACATATCTTCTTTATCCAATCATCCATCAAAGGACACTCTGGTTGTTTCCATGTCTTGGCCACCATAAATAATGCTGCAATGAACATCGGAGTACATATATCTTTACGGATAAATGTTTTCAGATTTTTGGGGTAGACACCCAGGAGAGGGATTGCTGGGTCATATGGTAATTCTAGTCTTAATTTTTTGAGGAACCTCCACACTGCCTTTCATAGTGGCTATACCAATTTGCATTCCCACTAACAGGGTATGAGGGTTCCTTTTTTTCCACAACCTCTACAACACTTGGTTATTATTTGTCTTGTTGATAGCCATTCTAACAGTTGTGAGGTAATATCTCATTGTGGTTTTGACTTGCATTTCTCTAATAGCTAGTGAAGTTGAGAATTTTTTCATATATGTATTGGCCATTTGTATGTCTTCTTGGGAGAAGTGTCTGTTCAGGTCCTCTGCCCATTTTTTAATTGGACTTTTTTTTATTGTTGAGTTGTATGAGTTCTTTATATATTTTGGATATTAGCCCCTTATGAGAGGCTAATGTTATTTGCAAATATCTTCTCCCATTCAGTTGGTTGCCTCTTTGTTTTGTTGATGGTTTCTTTTGCTGTGCAGAAGCTTTTTAGTTTGATATAGTCCCATTCGTTTGTTTTAGCTTCTTGACCTTATCTTTAAGGTCAAATTCATAAAATCCTCTTTGAACCCAAGGTCCGTAAGGTTAGCACCTATGCTTTCTTCAATATAATTTATTGTTTCAGGTCTCCTGGTTAGGTCTTTGATCCATTTTGAGCTAATTTTGGTATATAGTGACAAACAGCAGTCAAGAGAAACTTTCATTCATTCATTCATTCATTCATTCACCCACTCATTCACATACGAGCTTGCTGGGTGCCAGGCACCAGGAATATAAAGTCAAATAGATCCAGTCCTTATTCTGTATTTCCATGCTATTTTCATTTAGCTTTTAAACTTTTTCTTGAGCTATAATATGCATACAGAAAATGGCACATATTAAAGGTACACCGATGTAAACAGAATTCAGATTAGAACATTATCAGAATTCCAGAAGCCCCCTCGTGCTCATATCTAATCACTACCAACCTCCTTGCCCTCAAAGGTAATTGTTATCCTGAAGTCTGACACCACAGATGACTTTTATCTGTTTCTGAACTTAATATAAAAGGAATCATATAGTATTTCTTCTTTTAATAAATACATAATCTTAAGGACAAATGCTCACACAATTCCAGGACAATATGCTAAACACTAAAATTGACTGTATATGAAATGCTATAGGAAAACGAGTACCTAACTCTACCTACCTGGGGACTTTGAGAAAGGCTTCAAGGGATGTGACATCTAAGTTGAGTCCTGAGCATAAGTGGTAGCCATGACTGGTGCTCTGTTTCAGGAAGATAAATCTGGCAGTGGTATATACAATGGATTCCAAGAAAAATAAAAGCATGGAAACCATTGGAAGACTAATACTATAGTCTAAGCAGTAAAGAGGGCCTGGAAACAAAGGGGAACAGAGAAGATAAGACAGATAAAAAGAAACCACAGGGAGAAAAAGAGCAATATCTGGCAAACGATCCAATGTAGGAGGCAAGAGAAGGAAGAATGACACCATGATTTTGAGTGGGTGGGTGATTAGCAGAATGATGGTGATTTTCATACAAATACAGAACAAAGGAAGATGAACAGGCCCAGGAGGGAAGTTTCATACATTGGAAAATTGTGGTGAATATAACTGGTAGATAACTAGACATGAAGGATAGAACCTAAGGTAAAAAGAGAGTGTTGGAAGTATAGTCCTGGGAATCAACTGCTCAGAAAGGCTAGTTGAAAGGCTACTGGCTTCCTAGCACACGATGGGGATGTAGCACAGTACCTGCTTTACCGTGATTGCTCAATTAATGATTCCAGAGTAGAGGCTGAGGAGATGCAGATTTGAGATTAAAAGAGATGCCTGAGGGGAAGACTATAACAAGAAGAGACAGAAAGGAAAGGAGATAGGCTAGGTAAGAAAGGAAGGAAGAGAATTGGGAGAATCTAGACTAATGGAAGCCAAGAAAATAGGAAGTTACAAGTTGGGAGTTTTAAAAAACACTATGGGATGATGCAGAGAAAAATGAGAATAAAGACTGAAGCAAATGTCTGTGGGGGAAAAAAGTATTTAAATATTTAACTTCATTATTTCTATCTCCCTTCTGGCCTATAAACTCTTAAATAATAAGAAAATGTCTTACAAATAGCCCACAGAGCAACAGTTGTATCCACTTATTAGTTGGCTTGATTTAAAATGGAAAAATTTTATTAGTTGCTTCCTTTTGGATAATTCTAGCAAAAAGATTTTCTCTCACAGGGGAAGAGTTCCTTCGCAGCCAGTATCAAATATTCCCATTGATTGGATGGTTAAACAAGCATCAGGAGTCAAAGAAAAAAGTAGAAAGCAAGAAGGACTGCTTTGCTCATTTGGAAGCAAGTAATTTTATACAGAGGCATCAATCAGACTTAGTCTGTAAGAGTGTATTAAGTACCTCTCTTTACTGATACTCTGCCCCCAAAATACTGCCAACTGGAGTTAAAGCCCACTGCCAATATTTGATATGATCCTCTGGCAGGTCCACGATAACCATGGCATTCCTGGGAGATGTTTTGATATGCTCCTCAGAAACCAGAGCCAAACTCCACCCCTTCAAACAGGCTGCCCCAAATCCCAGTCCCAGATGTGACGTCTTATAATTCACAAGGCTCAGTCACAGCCTAGAATCAGATCTTAGGTTTACAGAAGACCAACCACTGATAAAACATCCAGATCCAAGCCATAAATATGTCCACCTGTCTCAGAGGTAAAAACAAACAAACAAAAAACCCTGAGAAATGTTAAGCATTTCTCCTGACAAGTAGCCAAGAACAGCTCTTGGAAAACGTTCCCACAGTGCCAGAGCAGTCATGGGCCCCTCCCCTGGAGGCCTCAGGGTAAGGCACGCCACTGACTTCTGCCTTCCTTCCAGGCCCCAAAGAAGCACTGGTGTACTGGATAGTCTCATCTGAGTGATCCATATAGCAAGTTATCCCAGAAACCAGTGCCACGAGAGTCTAGATCCCTATAAAGCCTGCAATCCTGTGGCCCTGGCTCCTGGCCACTTTAGCCATCGGAAGCAGTCTCACTGAGTTCCTACTCAATAGCAATAAAAAATGACTGGCTTCCCTAGTCTACATCCTGTCACTCATCCTGTCAACAGACACTTATGGAGTGTCTATTACGTGTACAACAAGACAGCTACCTTCTCCTTCCCTCCCTTGTGTAGATAAGTGAAACACCTGCTCCTAATTCTTCTACATTACAAAAGGAATGAATGGTTTTGCTTTCTCTTACCTCTGAAGAGCCCGATCACATTTAGTGGGTTCAGGGTTGGTTTGGGGAGCATGGGAACAATATACAGGACATAAAACGGGTTTTGAGAGATAATGTCTTTTGGTTAGAACACGTTAAATCTGAGATGCTGATGGGACAAGTGAGTGTACAAGTAGTTATAAATATGGTTCTAGAGTTCAGGAGAAAGATCTGGAGATCAATCCAGATAGGAGAGCAATCCACATATAAGTGGCAGTTGACAAAATGAATGAGATTTCACAGAAATAACGCAGAGTCATATGAAAAGAGGACTAAGGGAAGAACCCCAGAAAGAGCAACATTTAAGAAGTGAGCAAAGAAAGAAATCAGGAAAGCAAGGCTGAAGAGAAATCAGAGGAGTGTTGGGGATGGTTTCTTAGACGTCAAAACAGGAAGGAATGTTCAGGATTGTTAAATACTGCAAAGAGGTCCAACAAGATAAAGACTTAACAGCAACCACTAGGTTAGGTAGCTATGCGCTCACTGATGACCTTCACAAATGCAGTTTTAGTGAAATCACGATCAAATCATGAGGCAGACTTACCTCAAGTGAACTCCTTAGAAACGAGTCCTACAGGACGCTTCTCCAGTATTTCATGGTCAAATAACTTTGCAGTAATGCTGTGCATGTTATACTCCCCTCTTGAGGAATCACACCAAGCCTAAGTTTCTGACAAGTCCTACAATAAAGCAATCTGCTGGTGTTACACTCTATTGGAACTCAATGTTTCCCGAATTTCTTTGACCATGGAACGCTTTATCACATGATAAAGAACCTATTAACAGTTCTAGAAACTAGAGTTGTGGGGAACACACTTTGGAAAACAGGGTTCTAAGATTATGTTGTTTAAAAAACGGTGTTACGGTGGTAGAAAACAGTGTTAAGAACACAGGCTCTGGAGTTAAATAGATCTAGATTTGAATCTGGTTCTAACTCTGACCAGCTAGGTGGCCCTGGATCAAGTTTCTCTTTCTAAACCTTAGTTTCTTAATCTATAAAATAAGCCGAATAACATAAGCCTAATTCATAAAATTATTGTGAGGAATTTGTTTGAGTAATGCATGTAAAGTACTTACAGGAATAGTAGTATTCAATAAATGTGGTTACTATGGTGATGGTGATGGCAGCAGTTGAGATTAAAAGGAAAACTGTGATGTAGGTACTCAAGTTGTCAATGAATGAATGGGAGTTACGGAAAAGTTGGGATCTAACTGAAACAAGAAGGTGGGTGTGAGAACAGGTTATGCGAATCTAGAAGTGGCCTGGAAGTGGCAGAAGAAGCCTGAGGAAGACCAAGCCTCATTCCGGACCCAGTAATACATGGGGCATTAAAAAAGGCAGAGCCCCCCCAAAAAAGGGCTTTAACGAACAGTTAGGTTTCAGTCAGTAGAGAATGTATTGGTTCCGGTCTTAGATATCAGGTAAGGACGCCACAGTTTGTCAAAGGGCAGAAGGAGCCTGTTGGGAGCGGCAGCTAGGACCCTTATCCAAGAGAGGTCTCTGGTTTGGGAAGCAATAGTAGGACCTATTCTTGGATAGGGCTTACCAAGAAGTTTGAAGATGGATGTTAAAAGCTGTGGTTAAGGGAGGTCTGGAAGTATTTAGACTTACTATAGGATTTGCACTGCAACATTGTAGTAGTAGTAAAATATCAGAAACAATTTAAAGATCTATCAATAGCGGACAGAGTACATAAATCATAATACAACCACAGAAAGAAATACTAGGCAGTTATTTAAAAAGAATGTAGTAGCTCTATTTGTAATAAGGGAAAATCTCCAAAATATAGTAGTAAATGAAAAAAGGTAAAGGACAATATGTGCAATATATGTGCAACATAAAATGTGTACGCACACATGCTTGTAAATGCACATTTTATCTCTGGACCAATTCACATATAAGACACAGGTAAAAGTGAGATGGTGGAGATAGGGATTAGAGAGCGAACCTGGAAGTCTGAAGTAGGAGGCAAACTTTGCACTATACATATCCTTTTTGCATAATTTTATATTTTTACATTTATTACTAATTCAGAACCTTCTTTGGTGTGGTGTTTTTTTTTAAGTGTCACAGTAATGATTAAGGAGAAGGCTGAAAGATTATGAGAAAAAGGAGGGATAACTGGTGGTCTCCCTGAGGGCAAAGAGTTGAGGTAGTGGAAGTTAAGTTAGGCAGCCATTATCAGAACAAAATCCTGGAGCTAAAATTATAGAAAGAGTGCTTTCCTGGTGCAACTAAGTTTAAGAGATGGGGTTCTCAAGGGCCCTCACCTTCAGTCTCCTCGTTTTTATCCCCGAGAGGAATCCCATTTTCAGGACCTCAATTATAGCCCAGAAGGAAGTCTCTTTGCTAGTGTGAGTTACAAGGAAGAACAGAGCTTTGCAGGAGAGAGCCGATCCATTTTGTTGTAATGATCTTCCCTGAGAAACTGCTGACCCATTTCTCAGGCTGACCAGCTGCAATCCTGGATCTCCTGGGATTGTTCCATTTAATCTGTTTGCTCCGTTCTATCTCTGCTTACTGAAGCTTTCCTTCTTCAGCTTTCTTTAGCAATCTAAGAGCTTCTGTCAAGGCTTCCTCACGCCCTACCTCCATGCCTTCTCCTTCACTGTCCCTTCCACCTGAACACCCACCCACCTGCTGCCACCACAGTCTCTGTTTCTAGAGCTAAAAGTCTCACCTCCTCCCCCAGATTGTTCTGCAGCTAAGCCAAATAAGGTACAGAATCATATCCATTCCACCCACACTACAACATTACAGCCTCATCAGCATTAGCAATGTCATCCAACACTTATTAAGTCCATGTGGCCAGGTACCCAGCCACCCCGGACACAGAGGTGACCTATACGAACTCTTGCTCCAGTTGCTGACACTCTTACAGGAATGGCATAAGGGTTCCTAAGGTAGTTCCTCAGGTCGACCGAATGCAGAGTCAGCTAAAGAAGTAGAAACGGCCTATAAACTTACAGGAAATATTCAAATCACAAATAATCAAAGAAGTACAAATTAAAACAACGGGATATCATTCTTTAGCCAAACTGGTAAACATTTTCTAAAATAATGACCCCCAGTATTGGGGATTGGAAGCACATTCAAATACTCAAAGTACGAATTGGAAAAACTTTTCTAAAAACACAAGTAGAAGTTTATCAGAAGCTTTTAAAAGGTGTATACTATTCAAGGCAATAATTTATTTGAATCTACTTTGAGAAAGCTAAGTTACAGAAATAGTCAGAAATGAAAACAGACATACGTAATGATATTCATCATAGAGCATTATTTATAACAGTAAAGAAACAAGAGAAATTGTATGAAACATCTACATGATGCAATATTGTTAACCTATTAATAATCATTAAATCACATTTTTAAAAATATTTAATAACCCAGAATAAAGCTCACAAAAACAATCTAAGTGAGAAAAAATTTAAATCCACACATAATATGGTCCAGATACAGTAACTTTATATTCATGTATATAAAAATTATATTAGAAAAACATAACTAATATTAATAGTAAATTTTTTTCTGTTATTGGCTTTAGGTGATATAGGCCTTGGGAAAAATAAAAAATAGGATTAAGAGAAGATAGAGAAACACAGGGAGACTTCTGTGGAAATGTTGATGGGCTTTTCTGGCTAGTTAAGCATTCATAAAAGGTTGGCTAAACATTCTGCTATGTTCTATATTGGGCTCTAGAACATCAGCAATAAAAAGCATAGCCCCGGCATTCAAGGATCTTACAAATACACAGAGAAGTAAGATGCTATAGCAAACAAGTAACTCCATTACATCACGGTAGATGCCAGCCTAGAAAAAGTATGTACAGAGTCTGGAAGCTTTACCCAAAAACTGACACCTGAGTGGGTTTTAAAGGATGTGAATGGAAAGTTAGCTCGGTGGAGAAAGAGAGAGTATTGCATGCGTTGTTACGCTGGAAGTGTTGCTACACAGAGTAGCAGAAAGGTAAGACTAGAAAGGCATATAGGGTGTATATCAGGGATTTTCAAATTTGTTTTGTGAAGGATCTGGTTTTTCATTCCCAGTATCTCAGGGACTGGTATTTTTGGTCTCTACCCTGTTCAATGAGATGAGACCACTGATCACGTGCTTGACGTCATGGCAATCCAAACGGCCTCTAACTACTCACTTTCAATTTCAGTTTGTTTTCTCCTTTTTGTTTTGTTTTCTTGTTTATTTTTTCTATTTCAGTAATTATTTCATCAAAGACTAGAAACAAACAGTTCCTGGACTGGGCTAGTCCATGGACCACACTGAGCTGGATCATAAGGTTTATTTTATTATAAAAGCAACGTGGAATCACTGAAGTATATTTTTTCTGCTTTCCTCTTTTTAAATCGTTGTTTTACTAGATAATTTACAATCCTAAGAGAAAGGTACTACTCTCCCTATTTTCTGGATGAGGAAAATGTAGCTTATTAAGGTTAAAAACTTTCTCACAATGATACACTGAGAAAAAATATTGGCCACTCATCACAGGTAAGAGTCAATTTCCCTAAAACAATAAAAAGCTCCTCGGAATCAAAAGCCCAATAAAAAAAAATGGGCAAAAAATATGAACAGACTGTTCACAGAAAAGCAAATAACTAATAGCCTTTACTTATATGAAAACATGCTTTACTTTACTGATAACAAGATATGTAAATTTAAACTCTAATGAGATACCATTGCCTAGGAGACTAGCAAAAAGCCAAAAGTTTGACAAGTCATTCTACTGGTGGGTGAGGAAGAAAAAACTACCCTCACAAAATTACTAGTAGGAATAGAAATTGATACCATCTCTGTTGAAGGCAGATACCCTTTGGGGTCATCATTAAAGCTGTTCACAAATCCTTCTCTATATCTTTCAACGTATAAGTACTACCCACTTGAAGTTAGATATGGTTATTATTATTTGCATTAGTCAGGGAAATGTGTGCAAAAGTGACATATTGCATCTGCTGGGCAGATGTCTCAAGAGCCAGAGTGTAATTTGCGGTACAGTCTCTTTTGTTTGTTATCCTTGCTTTCCCTCTACCACCAATGTTCTAGATGCTGGCTGCCCAACAGCCTGAATTGCAGAGAGAAGACAACTTCAAGCAGAACTCAATTAACTTGTAAAATGACAGGCAGCATGAGCAAAATAAACCTTTGTTGTTTTAAGCCACTGACAAATAGAGGGCCATTTGGCAATATTTATCAAAACTGCCAACTCTGATATCCCCTCAAATACACTCACACACATGCAACACGGCATATGTAAAAGGTTCTCACTTGCCACATGGTTATAGAAAATAACTGGAAACAACCAAATGAACATCAGCAGAAGACTAGTCAAATACCTGTAATACAATACAGGGGGAAATTATGCAACTGTTAAAAAAAGTTCTCTTAAAGTAATTATGGAAGACTCTCCAAATGAAAAGTGTGTTTTTCACACTTTTTATACACAATGAGAACATCTCCAAGATGTTCTCCAAGATATACCATCTTTTGTAAAAACAAAAAACAAAACAAAACAAAAATTGTGGGGAGATTAGAAATATATTCACATTTGCTTGCACTTGTATGAAGAAATTCTAGAACAATAAGAAACTAACAAAAATTGTCTTGGGTCAGACCATTAAGAATGACTAGGTAGAACTTCCAACTACTCAGGAAAAAAATACCCTTGGTGCTTGCTATACTTAACTTCTTACTGTCTCACAACCTTAATCAATCTGTCAGCACATCTCATCTTAAGTATAAAGGGTGTACTTCTGACTCTATCTTAAACTGTTATCAAATCCTTCTTTAAACTCTGGCTTTCTTTCTTCTCTTGGCCACATCCAATCAGCTTCCAGTTACATTACCTGTGTTAAGAATATATGTATAATTGTTCTTATTCAATTAAGTGAAAATGGTTCTTAATTGTTCTCTTATTCAATTAAGTGAAAATGGTTCTTAATTTAAATAAGTCATACTTTTCTCTAAATAATTCCAAGCTTTGGCAGCTTTGGCTAGTCTTCTAGAGAGACTGAATTGCCTATTAAAAAGAAAAAGTCATAACAAACTGTGTCTGCTCCAGTATAAATTCTTGTTTTTCTCATTCAGAACTTTTATTTTACATGGAGGTTATTTTACTTTCCTTTATAATAATTGCAAGGACCTTACTTCTGAAAAATTAGAAATAAAATATCAGTAAGTATTATGACACTGACTCCATAAATGTTCACTTTAAGTGTTTATCGCATGTCAGTCTAGATCAACAGACTCCCAATATTTATGATTAATCAGCCTTTATCCATGGAAGTTTTTAGCACACATCCTTCAATTTGTGTATGTTCATTTAAAAACTATAATTATACATGTATAATTGTATTAATATATTCATTACATTATAAAAATTAAAATTTAAAAAGCATAAAAGAAAAGCACTTAATATTTTTAATGACATAAAAATATTTTTGCTGTCACTAAAGTATTAGCAGTAATAATATTTTTAGTGAAAGCAATGTGATATAATATCCCTCATTATTTTTAAAATCTTGGTTTAACATTGTTATAGAATGATTTGAAAGTCTGGTTCCACATTCAATTATTTCAATACTTGGCTTTCATAGCTGTCATAGCTGAAAAATATACTGAGATATGAGTCAAATGAAAACCGTACAATTGGTTCCCACGTATCAATTATTCAAAGATTTTGTAGAAATTTGGCTAATAACTTTATATTCGCTGATGTCTTACAAAATAGTCGAAAATGTTTTTATATTTTTAACAAACAAGTTCAAACCTCACTGAAATTTTCACTAGAAGGATAAGTATGTTAATAGCCTCTTGCCAAGATTTTAGAACATGCAGTCATGAGTTTTTATAGGTAACCCTCATTGTTTCTGATAATAAAAGACTACACACTCACACACACACACACACACACACACAAAAGGTCACATTTTCAAACATCTATATTGAAAATGCTTTCTCCAATGCAGCTACTTTTTCAATTATTATTAAAATATTATCTTCTCCCTGAAGGGTCAAATTAACAGTGCTTGTATGAAGCTAGGACAATTTGAGCATCAAAATAAATGATAGTAAGGGATTACAAGTCATGTAATAAATTAGGAATCCATGAGTCCATACTGATATAAATTGATGGAAGAAAAGGGAAATCTCTTTCTTATAGTAGAATGCCAATTAATGTAGAAAGGATAGTGGAAACAGAAAGTTACCATTTGGCAACCATCATTAGTGGTGGTAGATACAGACAGACATCATCAATGGATACTTAGCTGGTAAATAGAGATTTGATGAGGAATAAGATATTGGCATAGTCTCAGACTATTGTACCACAAAAGACTTATCAATTACAAACGGAAAAACTGTGCCTTGACAGTGGAGAAACATGGCTGATAGAAATTTAACTGGGTGATTAAAGTTAACATTACAAGGGGTAGGACAGGTTGACATCATGTACTTTCTGATGTCATTCATAAAAAAAGAGTCCAGCATCATTTTTTATTAATTCCTACCAAGAAAGCATGGCCTGAGTCTGGACATGAGAAAACACTGGATGGACCCAAAAAGAAGAACATACTTCAAAATGAAAGGCCTGTACCATCTGTTAAAGATGAGAAAGACTGAGGAACTGTTCCATATTAAGGAGACTAAAGAGACATGACTAGTAAATGCAACATATCAGCCTGGATTGGATCCTGGACCAGAAAAGAAAAAAGACATTGTTGGGATGGTTAGAAAAATTTGCATGGGGTCTTGATGATAGTGTCATCATTGTTAATTTACTGATTTGGATGGTTATACTGTGGTCATAGAGGAGATTAGCCTTGTTTTTTGGGAAATACTAAAAGGAATATTTTGAAATGACAGAACATCAAGTCTCCAACTTTTGCTCAAATGGTTCAGAAAAAGATTAATCATAAAGGACGGAGGGTGATGAAGCATATATGGTAAAATGTCAAAATTGGGGTATCTTGGTGAGGAGGTTATGGGTGTTTTGTATAATACTGTTTTGGCAACCTTTCCCTAAATTTGAAACAAATTTAAGAGTGTTTACACATGTGAGCATGCTTGCATTTTAAATATCTGCCAGGCATTACACTGACAGCCTCTTGTCTTTCTGCCTGAAGACACACAGATAGGGACACTTCAAACTTATAACACTAAAAGTAAAAAACATTTTTAGTATTTTACAGTTTCACATCTTACTGTGTTGATGCACTGGGCTTTAAATTAGGGAAGCCCATTAGAAATTTCTTACATTGTGTAAAACTTTTGGCTCTGTATAGGTCAGCTAGTACTACAACAACTGACCCTAAGAGGCCTTGAATAGTCCCTTGTCCTAAACTCAAAATAAAATGGCCTCAAGATGATTATGATACTGAAAATAGCATTTAACTTTACCTTCAGGCTCTCAACCCACTAGGTCTATATGATTTCCACTAATTAGCCTAGCAGAAAGCCAATGGTCACCTCCCATCTCTAAGGGCTCTAACTTACTTGTAATGCATTCTCAGAAGCACACTGTAAGAAGATGACTAATCACTGACTGCAACTTCAGCACCATATGTCTCCCAATTTCAAAGGAAGAAGTGTCCCAGCTATTACTAGAACAACAGATTTCCTACCTCCTGCAGCTGGAGTCGAACCTTGGTAACTGCCCGGATCCAGTGTGCTCTGGCTTGGGTACATGGTGAAGATGAATTCTCCTCGGGAAAACTTGTAACAAAGAAAAGAATGTTCCTTAAAAATAGCCCAGGCCACAAGGTAACAGTGCTCAAGGCAAAAGTGCCAATTATCTAAAATAAAATGGTTTATATTCATGCCTATACTTGTTTAGTGATTCAGGCATAGTCCTGAATATCCAATGTGAAAAAAATTCCTCTCTATAATGACAACTCCTTTTAGCTTTTCATCTGTTCCCTCTCTTTCTTCCCCCCTTTTCACTCACCTAATGAGGCAGCTCACTGGGACAGTCAGGGAGCAGGATACTAGAAGCAATGGCAAGGCCCTGAATCAATGTCTAGAATTAAAACTATGCAGAAAGGTGTGGAGTAACTCTCTCATCTCACCTCTCAAGACCACCAGTCTCCGCTGGGGGTCTATATACCATTCTTAGGGCAGAATTTTGTTCCTGCAAACGCTTCCTGCTCTACTAAGTATATTGGAAGGCTTACCAGTTCCTAGACTGCAGTATTAAGAATAGAGATAGTGGAAATGTAATGGCTGTGTGCGATGTCAGAGGGATAGTGGATGGGGAGAGGGGGGTTGACACAATGTGAAGGATATAAATGATAAATGTCTAACTATTACTTTGTTTTGTGCACCTGAAACTAATAATAAATTTAAAAAAGGCACAGCCCTTTTTCTGCCATGATCTCATTCTTTGAGTTGCCTCAAGAACACATTCAGTGAAAAGAACAATAAATACAAAGTACCTTTAAGACAGAAATACTACCCTGTATTAGAACAAATCATCATCCAGGTCCTTAACTGTGGAATAGTAGTTGATTCTTGGTGCTATTGCTTCTCTTTTCTCCCACTGGGGTCTACTGCCAAGGCAGCAAACAAGTGTCTACCATCTAGACATGTAAGATAGTATGCTGTACTCTAATGCCATTTAACTGGGTCAATTGTTCTAAAACATTTGTAGGTACTTCTGGCCAACGTAGCACTGGACTTCACTTGCACAGCTACTGTAGGACCTGAGAGGACACAGCCAGTAGAGAGGGACAAATACTCGTGCTGGGTATTTCTGCTGCTCTACCAAGAACTCTACCCAGATATTATCTGCCAAGTCTAATATCTACAAAGAGCCACCTTTCAGTGGGCTGTCAACCCAGTAAAAAAATCTAGTCCAGAGCTCAGTCTCCTGGATGTCTCATCTATTAGATGAGCCACCAGAGATGACTAAAAATCAGGAAAACGGAGAAGAGGAAATATGTTTATACCTTCAGTGGTGGAGTAGACGTACCAGACATTCTCTAACTTTTACCATGTCATCAGCAGCCACTGTTTTGGTCTTTCAAGGAGAAGCTGCATTAGACCTTGAAATTTGAGAGTCTCAGTCACACCTAGCCTTTATTATCACTTTACCCCAGTGCTTTTCAACTGGGGGTACTTTTGTCCCCCAGGGGAAATCTGGCAATATCTAGACACATTTTTGGTTGCCACAACAGAGGGCTGCTACTGGCATCTAGTGTGTACAGGACAGGGATGTTACTAAACATCCTACAATACCTACAATAGCCCCCCATTAAAAAAAAAAATAAAAAAAAAATATATATATATATATATATATATATATATATATAGTTATCTGGCTCAAAATGTCTATAGTGTCGAGACTTAGAAACCCTGCTTTGCCCCAACCTATCAGCAACTCTACTGACCAATGTAGCTCAATAACCACACTCAAACTCTGTACTAGGTTTCATCACAAGACTATTGCCTGGCACACTGCTAGGCCCTGGGAAGGCTGAGGGGTGGGTTAGATCTGGCTCCTAGACCAATTCTTTCTTAATACTATCCTCCTGGTTTTCTTAGCTAGTAAATAAAACAAAACAAAAAGCAATGTTCCCAAAACAATTTTAAAAATTAACAGGCTGGGAAGCCTATTTCATTCAAAGCAGCTCCTTTCAATGAAATAATCTATAGGGCTCAGGTCAGTTCTGAACTTGGGGGCTGCCATATGTGGGGTCTACTAGTAAGCCAAGAACTGCAGATGCAAGAAGGCCTGGTACACTGCAGCTAACTATAAGAACCCCAGTGCTCTTCAGAGAGCCTCAAAATATCTTGGGAATTATACCAAAAATCAAAGAAAGCAGTGTAGCGCTAAGCCTCAGTACCCTGATCACCACCATACCAAGCTGCAGAGAAAAAAATAAAAAGTACTTATATTCAGCAATATCACAGGGCAGGTCCTGAGGAAACCATGTGAGCTCCTCAAGGCAACCATTACCTACCTCTCCTGGGGGCCTAAGACGTGGTCTTTGTGTAGCACCAGGTCTGGGGGAGGATGGGTTGTGACATCTTTCATCTCCTTGGGTTCACATGCTCTCCCCTTCTCGTCTTCACCTGTCACCTCCAAGGCTTTCTCTTGTTCTCCAAAACCTGCTTGGCCATCTCTGGAGAAGCTGCCAGAGCTACGGCAGGAATGAATCGAGTCCCTCTCCCGACGGTCATCATCTTGTTCATGACACTGGTCTAGTTCACTCAGCTGAGAGCTTCCTGGGCTCACGTTACAGGAGGAGCCATACCTACTACTGCTGGTGGGGCTGTGAGAATGAGAGGAAAGACAGATGAGTAAATAAATGCAAACTAGGGATCAGGGCAAAGTGACGGATTAATCCAGGAAATAATGATCGTAGCAGTGGCAAGAATCACAAACAGGAGGTTCCTGGGAAAAGAGGACCAAACTTTACGATCTAAAAGAACTAGTCTCTACTCAGCAGTGATGACAGGGGAAAAAATACATGCTGGGTTCTCCAACAGCACTTAACGTCAACCCTACAATTGACTCTGAAGAATGCTTTATCTTAATGTGATATTTATAAGTAGGTTAAGAATTATTAAAACAATCTGTTGTTTATGTCTAAAATTCTTTACTCAGACTTCTAAAGAAACTTGTCCAGTGGCTGTGATTAAAGTTCTCTGATCTTCACATAATAAAATGAATGAACTCTTATCCCTTTTTCTCTTATTGGTTAAACTGAGGTCCTTTTTTCTTCCTCTACAATTGGTCAATGTGAATGCCTATTCCTTAGGATAAGCAAAGGAGAATGGACTTATTCCTTCAACTATCTCTCAGCCCTCAGTGTGATGAGGTAATGGAAGCCATCGGGAGATGGAAGCTAGGCTCAAGAAATTGCTCAGGGTACCTCACTGACCACCACATGAATGTTACAATAATATCCCTGGTAGCACAGGGAGTATCCCAAAGACAAACTTACCCATCTGTGACCGAGCTGCTCTCAGGACATAGCTCAGTTCTGGATAAGATGGACAAAGTCCAACTCCAGGATCTGAGTCAAGGCCATATTAACGCATTTCTATACCTGAAGAGAGTCCAGCCCAACCCCTCTCTCAGTCACCTGAATTCCCATACCCAGAAAAAAAATTTGTTTCCCTATTTGGCCCAGAGGTCAAAGCAGCATTCTTAAATCGCACTGTATGATGCTCCGTCTTAGGAGAAATAATAGTACCCTTTACAGATGGACCCTGCATAATGCTCCAGACTGAAGCATTACAGTATACAATAGTCCTGAGCTCCTGCAAGACTTTTTACTCAAAGCACTTATCAGACACAAGTCTCAAGGGTAGTAAAAGGCAGAGACTGGAAGAAGCTATGCAAACCCATGTGGAAGAGGAAGTAGAATATAGATTATCCCAAGCCGCACTTTGCACTTTGTATTTCAGTTAATGCCCTCATTGCCATTGGAGAAAGCGTCTTAGAAGACTTGGAAAAACAAAGCAATGTAGGTCTCTCCCCACCATTATAAATATAAGTGCTGAAGGCCTAAGGAAGCATCCCAGCCTGTCATGTGATTGTAATTCATATATGCCACTCAACTACTTGCTGCCTCTTTCTGCCCTCCCTTCTCCATTCCACGTTATATAAGGCAGAGCACACCAGAGTGAGTACATCTCAGGGCCTAGACTTTTCTTTAAGCAGGAAGCTCCTTGTTCCAATAAATAAACTATATTTGGCACTAGAGAGAAGGGAGAGGATGAAAAGACCCACACATTATTTCTTGTTATTTAACCTCTAATTAAATGAATGTCAGGTGCTAGGAAAGACACAGGGAGGATAAGAAGCAGGCTACAACTAATCTATCACTAAGTCGTTGCATCATAAATGGTCAATTCCTTAAAATCATTTATGATGCGTTAGTTGAAAACAGGCCTTTTGCTGATCTTTGGTTCCTTGATGCCGCACAGAGTAACTGGCTGCTGTACATTCAAAACAGAGTCAGTGCGAGCAGGCGCCACCTCCTCTTCTCGTGTTTCTGGCTGGTGAAGTAGCTCAGAGCCAGTGCAGCACTCTGCCTCGTGACCACCTGAAGGACAGGTGGGGCCAGAGAGGTTGCCTTTGGTAGCCCAGTGTTCTCCAGATGCTGCGATTGCCTGCTGGTTTTCCACTTCTCCGAGCCCTGAAAGCCCATGAGTACATATACTTGCCTTGGCCTCCAGCAGCTCAGAGGTTCCAGCGAGCTGAGCAGAGACCTTGGCGGACTCAGCACTGGCCCTAGACATTTGAGAAGACTCCAAAACTTTGTCTGCCTCACTAGAGATAAGGTCCTGGTCACCGCTGATAACCAAAACTGGAGAGGAAGATTCTGCAGGCATTCGTTCAGGACCCCCTTTGTTCTCTTTTGGCCATGGGAATAAAAGATCCAGCTTCTTCCCAAACCTTAGTTTGGGATCGCTTGGGATCCCTTTCTCCTCATGACCTCCCTCAAATAGAGTTGACAACTTCTTAAAACCTGATATTAAACCAGTCGCAGCTGCTCTATTGCCAGAGGAGGAAGGCGGGGAAAAGAAAGAGTTCAGTGGTTTCCCATAGTCAGTAGCAGAGGATGAGAAACGAAGCTTTGGCCAATTGGTCATGTTTGGGGTCTCAAAACGTAGTCTTGGCTGCTCTGTTTCCTGGGGGACTGCAGGTGGATCTTTCTGGGCATCAAGTATCCCATAACTTTCTTTAGCACACAGCACAGTCTCCTCCAGGAGACAGTGAGAAAGGGACCCTTGGATTTCCAGTGTGGCACTCTGGCCAATGGAACTTGCCTCACTGAACAGTGTAGTATTGATTTCTAGTGAATTGTCTGCCTGTGGCTCCAAGAAGTCTTGGTTTGTGGGGGCAGACTGCATAGCTGGCTTTGGCTCAAGGGGAAGAGGAGGCTGAATTAGAGGGGGAAGCTCTGTGGCAATCCCAGTAACATCTGGATGCAACTGTGGTAGCAATGAAATATGCTCTGTTTCAAATGATGTCTCTGTGTCTGTACCCTGCAACGTCCCCATGTCTCCTTCATCACTCAGAGACAATACTCCTTGCCCAGTATCATCCCCTGAGACAGAAGATGCAGCCCCAATTGTTTCAGAACCCTGGGGTTCGGGAATATCGTCAGGAATATTGTTTTCCATTTCAGTTGTTACTTTCGGATCGTCTGTCAAGGTCTCCGAGCCTGACTTTGCACTAACCGCAGTCATTCTATAGTCACTGAGAGTAGATTCTGAACCGAATGCTGCAGATGCAGCTTCTCTCCACAAATTTTCTGGAGGTACTGATCCTACAGCATCTCTGGAACCACCACTTTGGAGCCACGTAGTAGCGGGGATAGATGATTCTTGTTTGCATGCCTCTAGTTTGGAACTTTTGAAAATTCCAAATAACTCACCTTTGCGTGGCTGAGATGATATACCAGAAGAGAGAGAGATAAAGGTGTTTTTCTTTGGAGGTTTAGAACAGGAGAAAAATCCAGAGAAAGTTTTGGGACGTTCAACTAAACTCCCAGAGAAAGATTTCACTTTGGTCACAAACCCTGAAAGCATTTCTACTGAAGAGCCCATCACTGATTTGTCTGCTTCTTTATCTGCATCTCTGCTCTGAAGGTGCCTCGCACACCCCGGCTCAGCAGAGGAAAAGGCTGGCTCCTGGGTCTGTGTTAACACCTCATCAGGGGCCTTTTCTAATGGCAAGTGCAATGGGTCACTAGCAAATCTTTCATTTTGGTGGTGGTTAGTGCAAGCGTCTAAATTGTTGAGCTTTTCAATCAAATGGCTATCGTGTGAAAAAGACCTGGCCAGTGAGTCACCAGGGGAAGCTTCCTGTATGAAATCCTCTTCTTGAGGAGTTACCCCCAGGGTCTCAGGACCAATGAACAGTATTTCAGTCTGTGCCTGAAATCCTGCTGAATGAGAAATAATCTCTTTTTGCAACTGATTCATCTGGAACTCTGCTAAAGGTATCCCTGATCCATCACTGGAACCTAGTTTTCCTTGATAGGCCTTCCCTCCACAGAGCTCATCTTCAAGGGAGGTAACCTCAGTGGGAATGCTCATGGAAACACAAGGAGCTATTTGCTGTTCACGAACTTCTTCCTGGACTGTGCTATCTCTACTGTCACTGGAAACTTCTCTAGTCATTGTGCCACCCATGTCTACAAAAACACTTGGCTTCTTACAGGGCTGGGATGTCACTGGAGCAACAGTTGAAAGGCTATGTTTTTCCCCAGGAGTCTGCTGTTTCTCATCCAAAAAGGGCAAGCTGAAGAAACTAAAAGAGCTATTATGAGACGCATCCTTCTTGATACTTGAGTTAGTAATGGAAAAAAAGGAGGGAAGTGTGAATAGCCCTTCTGCTTGAGACTTGGGTTTTGGTCGAGTAGCAGAGGCTGTGTTCTCAGATTTTTCAGATCCAGTCAGGAAAGAAAATATACTCCTTCTGGTTGGCAATTCTGGTTGGGATGGAGATGTGACCGTCGAAAAACTCCAGTCTTTGTCAGAAAAATCATCTTGTTCATTTACATTTCTTCTGTTCAGAATATCAAAAGATGTTTTATTACTTCTTGAAATTTCTGTCACTGTAGGCATACCACTAGCTTCTACTGAAGAATCTGTGAGACAACTTGTTGAGAAAGATGGATTTGGTGACTGCTGGATTCCGTGGTCTCTGAAGGGTACTTCTTCAATCAAATTATTACCCTGGATATCCGCAGCTGGTGGTTCCTTTAGCCCACTGTTGTCAATAATAGTCCACCTGTTCAGACTTCTAGCCCGAACCTTCCCTCTGGAGGAAACTGGTCCAGCAGGAAAGTTCCCAACAACCTGGCCAGTTAGCTGTGTGGGATTAGAACTTGTCTTGACCTCATCCTTATTAGTCATTGAAGACATAGACTTATTTTCAGCTGTCTGTGTAGGAGATACACTGGTTTTTAAAAAATCCCCAAGGCTATCAAAAAAATTTGAAACACCAAAAGATTCATTCTTTTCCTGAGATGTTATCTTTGTATTTTTATCACCATTCTTTTCTAAGTTTGGTAGTCCTTCTTTATTCACCTGGGTTTTAAAGAGGTTCAAAAATCCAGATGCCTGTTTTTCATTTGCTGTCACACTTACCGAAGAGTCTTCTCCCAGACCAAAAAGTTTCACTGCACTTTTAAATAATGTTCTCTCAGACTCTTTGGAACACTGGTCCTGGGGAAGCTCACAATTCTTGTGTTCATCCTTACTAAACTGTGATGAAAGAGGAACTGAAACAGAGGCAGCTCTAATGATTTCATCGTCTTCTAGACCTAATTTAGCCTGAGGAGTTGTTTGGCTTACCTGGAAAACAGATTTCAATAAACTTCGTTTTTTCATATGAATGCTTTTATTTAAAGGGAATTCTTGCTTCATATTTGTAGTAAATTCTGGTTGCTGAACATTGGATACTATTTGTCTCTCTGAATCCTTTTTAAGAAGACTTTCCTCCTCATTTTGGGAGTTACTCTCTGATTGCTTACTCAAGATTAATGACTGAAAACCATCATTTGTGAGCTGTGCTAAGTTTGACTGTTGATCTTTTTTCTGCATGGCCAAAGACTCTAAGGATTCATTCTCATCAAAACTCAAAGTACTTCCAACTGGAGCACCCAAAGCACAAAATAATGAAGTCACTTTGTTCAACGAGGATGTCTCCTCTGTTTGTTGTGGACTGTTAGTCATATTCTCAAGATGAACCAAAGAGGCACCTTCTTCAGGAGACTGAAGCCAATGAAAACTGGAAAGTTGAACTAATGAATCCTTAGCTAGAGGATGGGTCTTACCTCCCTCTGTAATTCGATTTTTATTTAAGACATGATTACTAATAATTTGGGGCTGATTTCTGAGATCCAATGCACATTCAAAGTCTTCAGAACCACACAGCCTTTCTTCAAAAGATCCAAAACTGCCTTTAAACTTTTGAGAATTATAGCCTGAAAAATCTAATAACTGATCTATTTGTCCATAACTTGACTCTTCAAGTACTTGTGAAAAGGTTCCTAAATTTAGATACATGGGTGCCTCGCTTCTTGGCAAACCTATAGATAAATCAAGAGGGTCATCAACTGGTTCTTCGTTAACATAACATAATAATTCATCTCCCTTGTCAAGTACTTTAAAACTACAGGCAGAAATAACGCTGTCATCCAATATAATACTTGATAGATCATTTGTCTGTAAATCACAATTCAAAAACTCTTGATAAGAACAACCAGGTATAAATAAATAAGCATACTGCCCAGTAGAATCGGTGAGAAGAGAATAGACATATTGACCATCATGGAACATATAATACCCATAATTTCCATCTTCTGATGGCCACCACACTCCATTCTCAAGACATGACAACCATTCCTGGTATTCATGACCGAAACTTGAGAAAACAAAGTTTTCACCCATTCTTAATGATTCTTTATCAACTATGGGGCATGTAGTCTTCTCATAACCTGAAGAACTTAAGTCAATGGGCAATTCTTCTAGTGAATTCTTAGTTTCATTAATTGGAAGATGACAAGAATTTCCATGTAATGACTTAGCTGCCCACATATCATTTCTTAATAAATAATCTTCATTAAATGCAAACTGGTCGAATGAGTCACACGGTAAGTCATGCCAAATGACAGTGTTTGAATTTATTCTCAACTCCAACATATTTGCATTTTGATCTTTTTGGCAAAAACTTATTGCTGGGTTTTCTGAGTCAGGCCACAAAGAAACACCAGCTGATGGAAATGTATTTTGATTCAACATATAACAAACTGGCTCGAGTTTTCTGGAATTTTTAGAGAAATCTTTTCTACCAGAGTCCCATTCATAACAGCAAGGATTCCTCATCTCTTTAAAAGCCTGACAGTGGTTTGATGTATTAAGAATGTTAGTATTTAGTGTAGGTGGATTTAACTGGTTTGAATTTTCATATAGGTTTGCCTCAAAAACGTGGTATGGCGTCGGCCTCTTAGCCAAAGACTTCTCTAAGGGGTCCTGCTGAGTGCTTGGAGCACAGTGAAGTACACTGTTCTCAGAAGAGGGGCAATGCTTTTCACTTTGCTGATTTTTCCACGTAGGAGGGCAATGATGATTATCAATCCAAGCATCAGATAATGGTATGTTTTCTTTAGGTAAAGATAAGAAGCTTTTTGTGAAGTTAGAAGTTTCTTTTTTTTCAGAATGGTTCCTCTGGTTCTCAGAAGTCACACATGAAGTAACAGTGATCTCATCCCAGGATAAATGCTTATTTCCATTTAAACTCTTTCTGTCACCTGAAGACATGGACTTTGCTTCATGTGGTTTACAATCAGTCACATTGCTCTTGGGTATCAAGTTAAATATTCCAGAGGGTGAGCTTGGGCTATTATTCCTATGATGAGAATCAACATTTTTCAAATTTAATTCTTGTGGACTAGACAAGTTTTCAAAAGAAGAGAACCTATTAAACAGGCCAGAAAGGAGGCCTCTTTCAGTTCTTTTCTTGGAAGCTTTATTTACAAATTTGTCTTCGCTACTTTCATTAACCAAAGCGGATTTTGAAATAGAAGTCAATGCTAATGAAGAGTCAGATACTGTTAAAGATGTAACTTGTGTAAGAGTCTTCCTTTCTCGCAAAGAATCAGAAGGTGTATGTTCTTTGGGAACAACTCCAGGGGTGGCTAAAGTATCTCTTTCACAGTTCTCTACTGCCATGTGGTTACTTGAATTTAATTCCTCTATACTCCCAAACTTCCCAAGACCATTATTAATATTTGGAACTGAATCAGGCTTTATTTTATTAAGTGTGGCATCTTCAGGATAATTTATTTGGTCGTTCTTATTAAATGTCTCTGTATCACCAATTTCCCCTAGATTATTATGAATATCTGGAACTAAACCAAATTTTATTAAACTAAGTTTGGCATTTTCATGACAGTTTCTTTGGATCTCTTCATCAATCGTCACTTCTGAGCCATAAAAACTCTGGTCATTGACAGTGATATGGCTGTCAGTGAAAGGAAATTTAAACAAAGAAAAAATGCTTTGTTTCTCTCTTAAATCTTGCTGCTTTTCAGAATGACTAAGCACTCTAAAAAATGGAATATGTGGTTTTCCACTAAAGGAAAAGGAATGTCCATCTTTCTTAGCACCACTTTCAAATCCCTCTTCCTCCAACTGCTGGATTTTCCTAGATTCTGACAAAGTTTCCTTCGAACAGGTCTCAGGGGAAGCGAGCAAAAATTGGCTAAAGGATTTTCTGAGTGGCTCAAGGAAATCATCATCACCAGTAACTTTGTCCCCCTCTAATGGCTTTGAAGAAGGCTCTTTATTTGCAATTCTACTGCCAGCTACACAAGGGTGTCCTGGAGTATCTTTGGCACATATTTTTGGTTCACCTGGTAACAGAGACGGGTCTACACAGAGTTTTCTTTCCAACAGACTCTCAATATCATCTTTCTTACCTGCAGAACTAGCTAAATTTGAAGGCTCACTGACCTCTTGGGAAAACAAGAAATCCTCACTTGTGGGCATTTGGGACAACCCTGTAGTATCTCCATGACTCCTATCTAAAGCAATGATGCTACCGTCATTGCCAAGGGTGTCGTCCCTTTGATTTAACTCTGATCCATACCCAACGAAGCTTTCCTTTCTTGTCACCTTGTTCTTACCATCATCTTTTTCAGTTTTGTTCTTTTCCGAAAAGATCTTTAATGGAGTTAGCATGCTGAAAACAGACTTTATAACTGAACTCTGACTCTGTGGAGCACAGTCCCTTCCAGTAGTTTCTGTTGCATCCTGAAAGCTTAAACTTCCAGTTTTTCTGTCTGTGTGCTCATTTCCAGAGGTTTTGTCATGTCTGCCAAAATCCTTATTATCAACTGTTATAGAAGATAATGGAGATTGCATGGAAAGATCCTTCTCCAATACTGACTTGACTCTGGGTCTAGATCCTGAATTAATTGTCTCTATTTGATTAAGAGTTTCTGTTTTATCTGGAACTAAAGAAACGAGCTTTTCCACAGAGGTTGTTAGATGTTTTGTGCCTGAGCCTACCTTTTGTGTGAGTGAACTGAACAAAGAACCAACAGTACATTTCATTCCATTCAGCTCAGGAAAACAGATGGCCTTGTCCTTGTCATTCTTGACAATGATTATAGGTGGTATTTGATCCCCCGACATTTTTTGTTCTGTATTATCAATAGTATTATTGTGTTTAGGTGTTTTTTTAGTTTTTGAAAGGGAACCAAATTTATTAATCTCCTCTTCTTTCTCTGCTAAATATCCTGACACTGTTTCTACAAAACACTGAAGCTCATCCATAGTATCAATATAGTCTTCTTTGGGTTCCTCAACAGAAGACAGGGTCATCTTTTCTTTGGGGCAGCCAGACAGATCTCCAAGTGTGTTTGCATCATAATTCATTTTTTGTAATGGGAATGCTGGAAATGCTCCATAATATTCTTTAGGAAAGCCTCCAATATGATGGGCATTGGATGGATGACATGTTGGTGACAGATCATCTTCTTGGTTATCAGAAATAGGGGAATCCAAAAGTTCATCAGAAGTACTGCTAGTAGAATCTTCAAGAATATCCAGCGGAATGAAATCAGTGACATGCTGGTTTAAGCCTGATGACTTTTCACAGTTCTTAAAATCAGGAAGATCATAACCATGACTTTCCAACTTAGGGGTCCACATCCCACTCTTAACCACAAATCCATTTTTGTAGGGATGCAAAACTGGGTAATTTTGTTTCTTCGTTTCAATGTGGCAAAGGTTACAATTTTCACTATTGGGATATGAACTTTTGAAGTTAGTCTTAGTTCCTGATCTATTATTATATTGTCTTCTTTCACTGTCTTCAAAATGACTATATAAGGGTTTCTTTTTCCTTCTCCTATCTATTGTATCATATTTCCGAGGATATCTGGAACAAATAGATGTTTCAAACTTAAGGTCAAAATTAAAGGCAGCAGAGAATTCTGTTTCTTGGCTCTGAAATGGTATCTTTTTCCAGTTCTTGTGCTTTGGTTGTACTTGTTTGCTGTAATATTTATCAGTTTTTGAAGGAGTTCTAATTTCTTCTGCTTCTTTTATATTTATGTTACTGTTTTCTAAGAACTCTTGAGATATTTTTCCCTCTATCTCCTCATATATACTTTCCTGTTCTTCATTGTCAACATCAGAGAAAGCTGAAATAATCCGAATTCTGTCATTTTTAGCCTGCAAGCCTTGTCTGATGTAAAGGGATAAAATTGAAGGAATAGTAAGGCAAAGAAAAAAGGAAAACAGGAAAAAGAAACAATATAAGACTTAGTGCACATTCAATGAGAAAACTAGAATTAGTAAACTTGTGAATTTGATAAAAACCATTCAGACTGAAAAACTATAAAGAAATCCACATGTTCTTAAATTACTATTATAGCAATGTAGTCAAATAATATTTTCCACATCAGGAAAAGAACAGCTATAATAACTTTAAAATACTTCACTTGCTACCATGAGCTTTTTAGGTCCTTTTATTTTTCTAAGAAATAAACAAACAAAACGAACATGTTTCATCAATATTTACAATGTGGTTAAATGCCAAAGGATAGAACTGTTAGGTATTCCATGAAAATATATCAAGGGATTTCAAGAAACCTAAATTTGTTGATAAATTTGGGTCTGTAAATAAGCCAAGCTGTTAACTTGCTGAAAGTTATATTTGAGGCAGTATAGCCAAGAATATGGTCAAACATATTTATTTTTAAAGAAAAAAATATATACATACTAAAAATCTTCAACTATCAGAAGTCAAACCTTGTTACAGTACCAAAAAGAGCAAATTACTTAAAGCACTATAATTTGTTTGTGAAATCTAAGGCTATATGCACTGAGGATTACAGTGAAATGAAAATCATTTCTTATGCTGATTACAACAGCAGAAGCCACATGTCCAGCTGAAGTGAATGAACACAGAAGACAGCTGACCTTTCAGTTAGGTTAGAGACTGCCCGCTTCCCGTGTAGAGACAGCCTGCAGAGTAGGAGCTTGTCAGCTCAGTTTATTCTTTTATAGATCTAACATCCAGTGGTATTTATTTAGGAAACAGAAACAAAATCAAAGTGGTCGCTTAGTCATTAAAGATCTTCAAGAGTGAAACCGATATTCTTTTGACACCTGTTAACACTAGAGATACTTTGGCTATATAACATCTAACGAACTCCAACTCTACTGTCAAACCTCAAATGATCTATTTTTACATAATTTACATACATTTCCCATTATTCTGGACTCATTAGACAAAAGCCCATTTGACGGAATGAGGAAATTCAATTTTACATATATTTTTTTTTTTTACATACAGTTTCATTATTCTCCAGTACCCTCAAGAACTCAAACTAAACTAACTCAGCCTGGAAGAAGTCTTTATAGTTCCAACTTAAAATCAATAGCTAGCCATGGCTGTAGTGAATGAAGCTATTTAGTTTTACCCTTCTAATTGACTGGAAGGTACTGCAAACACGTTTGTTCCCGCAAGGATTTTAAATGTTCTTCTTACAAAACTGTATAACTTAAGGACTTAGACTATTTCCAAGAACTCAGTATTTACAGTAATAGAAAAGTTTAAAAATCAATGCTAGTGATATAATTTGTTCATAACTTTTTAAAGGAGAAATCATTTCAAACATTTAAGATTAAAATGTCTATAATAAAAGTTTATTTAAAAATCATGTTAACTACTCCTCTGCTGGAGATGATAAAATATTTACTTTTTAACCTCATTTCATATACTGCCAACAGTAAAATCAAATTTTAGAGCTCAGTTAAAGAATAATTTTAGGAAAAAAATTTTGCAAATTAAAGTACATCACTAATGCTCCTCTAAGTGTTATTAATTATAGCAGTAGTAATGATAATAGGGTAATGATTAGGTAAACTGCAGTTGTCCAGCAGAGTATGTAGTCGGGTAGGTTGATGTGCCATTCTTACTGCTGGTCTGCACATATAATGTTGCAAATACAGAGGGGAAAGAGAGCCAAAACATTTTTTTTTTACTATTATGTTTTTTTCTTAACGTAGGACAATATAAATAACTAAAATCAAATGAACGAAATATGCAAATATTTAATTAATAAACCAGCAAGAAGTAGGGATCAACTAGAGGATTCCTGGCATATTTCTTTCTAGAATCAGATTATGAAGAGTGAGAATTCTTGGTTGCTTTATGAAAAAATTTCATTGAAATTATACTCAGTAATGATAATAACTGAGACAGGATGATGTCTAGCAGATAGACCACCACCTGAGGCTCAGGATAAATATTCACCAGGTTGTTAAAGTGAGCAAAAAAAATGAGCTCAATCATCCTAAGGTGTAGTAAATTTTAGCAACCAAAAGTATGAGCTAAATTGGTATGGTTTTAAAAAACCAACCTCCAACCAATGAAATAATTGATTCCAGCAAGGATCATCAATGGATATTAAAATCAATAGATTACAAGTTGTTGGGGAAGCAAAATATTGACACAATCTTAGGTATTACCTCAGATATCCTTAATTACAAAAGGGAAAGGCAACTTTACATTGGAAAAATCTGGTATACACCAGATTTCTTAACCAAGAGATCAAACTAAACATCTTTAATAAGGAAACAAGTAAGTTTATGTGCCTGCATTGTGAGGGAAATATCATCTATGTAGTATTTTTGCCAAAAATGTTTAACCTGATTCTAAACATGAAGAAACAATCGAACAAAACCAAATTAAGGGGCATTCTCAAAACAACAGGCCTGAACTCTTCAAAAAATGTTAATGTCTTAAAAGACCAAAAAAAAAAAGACTACAGGAGATTAAAGAAACAAGAAAATCAAACGTAATGCACCATGATCATTGATTGGATCCTAGATCAAAAGGAAAAAAGAATACACACACATAATACACATACACATACACATACACATACACACACACACACACACAGAACATTAGTGGGACAACTAATTAGTGGAACAACTGAAGAAATTTAAATATGGGCTATATATTAAATATCATTGTATTATTACATTTCTTGAGTATGATCATAGTATTGAGCTTATGTAAGAGAAAGTCCTTTTTCTTAGGAGTCATATGCTAAAGTACTTCCTGGTGAAGTAACATGATATCTGTAACTTACTTTCAAATGGTTCAGGAAAAAAAGAGCATGTGTTTATTAATATATATTAGAGAGAATAAGCAAATGTGGGAGAATGTTAACACAACTGGTGAATCTAGGCCACATGAATATGGGTGCTCACTGTATTATTTCTCTAAATTATAAGTTCGAATTTTTAAAAGTTGGGGGAAACATGGGAAGCACATATTTATATATTTACTTTTATATTCATAAATATATGACAATAAACTATGGAAGGATGCATAAGAAACAAAGATAAGAGAACTAAGAGACAGGAAGGGGATAGGGTAGAGGAGGACAAAAGGTGTGGGTGGCAGATTCTTCGCTGTATTCTGTACTGTACCTTAACATTTTTTTTAACCATGTGTTTTATATATTTAAGAAACTAATAAAATAAAAATTTGTTTTAAAGTTCCAGCAAAAGTACTAAATCTGTTATGGAGTGACCATATTCGTTTTCATCTGAAATTCCCAGGAAAACATTTAGGTAGGAATAATTATCCAAACTTCTAACATCTGTGATTTTCTTTTTTTAATCGTGGTGAAGGGTGTATCAAAATCTCGGGGCTGGGCAGAGAAGTGAGCAGGTTTTTTTCAGCCAAAGTGGGCATGCTCTCACCAGTTGAGAATCGCTGATCACAAAGAGAAATACTACTGATGGAAATGTATAAACATGAATGTGTGGGAGAGGAAAAGAAGACTAAGGAATCTACACACCATGGCTGTAGCATGGCCCACCCTACTGCTACACTTCCACTACCACCTGAGGTTAAAGCACCCAAATCCTTGATGTCGGCTGCATCTTGGGACCTGCGTGCCGGGAAATGAAAGTACTTTGTTCCCAATACCCACCTAAGAGCCCGCCGCTCTGGGTATTCAAGGTCATAACTTTGCACAGAGTCATTGCAAGAGTCCCGGGAACTGCCCTGAAGTAGCAGCTGCTGTGGCGATGGCACAGGCACAGGGAACTGGTGCACAGAAGCGTTGGGCTGGGCAGTCGTGCGGTAAGGAGGCGGGATGCTGTTGCTGGTCTCACTGCGGTAGTCGCTATCGCGGTCATCCACGGCACTGTCGGCATCTTCAAAGGCTGTGGGATAAGCACAGTCAATAAAAGCATCCCAGCTTTATTTAGTTCCTCAGATTTTTTCTCCTTCTAACTCAGGTAGCCACAAGCCTGGACCTTGAGAACAAGAGCAAGCTGAGCTGCACACAAGTCCAGTGACCTCAAAGTCATGGGCAGAACTGTCTCAATAACCCCAAGTCTCTCTCTCTTCTTATCCAATGAGACAGAACACTTGGTTTAATTTTAGTGCTGATTCTTAGAGGAGTCCCACGTTGTATTTTCCCAATGTAGAATTCTTTGGAATTCTATTTCTCTAGCTACTATCACCCTAATGAAAACCTGCTTTTAAATGTCATAAATAGATTCTGGTCCTCTATTATCATCAAAAGGGGGCAAAATGGAAAAACTAATTTTTCCATATCTTAGAAAAAGGAATTGTTTTGTTTAAAGTTGGCGTGGTGTTTTCAGACTTTAAAATACATGACTGAACCAAACAAATAGGTCCAATATCAAAAGCTGGTCCAGGAAATCAGGGAGATTAAAGCCAAGGCTTGTAAGTCAAGCCAAACGCTCCAGATGTAGCTGAGAACAGCAGTAGTCTTATTGTCTTGCTGTGACATTGGGTTTTTCTACTAATTCCTACCAAGCACCTACTCCCTAGGCTTCTCAGCAAGAGCTGAAGGAGAAGAGGAAAACACATGCACTGCCAATGGGATCTTGCTGACAATGCAGCCAAGATTACCTAACAGCAGTGACTACACTTTCATAGAATTATTTCTGTTTTTCAGGCCAGCACTAAAATGATGAACTAAATGAACAAAGTTACAAATCCTGCTCCAAGCAAAAATAAAAATGTGCAACGCTGTGCTTGGAAAAGGCGCTGAACCTAATAGTGCTTTATAGATTATTTTACAGGGAAGCCACAGCTGACACCATCCCCATTTACGTCTAATTAACAAGTTTCACATTTCCTTCCTTGCCAAGTTCCTATATGGCTCACAATGAGGAAAAGAAACATTCACCATCCCAAAATGGAGATATTTTTAGTAGATGACGGACTCCTCATACTAAAAAAACCAAAATCTTGGTAGTAGTGTGGGCAATGGAAGCCTTTCGAAGATCATAAGATTAGGCTTTTATAATTTCCCGTTAAGGAGGTAAGGACCTGCATCCATGCAGCGGAAATGGAAAAGAGTTAATGAATTAGGAGGAAAAAACTCCAGACACAAATGATAAAACCTGAGGACAAATGGAAGGTAATAGGGAAAGGACTCCTTGGCTTCCACATTAGACAACCTAGTAGATAATAGATAATTCCACTAAAAGAGACAGGGAGCACAAACACGTGGGTTTTACAAGAGAGGAAGAAAATTTAAACGCTGGCTTCCAGACAATACTGTGGGTACAGCGGGAAGTAGAGGTAAGGTCTCATGAGCTTTTCCCATCTGAATTTAAGGCAACAGGTGAACATAAAAGAAGAGGACAGTGATCAGAACCCCAGGGGGAAGATCAGTACAAGAGGCTAACCTTCAAAATGGGCAGGAACAAGATCAGTCAAACAATAGGGGATGCAAAACATTCTGCTTACAAAGCATTCTGATCACATATTAGGAAAAAGATTTTCGAGGCATTGGTTTTAAACCTTGATGCATCTGTTGTTCTGAAGACTTGAAAGGATCAAGAGACAAAAACCAGAATGCCTTTCAAACTTAATTCTCCCTGAATCCACAGAAGGAGTAAGTGTGGAAAAGCCAGTGCGGAATTATTCATGCATACAGATGAGAGGGCAGAGGCAACAAAGCAGACAAAGCCAAAAAGTCACTGAAATTCCAGCAGAAGTATTAGCACGGAACTCAGAGAACCAAGACTGAGTCTCCAAAGAGGGAGCAGATAACCTACTGATTGTGAGGCCACGAGAAGGTAGCTAGCTAAGCCAGAGATAGGAACCCATGATCCAGAACCAGAAACTTAGTGGATGGACCCTTAATTTTTCTTTGTATCTGACCTATTAACTCTGAAATAATGCTCTGCTTTTTTATTTTGCTAGGCTAAGGGGAGGAACACTCCAAAATTTTCCTAAACACTGACAACAGTTCTATAAATTAAGAAATAAAGGGCAAAGAATATTAAGAAACAAAGTGTTTATTGAAAGAAGAGGTTGGGAGTAGAAGAGAATATGAAAAGTAGGAGGGAACAGGAGAAAGGAATTATAAGGAAGTGAAGTAAGACAAAGGAGAGAAACAGAAAAAAAGTAGGGCAGTACATAAAAGAATATGGAAGGAAATGATAGAAAATAAACCTGGAAACGTAAACTGGGGAAAGAAATCTAATCTGAGGCAGCCACGGGTCATAGGCACAGAGCAGGCACTCAAAACTGAGTGAGCTACTGAACCAGGAGGCCCTCTGGTGCGGGGCTCTGGGTGAGTCCCTGTCTCTGAATACAGAGTGCAGGGAGAGTCTAACTGCCAGAGGAAAAAGGACAGCGAATGCAAACCTTTTCTCATGGCTTACTTTTTTCTACTTAAGTTAAAACCTTAAGTTATCTGAGCTCTCTTGGGTTGCTTTTGAGCAGTTCTCCCAATGGAAATACTCAGCATTCAAATCACAGAAAGTACATATTTCATGAGAAATTTCAGTGACAGGACAAGATTTGGCCCCTCTTAGCTCCTACTGGACACCTAACCACTGGGGCTCAACCAAACCCCCTTGTCAGATGGGTAACACAGCCATTAAGGTCAGCCAAGGGCTGTATACAAAGGTCTGACAATTAAATTCGCGAACTTGTTGCAACAATGTTGCTAACCTTTTTTGATATCAGAGGGATTATTCATTATGAATTTGTACCAACTGGACAAACAGTTCACCAAGTTTACTATTTGGAAGTGCTGAAAAGGCTGCGTGAAACAGTTAGACGACCTGAACTTTTCACCAACAATTCATGGCTCTTGCATCACGACAATGCACCAGCTCACACGGCACTGTCTGTGAGGGAGTTTTTAGCCAGTAAACAAATAACTGTATTGGAACACCCTCCCTACTCACCTGATCTGGCCCCCAATGACTTCTTTCTTTACCTGAAGATAAAAGAAATATTGAAAGGAAGACATTTTGATGACATTCAGGACACCAAGGGTACTACAACGACAGCTCTGATGGCCATTTCAGAAAAAGAGTTCCAAAATTGCTTTGAAGGGTGGACTAAGTGCTGGCGTCGGTGCATAGCTTCCCAAGGGGAGTACTTCGAAGGTGACCGTAGTGATATTCAGCAATGAGGTATGCAGCACTTTTTCTAGGATGAGTTTGTGAACTTAATTGTTTGACCTTCTATCATGCTGGAAAGAACTGGCTGCCCAGTCTCTCACCTCTAGAACAAAGCTGGCAGGCCTCCAGCCTAGCTGGGCTTCTTCAAGGAGAGTTAAACCATGTCCTCAGTCTCTTGTTCATGTCACAAAACCAATGATCTCCCCCAGAATGAACCTTCTCCTTCCAGCCACTGTACTCCGTAGCCAAGACACCACAGAAGAGGGTTTCCTACACTAAGAGGCTGATGCTACTACTTATCGCTGGGGAAGAAAAATCAGGAGATCCTATCAGAATTGTAACTGGGACTTTGGTTTGAAATCTGTCATACACACCAGTCTTCAAGAAATCAGCCTGAAAGGATGTTAACATTATAATGCAGATAATTGTCTCCTGAGATTTAAGTAGGGGAGGGAAGGGGAGGGAAATTATATATGCGTGTATGCATGAATAGCCAGCTTCATAGTTCAGATAACATTAAAAGGTATAATTAAGACAATTACAAGGAATTCAAATTCTTACATACTCTGCTGTTCTCCCCAGCCCAAATATGTCCAGTGACCTAAGAACACCGTAAGTGGTAGCAAAGAAGAGTGACAGAGACAATTTTAGGAAGAATTCAAAGACCATTTCCCCATCCCACCAATTATTATATACCTTACCTTACTTGAGCTTACGCTACTTGTATTCCATTAATTTAACCTAACATATAGAGAGCACCTGCCCTCTACCAAGCTTTAGACAAATCTACAAAATATTCTTGCACTCTGCTATTCACCATATAGAGAATAACAAAAATCTCCTGCATCCATACTCTTTTAAACCTCCTTCTGGCCTAGAACATCATTTAGGAGCTCATACACCCTTCCTTACTTAAAATGAGAAAAATGTGACCTGCCTCTAAGAAACCCTTCCTGTCTCTGTTCACCAAACTTGAGCCTACACAGTACCCCCTTGAGAAGCTCAGTCCTGATACAGTGGGAAAAGAGAGTGATCCCCTTTTCTGGGTGTGATGATGTCCAATTTTGCTGCTCACTATTGAAAGTTAAAAGGCCAAAGAATGGTCTTAATCTCTCATTTTCCAATATGTAATAAAAGACTGTGGCTCGTTGAGTGCTCTGAAATAACCACTGTTTTCCTCAATTGCGTATAAAGTTTCAATAAAATCCATCAAAATATGGAAGCTTTGAATGACAAGGAGAAAACATTTTCTACTCATTTTTCAAAATCGAAAATTCAATGTTGATTACATTTAAATCCTATCCCACACTCAAACTGAATTTGAAGCAAAAAACATGACAAAGAAATCACTAAAAACAGGCCTTTACCCCCACAAACAATGAGTGATTTGGCTTCATATGGGTATTAAAGTCAAAGCGAAATTCTTCTGACCCTGCCATATACTACTTATATGACCTTGAAAAAGTTTTGCAGATGTTTCCTCATCTTTAATATGAGAATAATAGCATAGTCTCATTGGTTACTGTAATAGGAGAAAATTAGCACAGGCTCCTGGAACATGGTGAGCAATTAGCATTTCTTGTTGTTTCGTCATGTTGCCAGATTTTTGTTTGCCTTCTAGGTTCCTAATAAATAGGGGGCGGGAAGATCCGCACCCTGACCGCCCCAATGTCTGCTGACAGAGCCTCAGTGTCCGGTTGAAAGGCCCTCAGAGCCCTGAGGGTGTGGTTCCCTTGACAGTTTGCTGTAAGACTCAAAATTCCGGAAGCATCGAATGATGCCAGCGCGGGCTGGTTTCCTCACCTGAGCTGACTTCCAATCCTGGGGATAAGGGACAACTAGTCACAGGCTGTTTAACTGTACACCGAGCACGTTTTCTTCCTGTGTACTTACCTTCTTCCTACCACCTATGTCTCTTCTCCTCACCCCTCAGAAAGGATTCATTGGTTTAGTGTGCCATTTTTAAATTTTAATAATTTACTTAACTTCCTAACCATGGGGGATAAAGGGGGTTTAACAGAAAATTCTCCCAGGCTACAGCACAGTTGCCACAGCAACTGCTAAGGGTAATTATCTTGTCTCTTTTTAAAAGAAAACTGAAAAATAATCACATAGAATTTCAGATTAAGTCTTTCAACTTAGATTGCTCCAGGCAAGTGGCAATGCTGTTTCTCAGTGAAACTAAAACCAAAGAAGCTTCTCCTTACAAGACACTGCCACAGCACTGCATAGCAGTTTCCTGTACGTAGTAAGGCTCAATAAATGTTTATAGCATGAATAAATCAAACAAATGATCTGATTCCATCTACTGGGTTCATCCCTAACCCGTGAAAATAACAATAGCTATGCTCTCTGACCAACCAGTTCCCTATTTTCACGTCAGCCTGGTACTGTACATTATAGAAGAAATAACACCAGTTTAATTAAGCAAGTTTCCTTCCCCACCCCCAAAATGCACTAAAACATCTCACTAGCCAGTAGAACAATTATTGAAGACAGTTAGGTTTTGTTAGGCATAAGTACCAAGAAAGGGAGGGGGGAATATTCCAGGAAAATGAAATTATACATGCAAAGCCACGTTCAGTGAACTGAAAACAGTTTTAACATATCTGAATAAGGCTTCAGGGATATGGGAGAACCTGATCAAAGGGGGTCTAAGTAATGTTTAGCAATTTAGTAACTATAGGTATTTGGAATTATTTGGAGGGCAATACAGAGCTATCACAGCTTTTAAGAAGTAGAGAGACAGAATTGGATTTTTCACTTTAGAAGGGGGACAGTGTGGCCCATAGTTGGTAGGGTAGGGGGACTGGAGAATGGTGGCAGGAAGGCTGGTAAGGAGGCTACTGCATTGACCTCAAAATGGCTTAAACTAAGGAGCGAAGTGGATACACTGATGAGATATTTTGGAGGTAAAATCAAAAGGGTTTAATATGTAACTGACGTGGGAAGTGAGAAGAATAAGGATTATATAATATTGCCTACGTTTTTCAGCTTGAGCTACAGGGTGGATATGACATCATCCATTAAGAGAAATACAAAAGGGTCAGGTTGAGGGAGATGATGAATTCATTGTCAGATATATTGACTTTGAGGTACCTTTGAGATATCTCAAATGCACATGTCTGGTAGACAGCTGGATATATGGGGGTGGAGCTGAGGAAAAAGATATGGAGAAGACTTGGAAGTTTTCAGCATACAAGCTTCCATGAGGACAGGGATTTTTCTACTTTGTTCCTTGCTGTAGCCTCAGTGCCTAAACAGTGCCTGGCAGAAAGTAGAAGCTCAACAAATATTTGGAAATGAATGGATAAAAAATGTAAATAAATAAGAATAATGAGGGAGAGAGTACAGGACTGGCAGGAGGGGACTATATAAAGGGAAGAAGGGAACATAAGGAACAGCCACATTTAAAAAGCAGATAGAAATAAAATTAACAAAATGAAAAAAGCACTGACAATACAAAGGGTTGGTGAGGCTGTGGAGCAACTGAAACTCTCATACGTCACTGGCAAGAATGCAAAGTGGTAGGCCAGTTTGGAAGCGATCTGGGCATTTCTTATAGAGTTACACACATACCATACAACCCACCAATCCCCCTTCTTATTTTTACCCAAGAGTAATAAAAACATGTTCACACAAAATCCTATACATGGATGTTTGTAGTTGCTTAATTCATAGTCACTGAAAACTGAAAACATACGTGTCCTTTACCTGCTGAATAAACTGTGGTGCATCCATACAGTAGAATACTACTCGGGAATAAAAAGGAATGAACTACTGACACACACAGATGAATCTCAAATGCATTATAAGTGAAACAAACCAGACTAAAAACTCTACATATTATATGATTCAATTTATATGACTTTCTGGAAAAGGCAACACGATAGGGACAGAACATAGATTCGTGGTTGTCATGGGCCAGGAGTGGGTGAGGATGACTGACTACAAAGGCAATTACGGATCTTTTAGGGTTGATGCAACTGCTCTATATCTTGCCTATGGATGAGGTTACATGACTGCATATGTTTGTTAAAACTCATAGGACTGTACACTAAAGGGGAGAATTTTACTGTATGTAAATGATATCTTAATAAATCTGACTTTTTTAAAAAAAGAGTCTATAAAGGGGCCTGTGAAGAAGCCAGAGAGGAAGAAAACCGCGGCAGTGGCAGTGTGGTCCCTGAAGTCAGGAAAAGCAAGGTTTCAAGGAGGGAGTGGTCAACAAGTGTTAAACGCTATAGCGTAGTCCAAATAACACTGAAAACGGCCTACTTGATTTCGAAATAGAGAGGTTACTCACAACTTTAATGACAGAAATGTTAATGAGTGTTCAGGATTCTCAGACTGTTCGGAAGCAAGTGAAAGCACATGCAATGCAATAAGGAGATATTGAGAGAGTCCACAATTCAGATGGTAACATGTTGAATGTGAGCCAGGTGGACAATACCGCCTACCAAAGGACGCCAAAAAGGAAGTAAGCGGGAAAGACAATGGCCAGGTGTGTTACAGAAAAACTCGGAGTACACTAAGAGCTTATTAGAAAACCAGCAACATCCGAAAATGGGGCATTCACACATATCAAATGAGTGTCACACTGACAATTTTAATGAGCATGCTAATATTTCCCACCTCCCTAGAGAGCCTCAAACCTCTTCCACTCACATACTTAACAAATGAATAACCAATTACTGGCTAGCTCAATGGCACCTGATGCTAAGAGTCAGGTACTCTAGAAAACTAGTCTCCACTGGCAAGGACATTGAAATTTACAACGCTATGAGCTCTCTTTCGATACGTTAGTATACCTCAAATCCAAAACCACTGAACTCCGGACACTTTGAAAACCAGAAACCACAGGACCATTCCTAAAATTCTTCTCTACTTTATCTCCCGTGTCCAGTCTGTTATCAAGCTTAGTAGTTAATTCCACTGAAGTCTCCTTCCTATTCTCCCTTCCTTATAGGTTTCACTATCCTTATCAAGGAATTATACCTCATGCCTGAATTATTGTATATTTTGGCTGGAGCTTCTAATCTGCCCATTCAATCTACTCAACAGATGGCAACTAGATTAATTCCAGCTTCTAATCCAGCTTCTAATCACATCATTACCCTGTCAATAATTTACAACAGGTCACTCTTTATAAAAAGAGTATATTTATCCTCCTGGCTTTCAAAACCCTCTATAATATTATATGATACCAAATATATAACAAACCTTACCGTTAACCAGTCCCCTAAAACAAAGCCTTTGTTATTGGCAAACAGGTATTATCACAGTTCCTATGCTTGCCACACTCAGGAGACAGAGAGGGAAATGAGCCCTATTTCTCCTATCTATCCCTCGACTTCTGAAGTTGGAATATCCTATACTTCTACTGCTTGTTGGTGTATTGGAAATGGTTTGAGCTTTGGAACCAGATAAACCTAGGTTCAAAGCCATCACTTACTAGCTGTGTGACCTTAGGCTGGTTAATTTCTCTCCACTTCTGTTCATCATTTGGACCAATGTTCATCTCAAAGTCCTGCACTGAATGAAGGAAGCCAGACACAAAAGACGACATACTATATGGTTCAATTTACATAAAACTCTAGGAAATTTAATCTATAGTGATAGAAAGCCCATCAGTGGTTGCCTGGATACAGGGGTGGAGAGAAGGATGAACTGTACAGGGCATTCGGAAACAGAGATAATGGAAATGTTCTGTATTTTGATTATGGTGGTAGTTTCACTGGTATATACATTGCTCAAAACTAATCAAATTGTAACTTTAAAAGGATGAATCTTTTGTATGTATATTATAGCTCAGCAAAGTCCATTTGTAAAAAACACCTGCCTTAGAACTTATTTTATTGCTTGCCTTTGTCCAATCCATCCCATCCCGAACCTAGGTTCTAAGTTCTTGATGTAAGATCCAAGTCTTATGCTTCCTTTATGTCCCTCCCAATGCTCAGCACAGAAATCCTACACTGAAGGAGATAACAACTGAATAAAGCAGGTTCTTCTTCATCTTAGAAAGCAGTGCCGTGTCTAGGAGTTTTTGTTTCTTTGTCTGGTTCCTTTGTTGCTTTCAGTTTTATATTCCACAATAGTTTAGTGGTTACCAGAGGGTAAGTGGGGAGGGGGGTGGTAGATGAGGGTAAAGGGGATCAAATATATGGTGATGAAAGGAGAACTGACTCTGGGTAGTGAACACACCATGTGATATATAGATGATGTATTACAGAATTGTACACTTGAAACCTGTTACTTTACTAACCATTGTCACTCCAATTAACTTTAAAAAAACAGTGCTTTTAAATTATAATAAGAATTTTTTAAGACTCTTGTTTAAAATGCAGATTCCTAGACCCTACTCCCACAGATTCTAATTCAAAATGCCTGAAGTAGTTTAATAATCTACATTTGCTGTGGTTGTTATTGTTGGAATCTGCCTTTTCAATAAGCAACTTGGGGACTCTCATGCCAATGATTCCTGAATTACATTTTTAAAAGCACAGCTATAGAATTTCCTATGTGAAACAAAGCCAATCTTTCAGACAGAAGCATAGTGCTCTTGCTCTGACGGAAGAAGAGGCAACCAGATGAGTGAGGCAATTCTAACAGGTCCAGGAGCCAATTAAAAATCAACACAGTTTCCTAGAAACCAGTTTCTTTTTTTAATTATTATTATTAAAATTTATTAGGGTGAAAATGGTTAGTAAAATTATATAGGTTTCAAGTGTACAATTCTGTAATACATCATCTATATATAACATTGTGTATTTACCACCCAGAGTCAGTTCTCCTTCCATCACCGTATATTTGACCCCATTTACCCTTATCTCCCACCCCCTTCCCCCCTTACCGTCTGGTAACCACTAAACTTATTGTCTATGTCTATGAGTTTTTTGTTTCTTTATTTGTTTGTCTTGCTCCTTTGTTTTATATCCCACATATCGGTGAAGTCATATGGTTCTCGGCTTTTTCTGTCTGACTTATTTCGCTTAGCATAAGAATCTCAAGATCCATCCATGTTGTCACAAATGGTCCTATTTCATCTTTTCTATGGCCAAGTAGTATTCCATGGTGTATATATACCACATCTTCCTTATCCAATCATCTATCAAAGGACACTTTGGTTGTTTCCATGTCTTGGCCACTGTAAATAAAGCTGTAATGAACATTGGAGCACATATATCTTTACAAATAAATGTTTTCAGATTTTTTTGCGTCTATACCCAGGATGGCCAAGTGGTCTAAGGTGCCAGTCTCAAGCTCTGCTTCCCACAAAGTTTCTGCTCTCATGCCTGTTACTAAGCTACAACAACAGACTTACAGGCTTCTTCTGCCTATTTCATCTTGTTTCTTACTGGAAAATGTAAGAAATCAGAAACAATCACATTAAAAAACAAGGTCTATAATTATCAAACGAAACAACCCCAGGCAACAGTTACATTACCAATTAGTGGTCTAGTGCTGGTCAATTTTTCCATGACAATAAAAAGGATATTTGAACCCCAGACTTCAAGTGAACAGTCATCTGTCTAGGCAATGACAGGACTGACCCATCAATTACTAAATTACCGGTATATAGTTCACAAAGGACAATAAAGTCAAACATTAGGAATTATTCCCTTCTCTTTTTCAAGAGAGCAGATAAATACCATAGACCTTCTCTTTCCATGGAAGAGAATAAAGAATCTATATTTAAGAAAAGCACTTCAAATCTAACATAGGGAAATAACCAAAGAAATTATTGATCAACAATCCAAACTATATACAAGCAAACCAAACCTAGCATTATAAGAATAATTTACCAAAATCAAGTAGGAGATATTACAGGAAGGAAAAGATGATTAAGAGAAATTGATTAATGCATTCATCCCATTAATAAGTCAAAGGAAAATACTCATGAACACTTGGGTAATATGACATTTTGAAATGTCCAATATCCACTCCTTATTTTTAATGTAAAATCTATACTGAAGTATAAGAGACAGAAAAGTGCACGAATCAAAGTGTACTGCTCAATGAATACTGTGTACACACTCATTAACCAGCACACAGATCAAGAAACAGTATATCCAGCACCCCAGCAGACCTCTTTCTATCCCTTTTCACTCAGCTAGCTTTTGAACTAGCTGTTTCCTCTGCCCCTCACACTTTCCCCAGAGAACCACATTGCTAATTCCCTCGCCTCCTTTAAATCTTTACTCAGAAGTCATCTTCTCCCTGTGGCTCATACATTAACTACCTTATTTAAAATCATGATACAATTTCAATTCTAACATTTCCAATTGCTTTTCACTGTCTACTCCATTATTGGTCCACTCTCTAACATTCCATATAATTTCCTTATTCATTGTGTTTATTGTCTGTCTTCTCCCACTTAAGATCTTTGTCTGTTTTGCTTCTTGATATATCCCAAGCACCTAGAACAGAACCTGGAATGTGTCAAAAAAATGTTTGCAGAAGGAAGAAATCAAGGGAAAGAGGGAGAAAGAGAAGGAGGGCAAGAGGGGTAATGTGGCTGGAGGTGAGAAAACAAGTATCAGCAGTAGGAATAGAAATAGGTACAATCTTTCTACAGTATAATTTGACAGTATCTAACAAAATTTTCAATGTGTATATTCCTTAACCAAATAATTCCACTTAATAGATATGCATTAATTTAGCTAATGTTTATTGAGCAAAGGACATGGAGATACATAGATAAGCATTTTCCCTACTCATGAAATTTATAACCTAGAAAACAAATATTAATCAAATAATCACACATGTTGAATAAGTGTTATGAAGGAAGGTACATAAAGGAATATATAATGGGAGAATGGAGATCCATTTGCACATTTATAAAAAATATAGTTGTACAAAGTTGCTCAATATAGCACTGTTTAGTAGCAAAAATTTGGGAACAATCTAAATATCCACCAATAGGAGAAGTGTTTTAAATTATAATATATTCCAAACATGGAATATATCAAATTTGAATCTGATAAATTTAGGTAGGCCCAATTACCAATTTACAGGAAATAGGACAGAGGAGTGTATTAAACTACACCATGGGAATGTATTGAGCAAAATTCAGAATATGGGAAACTAAGTCAAAATTAAGAAGCCAAACAGCTTGATTCCCTCAATTAAAAATACTGCAAGGAAAAAACTGATAGAAGAGGAACCCATCGATTAAAAAAGAATTATTAGATATATCAAGAAAACAGGCAAAAATAAACTCTAATGTTTAATGATGCACACCTGAGTGACAAAAAGGAAAGCAAGGAAGAAAAAACAAGTGCACTATAAAAGTCAGGATAATAGTTACTTTTAGGGAGGAGATTATCATCGGGCAGGGGCATGTGGAAGGCACTCTGGGGTGCCTGGCAAAGGTCTATTTTGGGCCTATCTTATTAATTTATTAAACTAAACTTTGTCTATATATCTGTGTTATACTCTACAATTAGATTTTTTTTAATGCACCAAACAAACTGCTTATATCACTACAACTACCACTCTCTGTTTCATTCCCCAGCATAAAGTCTTCAAAGGCTCCCCATTGTGTTCAAGATAAGAAAGAAATGGCTTGCTGTCGCCCTCAAACCCTTAATGATGTGAGCACTCTGCGCCACTCTAGTGTCATCTCTGACCCTTCCCCACTTTTATGCCCTGCTGTCAAGCCATCCAGAATTTTCCACATGCTTAAGTCATGCTTTTTCATAATATGTTAGTGTCCTGGTACATAAACTCTTTTCTCCTTCTTTACTTGACTGACTCCTACTCATCCTTCAAAACTCAATTTATGTCAGAGGTTTACAGGGAGGGAGGGAGGCACAGGTACAGCACAAGGGAATTTTAGGGGAGTAAAATTATTCTGTATGATTAGGGCAGATAGGTGTCATTATACACTTGTCAAAATCCATAGAATGTACAACACAAAGATTGAACCATAATGTAAACCTATTAGACTTTGAACATCCAGACTTTGGTTGATTTAAATATTATTTTTCAATTTATATATTTTCTCTGGGATGCCTTTCCTAACCATCCCAAATTTGGATTAAGTTTTCTTCCTCTATACCCCTCTACTATTCACTTATCAAATGATACCAGTACTAGTTATATGTTGCCAGCTCTTGAACTTAAATTCACTAAGGTCAAAGACTTTCATCTCTAAACCCCGCAAGGCCTAGCATGGTTCTTGGCATGAGGAAGAGGTGTCCAATAATTGCGTAATGAACAATTCTATCAATTCTTGATATCTGTAACTCTGCCAATCATGTTTTATCAATCAAATTCATTTCTTACCATTTTGTACCAATGAAACCTATAATAAGAAGCCATAAGATGACCATGCTTTTATGGGAATAACAGACCATTTTATATCTATACCCCCCCAAAAAAGAAAATGTTGCCAAGGATAAGCACTTGAGTATTGTAATCAGATGAAACTTTGACACATTAATCTGACATTTTAACATGCATAATTGTGTGGCATAGTAATTAAAATAGAAATGATAATATGTTGATGTAATGACTGCAATTAGCCACCTCAAATTCTTTCTGGAAGAAGGCAGAACAGAAATAAATAAATGAGTCAGAAGACTACAATTAACATTTTTATTTTTATCAGCCAAACCATATTGTTACAGTTTCTCTCTTTTCTTTGTTATTTTGCCAGCACCTGTAATCAGCTTCAATGTCAACTGCTTCCACTGATACCACATGTACAGGACACCCTCTTACTGACAGGTGTCCTAGACCCATTGCACTGCCCTACTACAAAAATAGGACTCCCTGTACACGCTACAGATTCCATAACTAGCACATTTGCTTGTCTCTGAGAGGTCTAGTGCTGGAGTAGAGGTAGCAGAAGCTGGGGAATGACTGATCCTTTACTGCCACTACCCAGAAAGGAGGATGTTCCAGCTGGTAAGAGGTTCCTTGGCTAGGACTGAGGGAGTGGAGTGGGTGATCTTCACACTTTTCATTTATCCTATTATGAATACCTTTCTTTTCAATAAATACATTCCAATTAGCATCTTCAAAAGTCATTTCTGAACTCATATCTTCTTAACTATTTGCTTCTTCCTCTGCCACCTCAACACTTCTCTATTTCCAAGGTATTATTATTAAAAATGAACTGAGAGAAATTGCCCAAAATTAAAATATAAGAGGAAGACAAGATGATAAACCACTGAAGCAAGTTTGAACAGAACACCAAACAAAGAGGAGGGCCCAGTTACCAATAGCCAAAATAAAAAGTCAGGAAATAAGAGGACCTTATAAGGTAGAGGGCAAGACAGGCTAAGCAGGCCACGCAGAAAGGGTATTCTGAGTGAATCATGGCACAGGAACTCTCTCCTGTGGCTGTTCTCACTCTGCTCTCTGCAATATGATTTGTAGGAAGGCTGGCTATACCTAAAAGCCAAGGGAGGAGAAAGAACTCTCACACTTCCTAGTGGGGGTGAAAATAGAGGACCATTTTGGAATCCCATCTAAAATATTAGATGCATTGTTAAATGCACACTGCTTTGACCCAGTAATCCCACTACTAGATATTTATCCGCTATGTATACATGCATGAAATTATACAAGTAAAGTGATTATCAACTTCAGCACTATAACATCAAATATTGGAAGCAACTTAAACATCCATTAATAGCAATCCCAATCCTAGATATATATCCAAAACAATCAAAAACAGGTATTCAAAAAAATGCTGTACACAGTTGTTCACAGCAATACTACTCACAATAGCCAAAAGTTGGAAAAATTCCAATGTCCATCAACTGTAAATGGAAAAACAAAATGTGGTTTACCCACACAATTAAATATTCAGCCATATAAAGGAATGATACATGCTGCAATTTGGATGAACCTCAAAAACATTATGTTAATTGAAGTCAGTCACAAAAGGTCACATATTATATGATTCCATTTATATGAAATATCCAAAATAGATCAATCCATAGAGACGGCAAGTAGATTAATGTTGCCAGAGGTTGGGGTGGGGGTAGAATGAGGAATGACTGTTTAATGGGTACAATGAAAAAATCGTACCCATAGGGATGATGAAAAAATTTTGGAATTATACAGAGGTGATGGTTCCACAGCATTGTGAATGTACTAAATGTCACTGAGTTATATACTTTAAATGGTTGATTTTTATGAATAAATTTCATCTCAATTTTTAAAATGTCCATTAATAGGGACTGGTTCCCTACATGTAATAGATATCATATATATTGCTAAGTGCAAAAAGGCAAGGCATGTAACACTGTGCAAAGCATACTACCATTTCTGAGGGGGTCTGTATATGTATATGTATACATATGTAAATGCACAAACTCTAGAAAAATCCATAATAAATGACAATAGTTGTTGCCTCTGGGCAGAAACTGAATAGTTAAAGGAAAGAGAAAACAATGTTTTTTACAGAATACACTGTATCTTCTGATACAAAAATGAATCCTGTGCATGCAGTTCCTTAAAATAGGAATTGGGATAAGTCCTAGGTCTGAAGTAACCAAGAATCAGCCACCTGGGAAACACCACAATGATTAGGATGCTTCAATGCAAAAGCCAGAATGGGAGAGTCTGATAAAAATGGTAAGTAGTGAAAGAAAGATGGCAAAGAAAGAATATGAGCTCTGCACCTCTGCCTTCTATGATTTGAAAAATGAGAAAGAGAAAATAGCAGAAACTGATGAGGTGAGAGAATCCATAGGGCAGAGGCCAGCTGGCCACGCAATCCTCTTTTACTGCAGGGCATGTGGTCCTAGATAAGTGAAAGTAATCAGTGACATACATCTTACTCTTATGTTTCCAGTGCTCACAGAAATAGGCTTTCAGTAATAGCCACTAAAATTTTAAGTAGCACAAAACTTTCAATCCTACCACAGATTAAAAAGGAGAGTGACAGGTGACAAGAAAGATACGAGGTATCTGAAGTAAAAGAAAGGGCTCTCAAAGAAGTGAACCTGCCTGTACATCTTCACTCTGAGGAAAACTGTGTACAGTAGGGGGACTTGTTTCCTTCTGCAGATGAGCAAGCACAGCTTTGACGTCACTCTACTCCCTCCAAGCCAACATGCTTGTCATACAATTGGGCATCTTTTTAATTCTCTCCCCATACTTTTCATTTATCTTACAATGAACGATCTTTCCTTTCAATCAACACAATGTGGTTAGCTCCTTAAAAGTCATCTCTGGAAATCCTTCTTGAACAAACTTTATGCCATTCTCAACCATTGGCTTTTTCCTCTGTCACCTCAGCACCTTCCTCTCTATTTCCAGGGTATTACTATGTACCTGCTCAGGACCACTACATAAGAAGCATATTCAAGTTGCTCCATTTGTGTATTTGTCTTCTTCTCACCTGAGTCTACATTAGGAGCCAGGTCTCCTGATTCTTTTGGCATCCTCCCATTAATTCTTCCTTGGACCCCACAAATATACTCTCTGGTTTATGTATCTACTCATTAAGAACAAGAATACTTCAAGAAAATAAAAAAGCCTTTGGAGAGGAGGAAACAAAAAGATGTAATGGATAAGCTTGTACTCAGGAGCTGTGGACTTCTTTTCTGTAATGCTTGTCTGGAGTCTCAAAGCTTCACAAGAGAAATTTAGAAAAGTATGACAATTCTTTCTGTCTGTTACCTACTAAAAAGTCTTCATTCCTGCTAATGATAAACCTGAACACTCTGATGCTTATAAATTATCTTATAATATATTAGGTTGGTGCAAAAGTAATTGGGTTTTTTTGCAATTATTTTTAACCTTTTAAATCACAGTTACTTTTGCACCAACCTAATAGCTGACAAAGCTTTAGTCATTACCAATCTCACATCTCAGTTACCTGAATGAGTCCAGCAGTTTTAATTACAGAAGCAGCGTAGGAATCTATAAGCTCTGGAGAAAGGAAATTTCCAACCCAAAGAAAAAGAATGCCACATTCCAGCAAACACTGCAAATTACACGCTATCAATAATAACTGTTTTCCTTTTTTTCCCACCCCAGAAAGGCAAATTGTCTTTCCTTAAAACCAAGGTGGGATGAGGTCTCCGGGGGCAAACAATCAGGCTTCATTCCCTGGTACCTAACACATCACAGAATGAGACTAACAGCTGTGCAGATTCCAAAAGAAAGAGAACACTATGTCCTTACCCCTGCAATTCACCAGTCTCGTGGAGAAAAAAGTCCTGTCACTCAGGGGGCAGTGGAAAGTCTAAGAAAAAGTTTAGAATACATTACTGAATTGTACTAGAAGATAATGGGTGATGGGCTCATGGGTAGTAGTTCCATTATTACACTCCAAAATTTATATATGTTAGATGTGTAATCATTATGTTGTCTTGTACACATGAAACTAATTTTAAAAACCTGAGAAAAGGAGGTAGCCGGTTAGCTCAGTTGGTTAGAGCGTGGTGTTGGTAGCACCAGGGTTGCCAGTTCAATCCCCACATGGGCCACTGTGGGCTGCACCCTTCTTTAAAAAAAGAACAAAACTAAAAAAACTCTTACATATGTTACATGTATTCTTTCACATATTCAAATACTGCATAATTAAAATTTTGGCTTATTTTTTAAAAAGAAAAGTAAAGATGTTGGGAGAGAATACACCAAACTGTGAAAAGTAGTTATCTCAGAGTGGACTAGAGAGGGGATATTCCAGAGAACTTTCACTTTCTATATTACACATTTCTGAATCATTTGAAGATTTTTATAATGAACGTGTTATGTACTGTGTGTCCCCGAAAATAAGACCTAGCCGGATAATCAGCTCGAATGTGTCTTTTGGAGCAAAAATTAATATAAGACCTGGTATTATATTATATTATATTATATTATATTATATTATATTATATTAATTATATTACATTAATTATATTATACTGTCTATATTATATGTTATGTTATGTTATGTTATGTTATGTTATGTTATGTTATGTTATGTTATACCGGTCTTATAGTAACATAAGACCAGGTCTTATATTAATTTTTGCTCCAAAAGACACATTAGAGCTGATTGTCCAGCTAGGTCTTATTTTCAGGAAAACACGGTATTTCTATAAATTTAAAGTAAAAGGGGGACTGATTTAATATTTTGGGGGGAAAAACAATAATTCTTCATGACACCATGCACAGTAACCAGCAAGAACCCAAAATTAGTGAGGAAACTAACTCATTCTTTGGACAGAAACTGCGGGAAGTTTTTAACCAGGAACAAATGTGTGAAAGTCACACTAGGTGTGTGAATGAGGACAGGGGACACATTCCTATTGTTTTCAAGGCCAGGATTTCAGGGAAAGGAAGCTTTGCCAGGAAAAGCAATCCAGAAAGTAAACAATCTATTCCCTATGTCTTCAATAAACAATAAATTCTTAAGACAGAGAGGAACCCAAAAGAAACACTGATCAGGAAGTATTCAAATCTCACATGTTTCGCTGTGAACATTTCAGTGTAGTACCTGGTACTCTAAGACCAAGTCACGGGATGGAAAGAATAATCAAAAGCTCTCTCTCATGTGTGTACATACATGTATGTTTGGAAAAGTGTGAAACCTCTCAAATGATTCATAGGAAACTGCTAATTATGATTGACTTTGGGGACCTCTCCACTCCATATTTTAGTACCATTATGCATATTATCTGTTTAACAAATGAATTAATTTTAAAGTAAAACAAAAGCCAGCAGCCAAATAAGAGACCTGGAAAAATCACTGGGCTGCTCTTTACAATACCATGCAAAGTGGCCGCCAAGAAATTGTAACTAACAAGGAAACCAATATATTCTGCAACTTTTAAGCACAGATGACTTGAAATGAGACAGAATTTTGAAAAGAACATTCAAAGTCCATGATACATAGTGAAAGCCACATTATGACAAATGACTGGGAAAGTTATGAAGCTGGAACATACATTTTATCAGGCAGCACTGCAATGGACAGAGCTAAATGCCAGGAGGTGTAGAGACAAAATAGCCCACTTATCAGGCCTTGAATTTAAGTAAATAGCATAAGCATTGTATTATGGCTTTGAGGAGGGCATAAATTTGTAATTAAATCCACGGTGGCAGAATCCCAGAGGAGCTTGGGTACAGAGGTGAAGTCAATCATTTCTCAGGTCTCTGAGGACTGTCTTGGGCACCCATCCCCCAATTTCAGTGCAGGACATTGTTTATGAAGGCCAGCAAATGTCCTAGCAGACCGTGCTAATGTCTTGAAGGGGCCTGCCATGCAACAGCAACATGCAAAGGGAAACAGAGGACAGGCTGAGTTCCATCCCTTCAAAAGTTATGGTGAGGGATTTTGGATCTCTTCAAGACACTGTTGGGAACATGAATTTACCTACTATAGGCTCCTGAAAGGATAATAGGACCAGTTGAGACTGTGAGGCCACACAGTTCTCTAAGAGTTGGATCTCCTGATAGGCAGGAACTATCAGCATGGTGTCTAGTGTCTTCTAGAAAATACGTAGTGCAGAAAACAAATCGCTGGTAAACAGACCACAGGATCTGCTACCACTCAAGCTTCCTTTTTATCTAGAGCTGTGTAAGGTGGTTAGGTCTGACAGTCAGCAGTGCCAGGTTCTCTCAAATTGGTGTTCTCTGGCACAGAATGCTAGAGTGATAGTCCCACAGTCTACTCTGTATGATCATCTCTTGACAGTAAGTACCTGCCAGGTAGGTCCACTCCTTCTGGCATGGTCTGAAATAGAACAAAGGTATTCTAGACCAGAAAGAGATGGACAAAATTTCTTGTTCTACTGGAGTCCACCATCACCTAACTAGGAAAACAAGTCCTGGCCCCCATCAAGAGTCAACCAGAATGCCCCATAAGCTTAAAACTAGTCTTGTCTGTGGCAAGCAGAGAAATAGGACAAAGAGTGATATTGGCAGTACCTGCCCCAAATTTAGTGTTTGCCTGATTTTAGTGGGAGAATTATACCCTCATCTGTAGCACAGGCAGGAATCTAATCTTCCAGGTGTGGAATATCTGGTTACATATATAGAATGGCCCATTTCTCTGCCTCCCAAAAAAAGGTAGAATATTAAAAATAAATCAACTCATAGCATGGCAGTGGACAGTTTTAGATGGAGACCAAGAACAACAGGAGGCTGTGAGAGGAGTATTTGAATGTAGCGCAGACTAGGGTTAGGGCATGTCAGGCCTGATGGCTTAACAGTAGTGGGAAGCACTGAACCTCCTGCTTCCTGTCTAAGAATCAACAATATCACACAATAGACCAGGAAATATAACAATAAGAGGTGAAAAGGAGAAGGTAAGTCATTTTACATAAACATTATCTCTTCCAGGTGTATTTGGAAAAGAAATCCTTTTGAAGTTAATGGTGGTCAAATAAGAAGTCACCACCTGGTAGCAAGCAGTGTACTTACTACTGAGAGTACTGAACGTTTGGTGACTGTTATTCATGGATATGATTCACACCTAACTGTTCTGAACTGATTCATTCTTTTAAAAATTTTTAAACACTATGTTGTATTATGCACTATTTTACTAATTTAATAGACTGATACATACTCAGAAAATTTTGGTTTATGATTTGATATGTCACTATTTATAGGAAATACTGTAACAAAACCAGTGAAACAAACCCTTCACAGATAATCAGAGAAATGTCTTTGAAGTACCAATGGTGGGCTGTATCTCAAGCAGAAGTTCAAGCTATCTTTGAAATATTACAAACAGAAATAACACAGACCCCAAAACCTTTAGATTTCAGACATAATAATTGATTGAGTGACCTTAGGGATATCATCAATAAAAGGGACACTAAAACTTTAAGAGCTGCTTAGAACACTCAATCAATCACTATGTTGTTGAAATAAACTGTGTCAACCTCGACCACCAATTATCATTCAATTGAGTCTCAAATCCAAACTTGAAAAGTAAATCTGCAATGACCTGCCTCTATATTGTCAGGCCTGGGATCATTTTTAATAAATATTTATTGGTTTTTTTTAATTATCCTACAAGAAATGCATTTAGAAAATTTGGAAAGTACAAAAATATATAAAGGAAAAATAAAACAATACTTATCTACTATCCTACCACTGAAAGCCACTATTATAACTATTTCCCAGGGGTTTTCTCTATGCCAATGTGTATATAATTTATTTTTTAGAATACTGGGATCATACTACTTAATCAGCGTAGGATCCTACTTTTTAAAACTTATTCACAAAAATATTTCCTGTATTTTAAAAAAAATATTTAAAAGCATATTATTCCATCTTATGGAATGCCACAATTACCCAGTCTTCCATTATTTTTGCAATTTTTCTCCATTATAATTAAAGCCTATACATAAATCTCCTTTTGCAACTCAAGTTATTTTCCTTGACTACTTCCTAGAAGTGGAATGACTGAGTTAAAAAGGTTGTACTAATTTATACACCCTAGCAAAATATGTGTGTACTCATCTCATCAAATTCTTGCCAGATGCTGAATCACTTTTGATTCATTTCTCAATTGCAGTCAGTGATACCATCATTGATAATTCAGTGGGTGGGCAAAGCAGGCATGTATAAAAACTGAAAAATAGCAGAAAGTTGTAGAACTTAATAATCTAAGACTGTTTGGTATGGTGGCATCGTGTGCTACTGCATTCTTTGACAAGACATAGGTAGAAATATCCATACTGAAGAATGAACTTCGAGTACTTTAGAAAGTTTAGATATATTTGGAAAAGGAACAGACCAGTTTCTCTCCCTACATCAACTTCTGGTTATGTTTAGCCCTGGGCTAAGGTAAATTTTCACATTATACCATTTGTTGCAAATGAGATCTGTATCAAATATACAAATTGTATACCTCAAAATAGCTCTATAAATTGAGGAGCAAAAATCACTCAAATACGAACAAGCTGGAATGCAGATAAGACCTGCAGAAGTAAACATGACGTGCTAAGGTCCAAGCATGCAAAAAGCATACATCTCTTAGTATCTGCCACCAACCCTCAGACGAGGACACATCTGAGGAACATGTCCTAAAAGAAAGTATATACATTCTCTTTTATTGTGAGTATATAAAATTAAATTTGCTAAAAAAAAGTCCTGAAAGAAAAGTAATGGGCTGTTGTGCTGGTAACGAAAATGATTTCAAACAAAGATACAAAGAAAATTCAATGGGGAAAAATAGCCTTTTTAATAAATTATGTTGGGACAATTGGATACCCACATGATCTTAGGCCCTTAATTCATACCACATACAAACACAATGAATGAACCTTAATTGGATCCTAAATTGCGACAAAAAGGGCAAAAGAAAATTGGAGAATTTTGTCTACAGAATGGATATCAGAAGACAGGAAACTTTGTTAAATTTTTAGGTGTGATAGTGGTTTTGTAATCCTATGTGAGTTATTTTAAGGTTAAAAAAATAACTTTCAAGAACCTTAAACTTTAATTAGTAGGCCTGTTGTTGCTAATAATAGCATTTGGTATATTAATCCTGAAATTTGTTTGTGCACATTATTTGACAGAGCAAATGAGTAAATAATTTGGTGTTCCTGGGAACAAGGGTTCTCACCGAGAGAAGAGACACAAACATGGCATGGGAGAAGGTCAGGAAAAACCCTGTGGTGAGGGTGTTAACTGGTGGTATCAGTATGAGATGTGTATGTGTGTTTTCCTAGCTCTATCTATTCAAACAGCCAAGAAGCAATCGCACTCCAGTGGCAATGAGCATATAGTTCTAAGATCCTGATTCCTAAATACCATTTTTCACCAAAAGGAATAAAGGTGCATTGCAGAAATGACTTATTATAGGAATGAGGCAGGGAATGGACAAGATGAGCCTGGAACATCTATCTTGTACCAAGAAAAGAAGGAAGCTGGTCAAAGAATGATAGGGTTATGTCAAAAAGACACAGGATCTGACTGATTTAAAGGGACTCCCATTGGACAAATTAGGGACAATTTGAGCATCAAAGAGAATAACTGAACTGGATTATAAAACACTGAGTTAAAAAAAGAATTCATGAGTCCATAGCGATAGTCATTAAAAAAAGAGGAGAATAAGACAGGAAGGAAAGCTCTTCTTTAGAGAAGATTGACAGGTACTCAATGTAAAAGTAATGACAGAATTAGAAAAATCATCATTTTGCAACCACCAATGTAATAATAAATTTAGGCAATGATCATAATAGAGTCTAATATTAACAAATGAAAAGTTGTTGAGAAAATAGGATATATATACACAGTCTCAAAGTATAATAGTACCCAGCCCCAGATGACTTGCTAGTTACAAAGGGGAAAAAAACCTTACCAGTGGAGAGATCTGGAAAACATCATCTGAACCAATAATTAACATCAGCATCACAAATAAAGGAATCAAATATAATTTTGTAAAAGTGAAATCTACTATGTAGTAACCAGAATCTAATCAGACAAATTCGGATTTTAGGAAATTTTATAAGTCAATTTAACTGGATCTTATAAAATGTCCATGTCAGTGTGGGACTCTACAACTTTTTAGGAGAACAGCTGTGGTTGAAGAGATTACTCCTTCCCTATCTCCTGGGAGGAGGAAGATGAACGTATCTCTTCTCTGAATCCAAATACGGAGAAGCTCCAAGATTCACAAAGTCTGGGGATGCTTGCAAGAATGGGAGCCAGACATGTTAGATGTCAGCTTGGGCAGGAGAAGTGCTGATCTGAACCCTGTATCTACCTATAGGTACGATCTAGAAATCATTAGGACCAACTCTTCCATTTTATACGTCAAGAAACTCAAGTAGTGGAAAGATTTTCAAAGTCACTCAGAGAAGCAGCAAATCCAGATCTAGAACAAGGACTTAATTACTCTTCTTAATAACTTTTAACTATTAAAAGTAGTACATTATTAAATATTTAGAATATGTAAGAAATGCTGAAGGGGTTAAAAAGTCATAATCCCACATACCAGAGACAAATTTGGTTAATATTTTGGTGCTTCTTTTGCCAGATATTTGTCCCCAAATTGTATAGATAGATTTACATAAGTATATTAGTCTGCTATGGCTGCCATAGCAAAATATCACAGACTGGGTAGCTAAAACAACAGAAATTTATTTTCCCAGTTTCTGGAGGCTGAAAAGTCAAAGATCAAAACGCTGGCAGGGTTCACTTTCTGCTGAGAGCTCTCTTCCTGACTCGCAAATGGTCACCTTCCTGCTGGGTCCTCACATGACAGAGAGAGCTCCGGTGTCTCTTCCTCTTTTAAAAAGGGCACCAGCCCTATCAGTTTAGGGCCCCACCGTATGACTTCATTTAACCTTTAATACTTCCTTCCTCACAGGCTCTACCTCTAACTACAATCACACTGGGGGTGGGAGGCATTAGGGCTTCACCATATGAGTTTTAGGGAGACACAATTCAACCCATAGCATTCTGCCTCTGGCCTCCCAAAATTCATGTCCTTATCACATGCAAAACACACTCACTCCATCCCTTCAGCCCCAAAAGTCGTAAATCATTCCAGCATCAACTCAAAACTGAGATCCAAAGTCTCATTTAAATATCAACTAAATCACATATGAGTGAGACTCCAAGTATGATTCATCCAGAGGCAAAATCCCTCTCCAGTGTTGAACCTGTAATTATGTGCTTCCAAAATACAATGGTGGGACAAGCATAAGAGAAATAGTTCCATTCCACAAGGAAGAAATAGGAAAGAAGGAAGAGGTGACAGGTCCCAAGCAAGTCCAAAATCTAGCAAGCAAATTCCATTAGGTCTTAAGGCTGGAGGAAGGTGGTAGATGAGGACAAACTGAATCAAATATATGGTGATGGAAAGAGATCTGACTCTGGGTAGTGAACACATAATGTGGTACATAGATGATGTATTACAGAATTATACACCTGCAATCTATGTAACTTCACTAACAATTGTCACCCCAATCAACTTTAATTGAAACAAACAAAGAGTCAGGACAACCAAATAAAAGGTATGATTCGTAATTAGATCATACGGGGAGGGCGGAAGAGCTAAAAACATCTGTGGAACAATTGGGGAATTCTTACTATGGCCTGTATAGTAGATAATATTATTGTTTCAGTGTTAAATTTCTTGATTCTGACAATGGTATTTTGGTTTGAAGACTGTTCTAGCTCTTAGGAGATACATGCTGATGTGTCATGAAGTCTGACCCTTACATCCAAATGATTCAGAAAATACATGTGTGTATTTTTGTGTATGTGTATATAGAGACAAAAATAAAGAGAGGTGGGAAGGGGGAGAGCAAGTGAGGCAAAATGTTATGTTAATCATTGATTCTAGTAAAGGGTAAATGGGTGTTCATTGTACTAGTCTTTCAACTTTTCTGTAAGTATAAAATTTTTCAAAATAAAAATACATGAGGAAGTAGACAAAAGATAGGAACAGGCTATTCACACACACACACACACAAATTAGCCAGTAAACAGATGAAAAGTGTATGAGAATTAATAAACTTGCAGATTATTTATGGCCTCTTATATCCTCCTGCCTTCTTGGTATTTGCTCTTTAATCTTCAACTGCATTTCATAAAATGGCTCAGGAAGAAATGGGAAGTGAAATTTTCAATCATTCCATTTCACTTCTCATTAGCAGTCCTGGAAAAAGGTTTAAAAGATTAAAAAGATCAAAATTAGCTCATTACAGTGAATTTTGGAGAGGACCTATTGACTTGTAATTCACAACATGCTCTTCAATTCAGATTCTTCTGATTTTCTATAACCCTAAATGTTTAATAAATTCTAGGTTCTAAATAGCAAAAAAAAAAAGCTAGTAGTAAATCATATGAAAAATAGCAGACTTCTTTAAATAAAGAAAAAATGTTGACCTCTGCCATTGGTCTTACTTTTATCTGGAAAGTACCCTATAGAATGGAAGGCAACCAGTGGATTTACAAACCATGAATGATATTAATAGTTTTCATTCTCACAAACAATATCATGGAAGTAGTATAATAACACAGTGGTGCAAAACATGGGCTGCAGAGTCAGGCTGTCTGTGAATATTTACTTCACTATTTACAACCTATGTTACTTGTGGCAAATTAGTCAATCTCTGTATGCTTCAGTTTCCTCATCTGAAAAATGGAGACAAGAGTAAAATCTACGTCTTAGGGTTGCTGTGAAGATTAAATAAGTTAATACACTTTAGCTCTTAGAGCAGCATCTAGCATACTGTAAGACCTCAAAATATGTTAGTTGCTATGGTTCTTCTTATTACTAATATTATTATAAGACTAACAACCACCATTACCACCACTTTCAACCTGCAGATGATAAGTTTGACATTTGATTCAGAAAAACTACAGCAACCCAAAAGAAGCACAACACACACAACATACAACACACATACACGCCCCACAGGTTGAAAGAGAAAGTAGACTCCAGGTCAGTCGTTTAGTGTGTCTTCAAGCTGTTTTGAGAGACACTGAGGAGAAGGTAGCAATATACCAAGAATGCATGGCTCGTTTCAAGAAGGAATCTGTGTAGTCTGGATAAATTAATCTCAGGAGAAATGACAAATTCTCTCAGTCAATCATATATCAAACTTTATTGAGGTTTACTACATACTATGTATCAGGTATTGAGTCAGATGCTAGGAATACAAAATGAAAGAAACTTTTTGTTCTTTTCAAAGAAATATACACAGATTGTAATAGATGATAGGTTATATAATGGATGTGTGCACAGAGTACTATGGAAGCAGAGGAGAGACACCTAAGCTTAATTTAGGGGAAAAACAGCAGGAATATTTCCCAGGGACTGACATTTAAACTGAGCCTTAAAGAATAACCGGTAAATTGGCACAGAGTGAGTGAGTAAAATCATTCCTCCTGGGGAAAAAACCAGCAAATGGAGAAAAAAGATGAGCATCACTGCCCTGCCTACAGCCACACAAAACCAAAAGCTAATGGACAGAGCCACTGGAGGTATGGGCGTAAACAGGTGTGCTTCTGTAATTTCCTCTGTTAATACCCACTACATCTCCACCCTCCCCAACTCAAAATAAGCCACAGTTAGAGAGCTCACAGAAAGCTATGCTTGAGAGTCACAGATAAGTTTCTCACTTACAACACTGGGCGGCAGCAGTGGGCAATGGCTTCCTCAGGCTTTCTTCTTGAATAGCATACTAGAAGCAGAAAAGAGAAAAAAAAAATACATATAATAAGAGACCCAAGCAAAGAAGAAAAAAATCACAGCTGTGTTTAGTGTTTGAATGGAATCAAATTCTTCACAGACTAGAAACAGATGATCCTGCAGCTAATTTCCCTGTGGGATCCTGACATACAGGCCAGACTATCAGATCGGGCAATGGTCCAATGAGACAGGATAGCAGAGTAGGATACCTGTTCTAACCAAGGGCACTTGGGCACCCTTCCAGCTCTGCCAGACAGCTGTAGAAAGATTAGTTTTAGGAGTCTTAGAGAAGCCTTTGTGGCCTTTGTGGCTTCTCTAAGAAAACTCTTAGAAAACTCAGTCCTCTAAGTTTCCTATAAAGTATAGATTTCCCCATTTAAGTGATAGAACTGAAACCTCTCCGAGACAGAATTTTCTCATCTTTAAAACAAGTAAGTGCTTCTTCCCTCACAAGGTCACCTGGGAAGTAAGTGAAATTATTTAAGCATGTAATGCAACACCTAGTATCTACTAGTCTCCTTCCCACTTACACTGTAGCCTCCCTAATCCAACCCACCACCATCACCATCAAAAAACAAATACAGAGTACTGAAGCCATAAAAAATATATATTCTATAAAAGAGTAATGTTAAGTTCAAATCTTGAGGATGGACAGGATTTAGAAAAGCAAAACGAAAAAAAAAAAGGTATCAACAAATTAATACAGGTACATAGAGTCTGGAAGACAGAAGAGTTTGGTTCAGAGCCTATTGGAGGATTGGAAAAGTATCACTTGGTCCAGCAACTTGTAAATATGAGATCTGGAGTTTTCGTCCTGACTCTGATATTTATTAAGAAGATGTGAGTTCCTGGGCAAGACAGAGCTTCTGTAACACTATCAATGAATGAGGTATTTATTCAACAGCTTTTTCTTGAGTACCTATTATGTTCAAGGCCTTGATCCAGGCACTGAGGGAACCGAGTTGTAAATCATGGTAAGAAGTCTAGATTTTATTCTAGTGTATTGAGAAGCCATTTAAAGTTATGAACATAAGAAAAGTATGACTTGCTTACACTTTAAAAATCACTCTGGCTGCTGTGTGAGATGAACTGTAGGCAACAAGAAGGGAAATAGACCAATTATTACAAATATCCAGATAATAGCTGATGGCTTACATAGTAGTGTTAGTGGTAAAGGGCATTTCAAGCAATTGGATCCAAAATACAAAACACTTTTTGTATATAAATATACTTTTATATGTAAAGTACTCTACAAGCAATACACTCTGATACAAATATCAGAGGTAGATACCACTATTACTACTTCCATTAGAGAAGATCAGAAGTCAAGCATAATTTAAAGAAGATAATAGTATTAGTAAAACTGTCAATCATAAAAATGTTCAAAATTTCTTGAAGGGTAAGCAACACACTCCAAAGTAACAAAGGGACTTGGTTATAAATAGTAACCATTATAAATAATAATGACTTTTGTAGGTACTACACAGGCATAACAATGAGGAAATCATAAAACTAAGTATTAAACTAGAAGAATTCAGACTTAAAAGATGACAGTAGATATTTTCAGAGACATATTTAATGAATCGCTTCCAGGCCCAAAGCAGAAAGTGGAGACCAACTAGAGCCCAATTAATACTATTAAGAGAGCTAAGGGAAAATGTGTAATACCTATATACCAAAAAAGAAAAGAAAAATACTACAAGACAGGAAAATTACAGGCCCATCTCATTTATAAATATAGATGCAAAATCCTAAAATTACCAAGCCGAATTCGTATTATTCTCCATCATAAATGCTATAATAGTTATATGTGAAAATGTATTATATGTGTGCATATGTATTGAACATATAACATAACCAGGTGGTCTATAAATGCAAGGATAGTTCAGAATCTGAAAATCTATTCATGCAATTCCCCACAATAAGCAGGTTAAAGGAGCAAAGGTATGTGATCTACTAGATGCAGAAAAGGCCTTCATAAAATCCTTTACTTTTTCATGACAAAAATTCTTAGAAAAGTAGAAGGAAATAGAATTTCCTTAATCTGATAAAGAGCATCTATCAAAATCTATAGCAAACATCATACTTTAAAACTCATGAAGCATTCCCCTTATACTCAGGAGAAAGACAAGGCTCCCCACTTTCATTCCAACTATTAAAAATTACACTGAATGTTTCACACAATGAGTTTTTTAAAATAAGGGGTCATCATAAACAAGGAAAATCTGAGAAAAATGTCACAGCCAAGAGGAGCTTAAGAAGGAGACATAACAACTAAATGTAATACAGTGTCCTGTATGAGATTCTGGAACAGAAAAAAAAATGTATGAGGTAAAAACTAAGGAAATCTGGGGAAAAAAAAAAAAAGGATTTTTAGTTTTATTTTTAAGTTCATAAAATAATATATAATAAATATAAATAAAAATATTAACTTTTAGTTAATAATAACATATCAATATTGGTTCATGCACTGTAACAGATGTACTACACTGATGTACGATGTTAATAAAATGGGAAACTATGAGTAGGGGTTGGGGAAGAAGTGATATGGACACTCCCTCTACTATCAGCTCGAAATTTCTGTAAACCTACAACTGCTCTAAAAAATAAAGTCTATTAATAAAGATATATACATGTATACATATACATATAACACCCTTAAAAATAAAACATCAGAATTAGAAAGAGATAAAAACTTATGCAAAAACTAAAAAACCTAAGGGAATCTCTAAACTAGTAGAATAAGAGTTACTGAATCAAATCAATACCTAAATAAATAAATAAATAAATGAGGGGGCAGCCAATTAGCTCAGTTGGTTAGAGCGCCATGCTTATAACACCAGGGTTGCCAGTTTAATCTCCGCATGGGCCAGTGTGAGCTGCGCCCTCCACAACAAGATTGAAACAACTACTTGACTTGGACTGATGAGTCCTGGAAAAACACACTTAAAAATAAACAAAAGTTTTCTTAAAAAACGAGCAACAAAGCACTGCCTTAGCAATGACCTATTAGAAAATGTAATTTTTAAATATTCCATTCACAATGATTAGGAATAAATCTAACAAAAGAAGTGTAAAAACTGCATGGAGAAAACAGGTTTTCTCCCCCTACAACTCTTCTCACCCTTTAACACTTAAACCATGTTTATTACATTTCCTGCTTATTGTTTGGTCTACTCCTATCTGATCCATGAGGACAGGGATCTTACAACGTGCCTGGTACATATTTGGTAAATAAACAACTAAATGAATGTCACCAATAAACAAAGAAATGCAAATTAAAATGATAATGTTCTAAATATATTAGATGAGTAAAAATTTAAAGTCTGGTATTATCAAGCTTCATTAAGGATACAGAGAAGAAGGAAAATGGAAATGTGAATTGGTAGTTATTTTAGAGAGCAATTTAGCAATATCAAGCAAGGTTGAACAGAGTATATCCAACAACCAAGCAATTCTACTTCCAGGTATATACCCAGAGAATCTTTCATTAAGCTCAAGTCTTGAGGATGGGCAGGATTTAAAAAGGCAAAACAAAACAAACAAAAGGCATAAACAAATTAACACGGATACAAAGAGTCTGGAAGACAGAACAGTTTGGTTCAGAGCCTTATGTATGTAAGCACAAAGAAACAGGCTCAGAGATGTTCACGGGAACATGCATTTATAATAGTAAAAACCTAACTGTCCGTGAGTAGGAAAAGTAATAAATGGTGGGACATTCCTACTCTGTAAAGTGTAGATCTCCAAGCCAGTCTTCTGGACCTAAGAGGATGTTGCGGATGGGACTCATTAACATACTGTAACATAAAAAGATAAGACTCTACACTGTATTTTTAAAATTATTTTGCAAGTATGACCAAATCTTGATAATTATTGAATCCTGGAGGTAAGTATACAGGTTTCAATTTACTATTTCCTCTATTTGTATGTCTGTTTAAAATTTTTTCCTGCTGGTAAAATGATTAGATGAAAGGCTGGTGGAAGCACTTTATAATGGATGAAACAGGCTGACACCAGTTGAATCCACTGTTGAAATTTAACATCACTAAAAGTGCGATAAGACACCATCTGCCTACCAAAAAGGGAAAAAAAACAAACTTCATTCTAAATATCAATCTAATCCTCAAACTACTAGACATAATTTTTTCTTTAAAGGAAGTAAGAGGGATAGAGGAACAGAGTAAATGAAACCTTGGAGATATAATCAGCCAAATCCAGAATGTGCGGAGTTCTACACAACCAGTTTGTAGTACTTTGTTATGACAGCCCAAGGAAACTAACACACTCATCAGACCACTGCATTTTGGCATCCTGCACTAACCTATGGATCCTCGTTACTAATTGCAAAATCCAATGGCCCCATTTCATTGCTTATCATCTTTATTCTCGGTAACATTTGACACTATCAAGAATTTCTACCTTAACTTTTTTTTTGTTCTGTAAACTTTTTCTGGTTCTCTTACTCTCAGGCTGCTCTTTCTCAACCTCTTTTGTTTCTCAAGATTCTATCTTTGAGATTTCTCAAGGTTTTGTCCTTGTTCTTCTTTAATACACTTTGTACATACGGAAGAGTGAGCTCTTCTAGTCCTATGACTTCAGTTGCTACCATTATGTTGATGAATCCAAACTGTATGCCTATAGCTCCCTACCCCAATCAACCCTGAGCTTCAGACTCTCTCATGAAGTTGCTTACCAGACACTGTCACCAAAATATCTCCTGGCATTCCAAAGTCTACCTTATAATCAGACCAATTTTCTAATAGAACACCATGTCCAAAAGTAAAATAACTTATCTTTTCTCTCCACTACCAATATCAAAAACATTCCCCATTCCTAATGTCCCAGATTGAGCTGCATTCTCTTCTGAGCACCAGACCTATCTCTGGAGATAAGTTAGGACAGCAGGACAAAGCAATGCAATAGTTGAAACATCCCTAAAAAGTGCACACAAATAAGGATATATATCCAAAACTCTGAGAACAAGCAGAAGAAATGACTTCTGTTCATCTGTGTAACAAGAGAACAGTTTCTTTCGTATGAGCTCCTTCCCCAACAGTCTAGAGTCAGACTAGTGCCAATTCAGTCACACCTGGGGAATAGTAGGAAGAAGAGGAAAAGCAGGAGAAAAATCCTTCTAATGAAATGTTAGGCAACCTTCCAGCTGCCATTTTTCTTTAATGTAGTTTAAACTCTTTCATTCTTCACCATGCTAACAGGTCCCTCCATTGACACACTATAAAGTGTCCTACAAACAGATTTTTCTCCATCTCTCTATTTTGCAAGTAAGGCAGTTCCTACCTCATTGTCAGCTCCCATGGCATTGATTTGCTCCAATTTGTAAGTCCAATATCTGGCTTCCTCCTCTGGGATATCTACCATGAAAAAGAAGAAACCACATTACCAGGTTAATAACTTAATCATGGGTCAATACTACTTTATTCAATCAAATGATCAAAATTAGAAGGGTGGTAGTGATGGACTAATTTTATTGGTGGCTTTGTTCTTGCCATGAATATTTAGTTGAATCTTCAAAAAACCAAAATAATGGACTATTATTCCCACTGGATCAGAAGACTTAGTATTGTTAAAATGTCAATACCTCCCAAAGTGACCTACAGATTCAATGCAATCGCTACCAAAATCCCAATGTTTTATGCAGAAATAGAACCCCATCCTAAAATTCACATGGAATCTTAATGGACCCTAAATAGCCAAAACAATCTTGAAAAAGAAGAACATAGCTGGAGGACTCATATTTCCTAATTTTAAAACTTACTACAAAGCTACAGTAATCAAAACAGTGTAGTGCTCACATAAAGACAGACATATAGACTAATAGAATAGAATAGAGAGGCCAGAAATAAACCCTCACATATATGGTCAAATGATTTTTTGACAAAGGTACGAAGAACATTCAATGGGGAAAAAGAACATTTTCAGCAAATGGTACTAGGAAAAACTGAATATCTGTAGGCAAAAGAATGAAGCTGGACCCTTAATACCATATAAAAAAAATTAACTTAAAATTCATCAAGACCTAAATGTAAGAACTAAAACTGTAAAACTGCTAGAAAAAAACATAGGGCAAAACCCACATAACATTGGATTTGACAATGACTTTTTGGATAGGACACCAAAGGCATAGGCAACAAAAGAAAAAATAGACAAGTTGGATCAAAAAATTGCTATCAAAAGAATATCAACAGAACAAAAAGTAATCTACAGAATGGGAGAAAATATTTGCAAATTATATATGTTATGGGATTAATACCCAGAATACATAGAGAACTCCTAAAAGTCAACAACAAAACAAAAACTCAATTCAAAAATGGACAAAGGACTTGATAGACATTTCCCCAAAGAAGATATACAAATGGCCAATAAGCACATGAAAAGATGCTCAACATTACTGATTATTAGGGAAATACAAATCAAAACAACAATGAGATACAACTTCACATCCATTATGATGGCTACTATCAAAAACAAAAAACAAAAAACAGAAAACAAGAAGTGTTGACAAGGATGTGGAGAAACTAGAAACTTGTACACTGTTGGTGGGAATATAAAATGGTACAGCTATGATGAAAAACAGTATGGAGATTCTTCAAAAAATTAAAAATAGAATTACCCTATGATCCAGCAATTCCATTTTGGGCATATACCCAAAAAACTGAAAGCAAAATCTAAAAGAGATATTTGCACATCCAAGTTCATAGCAGCATTATTCAGAATAGCTGAAATGTGGAAGCAACCCAAATGTCCATCAATGAATGAATGGATGTGCAAAATGTAGTACTGTATACATACAATGGAATATTATTCAGCCTTAAAAAGGGAAATTCTGACATATGCTACAACCTTGAGGACATTGTGCTAAGTGAAATAAGCCGGTTACAAAAAGACAAATACTGCATGATTCCAATTATATGGCATACTTAGTCAAAATCAGAAAGATAGAAAGTGGAATGGTGGTTTCCAGGGACTGAGGAGAGAGGGGAATGGAAATTATTGCTTAATGGGTAAAGAGTTTCAGATTTACAAGATAAAAAGAGCTATAGATATAAATGGTGGTGATGGGTACACAATATTATTAATGTATTAGTACCCCTGAACTGTACTCTTAAAACTGGTTATGTTTGTTTATTTTATGCTACATGTATTTTAAAACAAAAAAAAATAAAGAAAAACAAAGTAATGGTATATCTTCATTTCTATATATTGACTATTACAACTTCCCAAAAAAAGAAATTCATCTTTTAAAAACAGCAAATATATCCATATATGCAGCACAAAAGAGAAACAATGAGGCAATATTGGCGGTGCCAAAAAATATATACAAGTGGGCACTTTGGTCAATGCTGTTCAAAAGTAGTTAGCCATAATCAGAAGTGTCTGGATGCTGATGGTAACCACTTTGAGCGCCTCTTGTAATTGCAGAAGTCAAATGTGATTTTTATCAGTATTGAATATTACAATTTTAATAGTTTTCCTCTCTTAAAACGTACATATGTTTTTTTGGCTCCCTCTGTATACAGATCAGATCAATTTTGGAGACATTTAAACTGATATACCTTCTAGCAGTCCACATGAAGGAATCAAATACAGCCCCTTCTCGTCTTCCTGTTCAAAACGTCACCTCCCTCCCCTTAAACTGCTCTTCAGCAATTGGTGGCAGTATTTTAAAACCTTATAATAAAACCTTCAAGTAATCTACTAATTCATATAGCACTTCCTCATCCATAAAATGGTGTACCCTGCACTTGCTAAAAAGAAGTGAGAGGGGAGAAAGAGCTGCTATGCTGCAGATCTATATATTCTGATGTAGAACGATTCACCAAGATACACTGTTAAGTGGAGAACAGCAAAGGGTAGAGAATGTGTTAGAATATGCTACTATTTGTTTTAAAGAGAGGTTAAATCTATACATGCTTATAGATTCAAAGACTAACTGGAAAGACACACGAAAAAGTATTAGTCATGGTAGCTATAAGGAAGAGAACTGATTTGTGAGGGAGACTTAATTTTCTCTGGATAACTTTTTAAACCATTGTGCATACATTACTGCCTCACACCTCAAAATAATTTTAAGAAGAAAAAATATAGAGTTAAAAGGATGTTTACTACAGTCCTATGTATAATAGCATAAACTTTGAACAATCAAAATACCCAACAAGAGGAGTGGTTCAATGTATTATAGTTTAAATGAAAAGCCCAGGCTCTAAAACCAAATTACCTAAGTTTACATTCTGGCTTTATCACTTACTAGTTATGTGACCCTGGGCAAAAGACTTAAATACTCTGCCTCAGTTTCCTTGTCTCTAAAATGGAATACGTAGTTCAACCTCAAAGGACTGAAATGCGGATTAAATGAGATAACATATGTAAATGTTTAGTGATATTAACCACTGGCACACAGTAATTGGTCAACAAACGTATTATTTTATTATCAGGCATTCATACAAAATAAAATAAACCACTGAAAATATTATAGAGGAATAACATTTATTTTATGTAACATATTATAAGTATGTACTTAGTGAATAAAGCAGGTTAAAATATAATATACACAGTGCCATTTTACAAGAAAAACTATATATGTGCATTAAAAAAAAAAAAGAAACATAGCACATGTAAAAAATTATCTCCAGTTGGTGAAATTTTAAGAAACTTGTCTTTTGTTCTATATTTTCTGAACTTGCAACATTATAAAAAAAATACAAGTTACTATTTTTAAAAGACGATGCTATATAGTTGAATAGAATATTAACAGTTTCTAAATAATCCAAAAGAAACTTCCTTTGTCAAAATATGGCATGCTGCAAGCTAAAATTCATCCTTTAAAAGGATACTTTAAGTTTTTTAAAACCATATCCCAAATGTGGTTATCAAAGAGGCAAAAACTTAGCACACCAACATTAAGTAGCGTCAAAGACAGACTTTACTTATCTGAGATTTTACCTTAACATTTATTTTTTTTTAAATTTATTAGGCGCCTATTATGTGCCAAGCAAACAGTAGAGATATCAAAACAAACTACACTAGTGCTCTCATAAAACTCAAAATCTACACAGAAATGTATATGGCTACCTATGACAATACCGCATTTCCCCAAAAATAAGACCTAACTAGAAAATGAGCCCTAGCATGATTTTTCAGGATGCTCGTAATATAAGCCCTACCCCAAAAATAAGCCCCAATTAAGATCAGCCAGATGGATGCATTTAGTATGTCCATTGCAACACACGATGGACATATTGAATTATAAAATAATAATATTAACATATAAATAAATATAAGTAAATAATATTATTGACATTAATACTTAAAATAAATAATATAAATTATAATGAAGTATTTGTAAATACCCAAGCAGGTGCCTTTGGAGGAGAGGTAAACGCCTATGTAAACTCGAGACTAATTGCAAATGACCAATCGAAGTACAGACACAACGCACGAATAACATGTGCACTTGACAATGAACGGACGTGGTTGTGTCTAATATGAATCTTCATAATTCAACACATCATGTGTTGTAATGGATGTAGTTAATGCACTCATGTGAAATAAAGAAACGTTTTCTGAATTTTGGTGCCTGCAATTTTTCATGATGTGGCCCATCATTCTTAACTGTCATCATTTCTGTTGCCACTCCTGTCTCATAAGTCTTCAATTAACACTTGATTTACTGGTAGATTTAAAGGGAATAGTATTTTGACCCCCAGACAAGATGAGTGCAAAAGGAAGAGCTCTTCAGTCGAGTACAAGAAAGGAATCGTGGCGGACTCCCGGGGCAAGAATCTTACAGCTGTCTGCAAAGAGAAGTTGGATTTCCAAATGGCCCGAAAATGGTGAGCAGAGTACGATAACCTCAGTCAACAGGTGGACGAGGGAAATGCTAAGAAGCTCAAATGTGGATCAGGTCAGCAACCATTATTTCCTGAGCTGGAAGACATCACCTGTGAATGGATTGCTGACAGGAGAGCAAAGGCTTTGGTTGTGGGCAGGGCTGATATTCAAGCATTTGCCCTTGCAATGGCACCACAGTTAGAAATATCCCCAGAAGAATTCAAAGCATAACAACACTGGCAGGACGGCTTCCTTCAGCAATATGACCTGTCTCTAAGAAGATCCACACCACTGTTCAAGCTGGAAGATACTGAAGTTATTAAATGTGCACTTGCATTCAAGTCCTTTGTTGATGGCATAGACTTTTCTAAATACCAACTGCAGTGTTTACAGGCCAAGGATCTCAAACGACAGTTGATCAGAGGGGTGCCTCATCAATCTACATTCCCTCCACTGGTTACAAAAGTGCACGTGTTACCTGTATTTTGGCAGTTCATCTGGATGGAAAGAAAGCTCCACCTCTAATCATCACGAAGGGCAAGAAAGATAAGGTTGAAGGTGTTTCTGGCATTTATGTTCTTGAAACCAAAAAAGCCTGCTGCGCACCAGCAGTTATAAGGAAGTGGGTCGATTTAATGCTGCCACTTGTTTTGCGAGGTGGCCAAAGAGGTCTGCTAGTCTGCGATTCAGCCAGCACTCACCGCGCTAAAGACATGAAGAACTTCCTTGCAGAGAGAAGAATAGATCAAATAATGATTCCCGCAGGAATGACTGCCTATGTCCAGACTCTTGATATTGCAATAAACAAGCCATTCAAGGGCAATTTGCGCGTAGAAATCAATGACTACATTGAAAATAGACTGGAGAGAAATCAGCGTGGAAACTTTGTGAAGCCTAGCCTGCAAGAGGTCGTGACTTGGGTGAAGAATTCCTGGGTGAAGAGTCACTGACAGCTGTGTTGCCAAAGCACTATGAGCAGGCTACATGGACAAGAAGTGCTCATTTAAGGAGAGCTCTATTGCTGGACATGAGAGATTGGGGCCAATGGTTCTATAGGAAATGGAGTTGCAAGAAATTTAAGCCAGAACTCGGGGTTTGGAGAGTTATGACAACGATGTTCCAGGAGAAGATGACATGACTGTATTTGAATAAATACAGATTTTTGTACATGAATAAATGAATAAATGTAGATTGTTGTACATGAGAAAATAAGACATCCACTGAAAATAAGCCCTAATGCGTCTTTTGGAGCAAAAATTAATATAAGACCTGGTCTTATTTTTGGGGAAATATGGTATAAGTGATGCAGTGATGAGAGGAATGTTTGTTGAGGGGCCGGTTAGCTCAGTTGGTTAGAGCATGATACTCGTAACTTCAGGTTTCCGGTTTGATCCCCACGTGGGCCACTGTGAGCTGCGCCCTCCACAACTAGACTGAAACAACCACTTGACTTGGAGCTGATGGGTCCTGGAAAAACACACTTAAAAATAAAAAAGTTTTACAAAAAGAAAAATGAGCATAAAATGTAAAGAGGGATGGACTGGCAGACTTCAAGCATGACCGTGTGGAACTCCACAGGTCCACTCCATAGTGAAACTCTATATATAAAAAACACCACTTAAAGTCTCTGGAAATAGCCCCAAGGGCATACAGCAAATGAAGAAATACTTATTCTAGAAAATCTACTGAAACTTTAACACAGCCAATTTCTGTGGAATTGTAACCAAGACCCATTCCCACCTTTTACCCTCCCACTTCAGCAAGATAGAAACTCCATTCCAGACTAGTACAGCCAAGACCACAGCGCTAAGCCATAAGCAGAAACCCCAACTGCTTTTCCCTTTACCTGTATCTCAGCCTGCACACACATAAGAAAGTTTTCCTTTCTATTTTTCTAAAGTAATGGTTGTTATGAGTTTAGTTATTCCTGAGCTTACTGGAAAATCATGTCATTTTTGCTTAAATCACCATAAGGTTCAAGATCCAAGTAGACTGAAATCATAAAATAGCAGCAATAACAATAGTATATATGAATATCATTAATGTGAACAGTCAAAATTAAAATTAAACCAAATTAAATTAAAACAAGATATTTAAACCAGACAGAAAAAGGTTAAAAACTGCAAAATACAAAATGTTGGCAAAGATGTGCAGAAAAGGGACACCTCAGACACAGTTAGTAAGAATATAAAATGGTACAACCTTTCTGACAAGCAACTTGGCAGTACTATGAAAAGTAATGATTCACATACCCTTTGACCATTTGTTAAATTCTGCTTTAAGGACTTCATCCTGGACTCATAAATGGGCAGATATATAAAGATTTTCATAACAGCAGTACGTAATATCAAAAAAAAAAAAAGGAAACAACCTACATGTCAATTAATAAAGGACTGCTTAGACAATTTATGTTATAGACAGCTGTTCAGATCAGCAAGATAGACCTTAAAGTATTACATGAAACGATATCCAAGATAATATGCTTTTGTAGTTATTAAACACTATATATAATCACACACTGCTTAACAACAGGTACATTCTGAGAAATGCATCATTAGGCATTTTCGTCATTGTGTGAACATTACAGAGTGAACATACACAAACCTAGATGATATAGCCTACTACACACCTAGGCTGTATGGTATTTATTCCATCATCGTATCTGAGGTCCATCGACTAAAACGTTACATAGCACATGACTGTTTCACTACATATAGTATACAGAGTATGATCCAAATTTTGTCAAAAAAAGTTTCTTATGTCTACACCAAGACACAAGAAAGACACTATCAGTTGTTTACCTCTTTAACCACTGCAAAGGGAATGCAAAGGAGGTTGAAGGAAGTGGGAAGAGAAACAACTTTTATCCATATACATTTGCATATTATTTGAATTTTTATCAGAAGCATGTATTTTTTTGTGACTTTTTAAAAATTACTATTCTATTTATTAGTGTTACTTCAATGTTGAAATTGATAGATCATAAGGTACATATTCACTTCAAGACAATAAATGTTAAAATATCAAAAGACTGAATTATTGATGTCCTGTGACAAGCAGGTATTTTATTAAGTAATTGTAATAAATAGTCATAGAAAGTAAATGACTTGAAGAAGATGCTTTTAGTGTGGATTCTTTAACAAGCACCATTCTAGAGTCTACTTTGCACCACCCCTGGACTAGGCACTACAGGCAATTGAGAGGAAGAAGACAGAATGCCCTCAAAGGAGATGGCTAACAAGACAAAAGACACAGTAATAAAATGACTAGCAACTTCAAACAATACAGTTAAAAAGTATTAAATGGTTTTTAAAATATAATCAAATAGACTCACCAAAAGGCAACTCAAATCTTGTATCAAGCAAAATTTTATGGGGAGTTGGGTTTTTAGTTCCACAGATCTCATCATCTTTCATTAATGTCTCTGCCTCCAAAGTGGACCACTCCCCAGGCCCTTCCTAGAAAGAGAGATCTAAGATTAAACTTTTTCATGACTCCCCTCTTGGTTTAAGAACAAGGCATTTTCCTTTGGATTTCCTTGTTAGAGAACTTGTGAGGACCACCCGCATCCTGACAAGGCAAACACACCACTGTCACCACCTGCCTGCCTCTCCTGCCTGTGGTTTCTGTTATCCCTCTTGGGTGGGAGAGCAGCTTTCACTGTCATAAGCTCTCTGCAAGCCCATGAGTATAGAATTTCCAGAGTACCAAACCGAAAAACCAAGCATCTCTATGGATCAATATTTAATCTGCACAATTCTTAATGACTGTGCCACTTCATGTGTCACTATTCCTAATCAGCAAAGAACTACTAACATTGCTAATTAGGTAGGCCTGAACAGGGGCCACAACAAAAATGAACTGCCCACCTGCCTGGGGGAGTAGAAACTTAGCCTGAACTGAAAGAAATTTAGGAAGGAGAGGCACACCTTCACCATCCCCACTCCCAGAAAAAACTCATAGTCCACGTAAAAGCCAAATAGGAATATAATAAATTCTGTCCAGGTTCAAAGTGAGTGTCTACGGGAAACTGCTGAGTTATGTCCGAATCTGGGAAAGTAGAATGGGAGTTCAATCTTAAAAATAATGTATAGAGATAGTGTGAATACCAATTGCCGAGTCTGGTAGTTCCTTAAACTCTGTTAGGGCTACATGTAGAGGAAAGACTGAAACCAGTTCCCTGGGGATTGGTGACCCAAACAAAAACAAAAAAAGAAAAGAACAGGACCTAGCCAGGTGGCTGAGGAAGTTTAATGGGACTTCTCCCAGGAAACTGTCTCGGGGGAAAGTAGAAACCACAGGTACTCTAGATTGATACCACCACCCCCTGCCCCCCGACACACACACAGTACTCAGAAGGAACTGTCTACCTGATAAGTCTAAAGAGGTACTCTAGCACCTCTGAGTTCAGTCATAGGGCAAAAGGAAGACCAGACCTAAACAAAGTCCCCTGAATATCTGGGTGAAGTGAGGAATAGGCGCGTTGCATACCCTTTAATTAGAAAGGGGGAAGAGCAATCTGAGATGCATGGATGAATATTACTTGAATGGAGCTAGAACGGGTAAATGGAAGGGCTAGAACCATACCTCCAAGCAGGCAATGCAATAACTGACCTCATCTGACTGTCGAATAGTCTTCAGTGCAATCCACACGGTCCCCACCATGGTGTCCCAGATCAGGCCTTTGTTCCATACCTCCACACTTAGACCCAGGTCCAGGCGACTAATCTCACTAAAGGAAAGAAGAAAGCCCTTTAAAGAAAGCCAGATTATATGAAGGAAACAGATACATTTCCAGTCTTGCTAAACCTTGAATATTTTCTCATCAGGGTCCTGTCATCAGGGAAAATCAAAATGCCCCAGGATACTGCACCCACTGTTTAGGTTCCTAGAAACCTATGTAGAGTATCCATAGAAAAATGTCTTTGTCAGTCTGCCCGCTCTCCTTTGGAGCTACAATCATGATGAGATTAATGCAGTTTCACAAAAAAAGTAAAGCCAAGCAATGAGGGAGGGCATTACTGCCATGGCTACCTGCGTACAGTCTCCCTTGGGCAACAGTTTTATTTGTTTTGTTGTTAATACCAGCACTGCCTACAGCTGATACCTATGGACTATATACAGAAAACTTTTAGGAAAAGGCAATCTTGTCATAAATTCTTGACAAGCTTTATGAATGAGAGTCCAAGCAGAAGTAAAAAGCCCTCTGAGAACGTCTAAGTTTGATGGGAGCGTGAGGTGAGAGGCAGGTGAGGGTCACTAGGGTGCCAGGTCACAGCACACAGCCCCTGGAGAACCCACTTGTCATTATCAGTTAAAGCAGGCACTGTCATTTATAAACAAAATGATTATCGCAGGATAATGATAAACACAACGGTTTTCCTGTAACAATAACAAGGAACAAAATTATTTGAAAATAAATCATTCCAGAAAGAGCCAGATAACCACTAAGCAAAAGCAGTGTTATACCCGGTGGAATATCAGCTTGGAAGGGCTAACTCAAACATAATTATTGTTTTAAGGTGAAACAAGCCAACACTTATGTTAATGCTAAAAGCATTCTCCAGAAAGCTTATTAAAAACAAGGTTATTTTAGAGCAAATGCAAGAAAGATAAGAAAAGGCCAACTCCAGCAGAAAGGTATTCTCAGGAAAACAACAGCTATTCAGCATGTGTAGAAGTTTTAAGTTTGCACTTTAGAGAAAGCTTGGCTTCCCAGTTGTACCATTAAGATAAATGTTCTCAGATTCACAACTTTGGGATATAGTATTATAACCATAGAATTCATATCAAGTCTGTTGAAAATGAGTGAAGCAAAGAAAATTTGCTCTTTTTACATAAATACAATAGAACAGAGAATGTCATAATGAGCTCATTTGTTCATTTAATTGTTTCCTGAGCAGACACAATACATATGGTTTGGTACCCAGGGGAAGACACACAATAAAGGACCCAGTTCCTGTCTCTAAAAACTTCCAAGCTATCTGGAGAGCTGTTCAAATCCACAAAGTAGGTAACTAAACCCAGCCACTAAGCTAGGATGTTCACAGTGGGGAAACGGAGCTTTTTATCACACAGTTTCACGCAGCCTAATTAATCGATTAGCCTTGGAAAATATATGTAACAACCCTTATCTTTTGAATGGGGGAAAAAATTGCTTGGAGATACATACATAATAGCCCCAAGGCAATTCCTAAATAGCATCTCAAGTCAATAGATAAAAGAAATAGCGAGAGGTCTTTAACAGCTTCACTTGAACAGATAAAGAAGAAAATCGGTTCTGGGGGACCTCTGGGGAGTAAGGCCGAAACAATGAGGACATCTTCTACAAGCCTCTTGTCTCATCTATGTCTCAGTGGGCCCAACTAAGAGCAGTCTGAGAGCTCTGTCTATGCCTCATTCCCAGAGCTCTGGGGAAGTTTCTTCTATTAATTGACTCAATCAACAGTATATGTGTGTATGTGTATACAAGATTCCGAGCTAAGCAAATTCACAGTAATAATTGAAGATACCCTCCTTACCTGTAAGAAATTGAACAATCAAGTTCTGGAAATAAGATGTAGAAACATTAAAGATAAATAATGAGAAATACCAAATAAATATTAGACACTGCCACATACCGTGTTTCCCGAAAATAAGACCTAGCCGGACATTCAGCTCTAATGCGTCTTTTGGAGCAAAAATTAATATAAGACCCAGTATTATATTATGTTATGTTATGTTCTATTATTTTATTATATTATATTATATTATATTATATTATATTATATTATATTATATTATATTATATTATATTATATATTATATTATACCCAGTCTCATATTATAGTAAAATAAGACCGGGTCTTACATTAATTTTTGCTCCAAAAGACGCATTAGAGCTGATTGTCTGGCTAGGTCTTATTTTCAGGGAAACACGGTAATACCATCAGGAAGAAGAAAAAACAGAGAAAAGGGAGACTGAGACCAGCAATGGAGTTACCAGTGACAAAAAGACAGGGCAGGAGGATAAGGAATAGGAGCAGAAAGGTTGAGAAAAAGTTGCTAATAAAACCCACGTGTAAAAGGGAAGAGGGTAAAATTCACACAGCATCTCAAGGAGGGAAACAGGAAAATTCACACATATCATAGCAAGGTTGAAAGGGGAAGTGCTATGGGAAATTGGAAAATAAACACACAAGAACAAAGCTAGCTAGGCTGATGAGAGGCTGCAGAAGATCACTGTTTCACATGCTGGGAATAGTTATAAATGTAAATGATTATTACAGCCAATTGGAAGTTGGAAGACAATAGGATTGCTAGGGTTACCATAGCCAGAGCTGTGGTATGGCTACCATAGTGGTACGGGAAGAGACTTGAATAAACTGACACTGCACTCTATGTGTGTAAAGAAAGGAACAAGCGGTCTCATTCTCACATCACTGTGAGAGAGGTCATCTTGAGAGAGGCAACCAGTAAGAAACTGGACACCACTGGACTCTTTCTTCTTGAAGCCCAAGACACTACCACCTCATGTCTCTACTGTCTCTTAGTCTACCTCTCTGTTCATTCCTTCCTAGTTCCTTTTGTCCCCTCTTTAAATGCTGGTGCTCGCCAGGCTCTACTCCAGACCCTATTCTTACCCTACACAACCTCTTCCCTAAGCTTTCTCATCTATGCCCATGGCTTCAACTGACAAAAATATTTGCCCAACCCAGATTTCTTCCCTGAGTGCCAGGTTCTGGCTTCTGTCTTCTGTACCTCAACTCTTCTATACCTACCTGTCTTGTAAGAACCTCAAATATAAGCTTGTGCATAGTTGATCCTACATTATCTCTTATCCTACTGAGTGGCACACACTCACGCAATCATCCAAGACAAATCTTGGTTCTACCTGCTTAACATTATCTATCTTTTTCTCTCCATTCCTTTTGCTATTGTCTTAGCCCCAGCCCTCACAAACATACTCTTTAACTATTATAATGAAGTTTCTTAAATGGTACTATAAGAAGCAATATATTAAAAGCCCAGAAGATTAGAATGTTTCCACATAAAAATAATAATCATCCCTATGTCTTGAGACACACTATAAATCTCACAAAGCAATTTCACTTCAATTGCAAATTTCACAGCAATTTTTAATACATTTTCTTGTTTGATCCCCTCATGTCCACCTTCCCATAAAACAAGCATAAGCTTGTAAGAAAGGTAGAACTTTACAGATATGAAAACTGGCACTCACAGAAAGTAAGTGATTCACCCAGTCCTTCAAAATTCTATTCTACACCTCTCCCCTTTTCTAGAACAAGGGGAAAGATTCCTGAAACTTAAGGGGAAAAAAGAAAGAAATACCAAACTTTTAAAAGCCAGCACTTCTAATATACTAAATTTTGTGTCATATGTAAGAAATTCTACTAATGTGCACTCATTTTTATTAACTAGATGAATGTAGGGCATTTTACTCCATAAAGCAAAAGAATTATAAGCACAGAGACATTCATCCCCTAAAGCAGATGACTCGGGTACACACAGACACACAGTCTCTCACACGCATAACCACATTCCTTCAAGGAGCCCTCTGAGAATCAAAGAAAGAATAAGTTATATTTAATTACATGCTTAGTATGTGGCACTATCTCCTAATTCTGATCACTGGGGAAAACCACATAGGTCATATTTACACAAACATAAATTAATTGGGAGTTTACTCATTCATAATTCATCTCTAAGAATACATTACAAGAAAACAAAACTGCAGATATACTTCACCTACCACACTTGTTCCTGTAACTCTGAAGTTCACAAAAAGAATATTTAACATGTTAATATATTAAAATTTCTTTAAATATTTAACATATTTTATAAATCTTAGACATACACAAAATCTTCAGCCTCTAATTATTTAATCCAATGTGAGTAACCTGGAAAGATTATCAAATATTGCAGTCATGCTGCTACTGCAAAGTACTTACAACATAAAATCTTGTTCCCAGGAAGGTTGATCACCACGAACTGCTACAGTTGTGCTCTTCACATTCTGTACTTTCAGGGTCACGTATGTGTTAAATTTATCTTTAAAACAATGCAAAGTGAAGATGTAATACCTAGTGCTCAGATTGTTAACCAATCACACAAAGCCCTTGGAATTAAATAATATCCAAATTAAAATAAGACATGTATAGGGCCGGGCCGGTGGCTCAGGTGGTTAGAGCTCTATGCTCCTAACTCCGAAGGCTGCGGGTTCAATTCCCACATGGCCCAGTGGGCTCCCAACCACAAGGTTGCCAGTTCAATTCCTCAACTCCCACAAGGGATGGTGGGCTCTACCCCCTGCAACTAAGAGTGAACACGGCACCTTGAGCTGAGCTGCCGCTGAGCTCCTGGATGGCTCAGTTGGTTGGAGCGCGTCCTCTCAACCACAAGGTTGCCGGTTCAACTCCCTCAAGGGATGGTGGGCTGCGCCCCCCGCAACTAGAAAACGGGAACTGGACCTGGAGCTGAGCTGCGCCCTCCACAACTAAGACTGAAAGAACAACAACTTGAAGCTGAATGGCACCCTCCATAACTAAGATTGAAAGGGCAACAACTTGACTTGGAAAAAAGTCCTGGAAATACACACTGTTCCCCAATAAAGTCCTGTTAAAAACAAATAAACAAACAAACAAAAAAACAAGACATGTATAAAGAAAAAACGAAAATATATATTGTACAGTATAGCATCGCTCTAAGCATAGTAGAGTTGCAAAAAAATTATAAAACATACACTACTTTCAAAAGCATCATTTACCCAGGAGACACACATATACACACATATAAACTAAAACAAAACTTCATGAAATTCAAGATGTGATACACTGATATTTACTATTCTAATTTATTTAATCTATTAAAATCTTAATCATAACCAACTAAATAGATTTTATAGCCCACCGGTGGTTTGAAAATACTAATATAATTGATCTGGTAGTAAAGACATATAACTTTAAATGTGGGAAAGAATTAAACACCATAAGAAAAAGAGAAAAAGTGATAAAGGATTGTCGAAGAGTTACCTCTAGCTGTTGAAAGGGATAAGAATTCAGGATAAACTCGCATAAAGGAAGTGGATTTAAAGCTTGATCTACTTGGTTATCAGAAATGTCATCACAGAGTTGGTAAAAGGATATTCTCTAACCTGAGAGCATAAGTCGAGTGCCAAACAAAGGTAGGCGGCCTGGAACTCAGAAGTCTGACTACTGCTTACTTAATACATGACTTTCTGCACTCGCCCTACTACCTTCACGTCAGCCGTGATTAGGGGCACTAAACTGAGAGCTCACTTTTCTGTATAAGAAATTAATCCTAATTTTATAAAATGAAAAAAGGAAGATAATAATTTTTGACCTACCAAACTCGCAAAGACTGCTTAAAATAATTATCTAAAGTTATATTCGCCATGTCATGAACTTCTAGCAGAAGATAAATCTTTCTCTTAAGTATCATTAAAAAAATATGTCATTTATATATAATCCCCATCTGTATCCAGTGCGTCAATGCAGGAGACCACTGAGCTATGTTTTCTATCATGTGATTCTGTACTCCACTCTCCATATCCAACCACAGGCGATTAGACCAGGGGCAGACACCACGCACGAGCAGCGGCTTCATGGGCTGGCCAAAAGCTGAGACCAATATGATTCTCTCTCAAAAGATTTTAAATAGGGAAAACAGAGAAATAGTGAAAATTGGTGGTTGGTGACGAAGCTCCAAGGAAAGGCATACAAATTCCAATGGATATGCCATTATGGGCTGTAAGCAAGCATAGAAAGCCAGCTGGAAGAGAAAAGGGAGCAGAACAGATTCTCAGAAAAAAGGGAACTCCTAACCCAGAGCCAGGGGAGAGAGCAGTAGGCTCAGAACCTGCTTAGTTACTGTTGCACCCAAGGTTCGGTTTCACAGATTTTCCTGGGTTCCCAAATATGTTCGGGTTTTTTTCCAGTAACCCCCAGGACTCTCCCTTTTCCCCAGCAGTAACCAAAGCAACGTAACATTCACAATTAAGGAAAATGTGTATTGAAATAAGGAGATAACCATTTTCTACCTTCACATTGACAAAGATTAAAATATTTCATATTATCTAATGTTGATAAGGATTGGGGAAAATAAACACTCACATATTTCTGGTCTGAGAATAATCTAGTAAAAACTTTCAGAAGAACAACTTGGCAGCAACTACCTAATTTAAAATACATACCTTTGGCCCAGTAATTCTACTTCTGGACTCTAGTGTACATATACATTTGCAAAAGCAGGCAATGATAAATGCACAAGAACATTTACTGTTAAGAATAGCAAGAAATTGGAAATAATCTAAATATTTATCAATCAAGGACCTAAGGTGCAAATCTACAAAATTCTGTACAACACTTTAAAAAGGAAGAACCAGATATATGTATCTGTATATATATGCACAAGAAAAGACTTTCATGATGCATTGTCAGAAAAAAAGCAGGTTGCATAAAGATTATGTGCAGCTAATCCATTAGTGTACACATGCATATACACAGAAAAAAATCTGAAAAAGTATATAAAAACCTCTAAATAGTTACTTCTAAGAGATAGAACTGAGAAGGTCAAAAAGTAAGTGAACTTTAACTTTTCATTTGATATACAGATATAGATTTCTTGAATGTTTTACAATAGCATTGATTTTTTTCTCAGCTTTACTGACGTATAACTGACAATCAAAAATTGTATGTTTTCAGGTATACAACCTGATACTCTGATATACATATATGTTGTGAAATAATACCAAGCTAATTAACATATCACCCTCTCAGTTACTATTTTCTTTGCATAAATGTGTGTGTGTGTGTGTGTGTGTTATGTGTGTTAAGAACATATAAAATCTACCCTCTTAGCAAATTTCAAGTATATACTTCTTGTTAACTTTAGACATTGGTGTACATTAGAGCTCCAGAAATTATTCATCTTGCATAACTGAAACATTGTATGCCCTTGACCAACATCTCCCCATCTGATTTTTAACTAATAATTTAAAGAAGTAATTTAATGAGTTAATTAATTTAATCAACAAATTCAATGAAATTGGTGTTTTAAAAGATTGCTTTTAAATCACAGCAAATATGGGAGGACATAATTATAGGCAGGTCTTACCTGGTGAACCCTGGAATTTGGCTCTTTTAACTGCAAGAGAAAAAAAGGGACACCATGAAGAATTTTTGCAAATTAACTTATTCAGCCAACATTTATTGAGCACCTATTAGCCTACGGTTAGAGTCAGGACTAGATTTTTAAGTCCAAGTCTTTAGAAGAGAAAAGAAACTGGGACTTCTGATCGAAGCTTAAAGACAAAGTTAAAAGTCAGCCAATCTAATCTCATACTCAACGCAAAAATCTCTCACAGCCTCCTAATAAGGAGGTAGAGGGAACTAAGTTACTTCTGTGGCAAGCAACCAGTTTCATGTCACACATCTTTTTAAGGTTTAAGTTAAATATGTTCCTTATTTAAAACCTATCATAGAAATTCCTTCTATTCCACTCATGCCAAAAGAGGAGCATAACAGGCGAGACCTAGACAACTGGTTTTAAAGAAGAGTGAGAAGTTAACTTCTTTCTGGGAATAAGCAGACATATACAGGACATGCTATGCAAGAGTTCTGTTTCCAAAATGTCAGTGGAGAACTGCACAGGGGGAAAAAAAAATCCCACACTGGGACTGAAGTATGCTAACTCCTAGGAAAGGTCAAAGACCTGATAATTTGACCTGAAAAAAACTGTTAAATTCCAGAAAGCACCAAATACCTATCAAATATTTCTATCAATGAAGATTAGGGCTAAGTGCCACAGGGGGGAAAAGGACAAAAGGAAATCAAAAAACACAATGCCTGAAGATACTTGAGGGTACAGATAGACCTGCCATTCTCCATGCCCTGCATTACAACTGAAAGCTTCACTTTGGTGTCTATACAACTCCTCCTTCATACTTCCCAGAGATGGGTGATTCTGGACCTCCCACAAGGCCCTCCTGTTTTTCAGGCAGCACTTAGTGCTGAAATCTATTTCTTTTTATTGAATCAAAGTACCATATTTTGCCCTGTATAACACGCTCCCATGTATAATACACACCCACATTTTTAGCCAAACTTACACTGAAAAAACTCTTTTGTTTTGATTTTTTAATTCAAATTTTTATTTGTTTACATTTAGTTACTTGTGTTTTGAATTATAAAGGAATTTTAGCATTTATTTTTTCACATATTATGGTACAAGAAATTTTATGTACCAAATAATTACAAAACACAAGAACAGATACAAGGTACAAGAAATTTTATGTACCGGTAACAAATTTACAATATGAATACATCATAGAAGACCAAGAACTCTTCGTTGTTGCAAGTTTGTCGTAAATTCAACAAAACCGATTATTGTATTACCGGGTATTATTTTGCATTCTTTTTCCTCACAAATTTGGGGGAAAAAGTGTGTACCATACACAGCAAAATACGGTACGCTTCCCACGGGACTGCCCTTTGTAGTACTAATGTCATTTCCTCTCCCCAATTTTTCATTAACTGCATTTAATTCAAGATTTACTGTAAAGTTACAGTAATCAAAACAGTGTGGCGCTGGCATAAACATAGACCTAGATTAAGGAATAAAATAGAAATATATAAATATAATATGTACAGTATATAATTATGTAAGTACAATATATATTCTCTTTATACCATATGCAAAACTTAACTTGAAATGAATCATGAATAGGATTAAATGTAAGAGCTAAAATTATAAAACATCTCGGAAAGAAACAAAGGAGAAAATCTTAGTGACCTTGGGTTAGGCAAAGGCTTCTTAAATTAGATACAAAAAGCATGAAGTTTAAAAGGGAAAAAAATGGATAAACTAAACTTTGCCAGAATTTAAAACATGTTTCTCAAAAGACACTGTTAAAAAGGTAAGCCATAAACTGGGAGGAAATACTAGCAAAACATATCTAATAAGACTGGTAAATGACTATAAGAAGAAATCTCAAAACTCAATATTAAGGAAACAACCTACATTTTAAAACTGTACAAAAGATTTGAATGACACTTCACCAAAAAAAGATACAGAGGTGACAAATAAGATTCTCAACAGCTAGTCATCAGGGAAACGTTCATTAAAACCATGTGATACCACTATATACCCACCAGATCATTTAAAATTTTTAAATCTGACAATACCAAGTGGTAGGGAGGATGTGGGAGCAACTAGAAATCTCACATTGCTGGTGAGAACACAAAATGGTACAACCACTTTGGGAAACAATTTGGCATTTTCTTATAAAAGTTAAACATACATTCTTCCAGCAATTAGCCATCTAAATATTTACTCCCGAGAAATGAAAACTTATGTCCAAATACTTATACATGAATGCTCATAACTTCCTTATTAATAATAGCCAAAAACTAGAAAGAACCCAAATATCCGATCAACTGGTAAACAGATAAACAAATTACGGCATAGCTATACAATGGCATACTACTCAGCAATACAAATGAAAGAACGACTGATACAGGCAACAAGGATGAATCTGAAAAGTACATTTTGCTAAGTGAAAAAAGCTAGACACAGACTCTGCTTTCATTTATATGACATGCTAGAAAAGGCAAAACCAAAATAGAAAGTATAGCAGTACAAAGGAACACAGGAAATTTTTTGAGGTGATGGAATTGTTCTGTCTTGACTGTGGTAATGTTTACATGACTACATTTATTGGTCAAAATTCCAAGAGTACACTTAAAACAGATGGATATTATAGTATGTAAATTATACCTCAATAAAGTTGAAAAAAAAAAAATTCCTCCCAGCAATCCCATACTTGGGAATTTATTCTATAGATACCAGAGGTGCAGAAAGAAGTATATACCAGTTAATAAATTGAAGTAATATTTATAATAGCAAAAAATTAGGAAATTGAAGCTTTGCACAGTAGCAGTATCATAGCCAATGAGGTTTATCAGAGGTTCAATTATTGCTAATTGAAAACTTTTCTGAAGAGGAATAAGAGGTCCAAAAACAAGTAAGTCATGGGAATGTAATATACAGTATAGGGAATATAGTCAATAATATTGCGATAGCATGGTACAGTGTCAGATGGTCACTGGACTTGTTGTAGTGATCACTTCTTTAGGTATATGAATGTTGAATAACTATGGTGTACCCCTGAAACTAATATAATATTGTATGCTAGCTATAGTTTTAATTAAAATCTTTTAAAAATTAGGAAATTGATTAAATGTTAAATTATCTAAATGTGACAAGCAAAGCTTTAGAATTTTCAGAAGAAAATATAAGGGAATGAATATCTTGCTTGGTTGGTTGGTTGGTTGGTTGGTTGGTTGGTTGGTTGGAAGGATGAAAGGAAGGATAGATGGAAGAAAGGAAAGAACGGAAGGAGGGAGGGAGGAAGGGAGGGAGGGAGGAAGGAAAGATCGATATACATATTTTATAATAAAAATCATGAAAGGAAATATTGCACACGAACTCTGAGAGTGTGATTTTATCTTGGGAGAGAAGGGATTGAGACTGTAAAGGGGGCTTCAACTTTATCCATAATACATTATTTTTTAAAATCTCAACCAATATGACAAGACATTATGCTGAGGGAAAGAAATCAGTCATGAAGGGACTTTTAAAAATTGAGGCAAATCATATTTTATGATTCCTTTTATATGCTATATCCAGAATTAGAAAATCTAGAGACAGAAAGCAGATTAGTAGTTACCAGGGGATGGAGGGAGAGATATTACTTCAGGAGTATGGGTGTTTTTGTCAGGTGATAAAAAATTTTTAAACTAGAAAGAGGTGGCGATTGCACAACATTGTAAACATACTAAATACCACTGAACTGCTTACATTAAAACGGCTACTTGTGTTATATGAATTTTGCCTCAATTTTTAAAAATATGTCTATACAAAAGCTTGCACATGAATGTTCACAGCAGAATTATTCATAACCCAAAAGTGGAAACAACCCAAATGTCCATTAACAGATCAACTGATAAAATGTGGTATATACAAACAACAGAATATTATTCAGCCATAAAAAGGGACAAAATATTGATAAAGCCTACAACTTAGATAAACCCCAAAAAGCATTATGCTAAGTGAAAGAAGCCAACCACAAAGGACAATTATATTGTATAATTCCATTTATATGAAAGCTGTTGCAGGATTCCAGGTGAGAGAATGGAAGCCTACATCTAGTTGGTGAGAACTAGAAGGGAGAGGAAGCTGAGAAGGGAAAGGTCATGACATTCTGTCTTGACAAGGAAGCACAAGACTGGAAGAGCTCAGCAGCCACTACAACTCATGGCTGGCATCTCTTCATAGACTGGAGAGGCATTGAATGCTGGCCACTCTATACCCCTAGATAAGGTACAGCATAAAGCAAGTAAGCATGAAAGAGAGGAGAGCATAGCAAATACACAGCTTCTCCTCTAATATCCTGCCTGCCCCAGCAAGCACTACACACGCTCCCCTTAAAGAAACTTCTAATGGGAAGGAGGGGGGACTATTGTTTTTTCTAACAAAATGTATAATGCTTACTGACTCTTTAAATTATATGCACATAAAACTTTGATTAAAATGTAAAAGAAAAAAAGCAACATCAGCAGAAAAGAATAAAGCAGGGGGAAAAAAGATTATATATAGAAAACATTTAGCTTAATGGCCAGTTGTAGTTGGTCCTAGAATCTGACTACAGAGGTCCTTGAAATCCAACCTACTTCCATTTATTATTAGTGTGATCTTGGTCAAGCTAATTATTTGTCTGTCTCATTTCCTGCGAAATACAGATAACAAGAATGTGAGGACTGAGTTAATAAATGTAAAGAACTTAGATTCTGGTATAGAATAGGCAGTTAATAAATGTTAGCTATTACAATTGTTATAAAAAATGACAAAAAGGTAGATTATGCAAAGAAGAAAACATTAATAAATATAACTCCTGTCCATAATAAGGACATTCACAAAGCACTTTATTTCCACAGGTTCAAAATATTCCTCATTCTTCAACACCAAACACGAATATTATCTCTCCTACTAAACTTTCCCTTATTTTTTGCCAAACAAATGCTGTCAAAAAACATACTGTCTTCCTGCTCCAAATTCCCACAGCAGTTTATATGCTCCTCATGTGCCTCTTGCTTTCTATCTCCCCTTAAAAGTTATTTACATCAAAGTCTTAACTCCTATAATGGGCAAAAGCTCTTTAAGGACAGGATTCATTGTTCCATTCATCAGATTATTTCTCTAAAATTCCTTGCGTATAATCTTGATAAGCGGCGTCTGAGACAATTGCTTTTTTGGAACCCTTAACACTCCCTCAAATAAATATCATAAATACCTCTGCAACAGGGTTTTCTTTGGTAACCAAATAACATAATTAGAAATCTATAGGCCTTACCTATAAAGTTGGTTGATGCAATCTAATTACAATAAAGCAGTTTTGAGTTTAGATGCCAATGCTACCGCTAAAATATAAACATGTGACTGTCTTTTTACTTTTACATTTTTCAAGGATCAATGGATTATCTGTGCCTAGTCCCAAAATGCCTGGACATATTAAAGAGTCAAGACCGTATTTGGTTGGCCCCACAAAATGAAAGGACCAATGGCCATTTTTCTGAAACAGCCTGAGACAATGTAACTGGTGGTTGAAGGACTCTGGTTCTTTGAGGACTCAAAGGTTATCAGAAGAATTCTACTTATCCTTTTTTGATGTCAGTATATACCAAAAAACATATAATCTTCAATTTTCATATTTGACAAAGTATTCATCTTCTGCTCTTTCTTCCCCTCCTGGATCTTAGGAGGCAGCATTAAAGCTTGTTTAGGTTTTATCCAGACTGTAAATCTGTGTTCTCTAGACAAAGGGCCACTAATTTAAAGGATCTCAAACATTAGTCTTTATTCAGATTAACCCAAATGTATACAGTGTGTCAAGTATACTAGGCACTAGTGAGATACAAAGTAAAAACCGGGTCTTTTAAAGTCTGTAAGAAAATAAATGTAGAAATACAAAGTTACAACATAAATGCTACAATGAAAGTAAATACAAGGTATTTCTTGGAATGGGATAGGGTTACAGTGATGATAGTGAGAACTATGAAAATAACAACATTTTTGAAAACACACTGCCACTTAATCCCTTAAATGATCACTTAATGCCTACAGAAACTTTATGAGACGAGCAGTAGTATTATTTCCATGTTACAGATAAGGAGACTAACTGGGTCCGAGAGAGGTTTAGACAATTTGCTCAAGATTACACAGCCAATAAGTAACAGAGCTGGGACGCCAACTCAGGCAGTCTGACTCCAAAACCTATTTACACTCTAATCACTACGGTAGGTTGCCATTTTCCTGGTCTAGATAATATGGATATATTGCCAGGAGGTATCCTCACTAGCTTCCTCCATTTTGAGTGGAAGAGGCTTACGGAATTTAGGAATCTTTTCATTTCTTCCCTCAGACCTCAGGGCTCAACAGGTGACTGACTCCATAATGTGCCATTCGTGCACACAAGAGGGCCTGACTGAGGAACTGGATTCGAGAGTATAAAGATTATATTCTCCAAACTGTCTTTCGTATCCCCATGGCAATATTGTGGCTACCAATTTGTGCTTTCTAATCCTCTCACCTTCTCTCTCATCCCACCCCACTCCCATCTAGCAACCCTCAATTTCTTCTCTGTATCTCTGAGACTATTTCTGTTTAGTTTGCTCATTTATTCTGTTCTTTAGATTGCACACCTAAGTGAGATCATTTGTCTTTCTCCATCTGATTTATTTCACTTAGCATAATGATGGCTAAGAAAAAATTGGCTACAAATATAGAATAAATTGAATATAGCAAGTATACAACTCTTTTTTTAATAGTGAAGCCCCCATTCCATGGTCTAAAGGAAGAAAAAAAGCATCCTCCAAAACATGATCTACAGGACATGAAATTTTGGAGGGTCTAGAAAAAAAATGAATTTTCTAACCTACTTAGGTGATGGTCCAGGCTTTCCAGTAAGATGAAAATTCAGTTTAGTGTAGACAAAGGTTAAAACACATAAAGTAGAATTATTGTGTGGCTATTTCCATGATATGGAACCAAATCTTCAACCTAGACATTTTTCTGTGTCAGTCTACCTCCTTACATGCATGTTATTTGCCCATTGCTCTTTCAAGACGAGTCACAGCATTTGTAATTACTCTTGAGAAGGTCCCTGTGCTTTCTTTCTCAGATGGACTTTTGTTATAATTGTGCTTCAGTGTGTCCTAGCTTGATTCCTGCCCTTATTGTGCTGTAGATGTCCTTTGCTCAGTCATCATAAGCAATTTCTTGAGAATCCAGGTTAACTAGTTAATATGTATTCAAAGATCTGTTGCACCAGGCATTGTAAGGCTGCATTCTAGAGCCACAGTATGCGCTAGCCCAGCACTGTGGGATAGAACTTTCTGCAATGATGAAAATGTTCCACGTTGGTGCTCTTCATCATGGTGGTCACCAGTCCCATGAAGCTAGTGAGCTTTTGAAATGTGGCTGGTATGACCTAGTGACAGAATCTTTAATTTAGTTTTGATGAATTTAAATTTAAATAGCCACGTGTCACTGCTGGCTACCATATTGGAAGTGCAGCTCTAGTCTATTGAAAAGAATGCTAGGTTTGTTTGCTAGTACAGTACTAATTCCCTGAGCCTGTTTTCCTTTGTGTAAAGGGAACTAATAATTCTTTCCTTGACCACTTCTGGGGATCCTAGGGAGAAGTTAAAGAATATATGAAAGCCTATTGAGAAATGACCAGGCCTGAGGGATAGTATGTATTAAGAGCTATAAAACTGTGCTTCTTGACTGCAGTTCCATTTCTAGGACTTTATCCTAAGTAAAAAAAACATGTTTTTTTAAACAACCTTTTAATTTTATTTATTTATTTATTTATTTATTTATTTATTAAAATTTTATTGAGTAACAGTGTGTTTTCCAGGACCCATCAGCTCCAAGTCAAGTTGTTGTCCTTCAGTCTAGTTGTGGAGGGCGCAGCTCAGCTGCAAGTCCAGTTGCCCTTTTCAATCTAGTTGCAGTAGGCACAGCCCATCATCCCATGCGGGAATTGAACTGGCAACTTTGTTGTTAGAGCTCATGCCCTAACCAACTGATCCATCTGGCTGCCCACTGGCAGCTCGGCTGGGGCTCGTTGTCTTCAATCTAGTTGTGGAGGGCGCAGCTCATTGGCCCACGTGGGAATCGAACCAGCAACCCTGTTGTTAAGAGCTCACTCTCCAACCAACTGAGCCACGCAGTAAAAATTTTTATACATCTCTCATTATCTGTGAGGATAGGCATCAGAGGTTATTTATAATTGTGTTAGTTTGCTAGGGCTGCCATAACAAAGTACCACAAACTGGGTGACCCCTAATACTGGTCACCCACTAAACTCATTTCAGGATAAATGAAACTTAGTTTATTAATTTAATTTAATTTAGCATTCCATTTGGTGAACACACCACCGTTTATCCAAAGTTTATCCAAACTTCTACGGTGAGACTCTTAGCTTGTTTCTAAATTCCTGCCACTAGGCTTCAGTGAACATTTTCCTGCATGTCTCCTTTGACCAAGCACAAGAATTGCAATCACTGTAGTGGATACTTATCTTCAATCAATTGCTGTAGTGGATACATATCTTCAACTTGACTAGGTCTTGCCCAATTGCGCTGCTAGTTGTCATATAAACTTACATTCTCACCTACTGTATGTGAGTTCCCAAAACACTTTTCAAAAAAAAACTTTCTGTGTCAAATAATTTTCCACATACAATAACAAATGAAAGTAACAAACCAGTTTCTATTTTATAACTCTTGGAATAAAGACCAAATCTGTATAAACACAACAAAATCCAACAAGGCCAAAACATCCAATACGGTTTCTCCAAGGCCATCTTTCTTTCAGTGACTGTCTCTGAAACAGGAGCTATGCTCGGCACTTAATCCTAACTTTACACAATGTTTTTCGAACTTGTTTTTAACCCACCCTATTCTGAGAACTATCTTACACTGCAACAAAGTTCCTATCTTCTTACATACATGTGTGTGTACAGTATGTATATATGTTATGAAACAAAAGTCGCAGAAAATAATACTTTTCCTTATTAGCTACAACTTTATATTTTTCCCCTAATGCTGGTAACCCACTAAACTCATTTCAGGACTAATGAATCCTGCTCACAGTTTGAAAAAACACTGCTGTAGAGTGTACAATTTCCACTTTACAGATTAACAAAGAGAGGTTAGGTAACTTGCCCAAGGTCTCAGACTTAAACAGCGAAATCTGAAATTCAAACCCAGACTCGAAAGCCCACGCTTCCTGGAGGCCACAGCTTTCTCCTACAGCATTATTAATGCCAATTCCACACCAACTGAAACAGCTAATGCTTCAACTTATGCCCATATGAATGAAGGCAAAGAAAAAATACAAATAAATTCTGTTAAAATATGGTGGTGTGGATAGAATGATAAACAAAACCAAAGTTGCAAACCAGTAATATACCTATGATTTCATTCACTCATATACAGTTCTGAAAAAAGCCTTAAATATCACTGCTAAGCTTCTACCTAGCTTCATAGCTGTTCATCATAATTTAAAGAGAATACTAATGAAATATACATGAATATGCTACCCCATCCTTGAAAACACTAAATTAATTTCTGCAAGAATCAACAAAACTTACTACCAATAAGCTCCATCTCAAGCCAAAAGACAAACAAGTACTTACGTCAAACTTCAACAAAGCCAATGACTAATTCTAAAGTAAACACAGTCCAGTTTATAATTAAACACGCACAAGTGCTCAAATATATCTTTTAAAATGTTTTCTAAATAAATAAGCCTCAGTTGGAATAGAATTTACATTAATACACAATCAGATTTCTATGGTTACGATTTATCAGACCTAACTCAAGCTGGGTTACACGCGGACAGCATAAGGTCAGTCCAGCCCTCTCGCCACCTAATTCCTTCATTAGGCAACTAAGAGTGACAAGCCATACTGGAGTGTAAGGAAACATTAAGACATTATTTAATTCACTCAGTTTAATGTTTTAACTTTTAATACCTGAAACCATTATAATAAAATCTCTTACCTTACACATAAATAATAACTATGTCTTGGTCTTTATTAAAATCCATCAAACATCCCACAGGGAAGCCCACAGGTTATTATTTGCTGATACACAGCTGACACATACACATTAAATCAAGTTAAATATTGAGCATTACTTACAGTGTGAAAGATTCTGTGGTCCTGTTTAAGATACCTCAAACTAGCTGCAAGCTAGAATTAAAATCATTAAAGTGAAAGGGGGAGGCACCCTTCAGTGGTTTGTAAGAGCTTACTTCTCCCTTTGCAACAAAGTATGTGCATGTGCATATATTAATGTGTGTATGTGCATGTGTGTATACGTGGTTTTTTAACAGCTTGTCTCCCTTTTCCAGTTGCAACAGAGTGTAGACCTACCATAGATCTCAAGAAAGGCAGAAAGCAAGTTTTCTGGACATTACAGAAACCGCAATTACAGATCATAACAAGAAATTCCTGTTGTCAGCTTAAAAAGAGAACAGAGGTTCCAAGTGACTCTAGACGAGTCCTGCTCTGTAGAGGTGGCTGGATCATTCCAGCCAAGCAGCAGATACTGACACCACAAGATATGTTTGGCACCCAATATCAAACAGTGGTGTTTTGTTTCATTTCAGTGATTTGTGGTGGTTTATTTCATTACAGTGATCTCTTAACAGTGAGCAGATTGGAATTATTGATGCAGCAATTAATACATTCTCTTCCTTGTCTAGTTTGATTGTTTATACACATTTTCAAACAGCTTATAAACTGCTATCATAATTTCAAATGAGTCATTACATTGGCACCTTTAGCTTACTAGAGGTTTATCTCACTGGAAGTTTCTCACTAGAGGTTTCTCAAAGATCCTTTCCAGTTTCCAAAAACTAAAGATACAAACGCAGAGAGGCCTTGTCAAATTCTAATCTATAATATTACACTAGGAAAAATAAATCAGGATAAACTGTATACAAAGTATGATGCAATTTTAAGGAAAAGAAAAAAGTTACACACACACACACTACAGAGAAGACCAGTAGAATTATCATTTTTATTTTCCTCTTGATGTATTTTCCAAAATGTCTAGGGTGGGCATATATTGCTCTTATCATGAGGAAGAAAAACGGTCACCAAAAAGCTTTCCTTTACCACCCCAGATGAAATCTGTTCTATTTTAGTTGTTTATCTACAAAGTTGCTTATCATATTCTGTTCTATATCATAGTTACATTCTCTCCTGTCTTCCCTGTTAAGAGTACAAATTAGTTGGAGGATAGACCACATGTGTTTATCATTGTGAGCAACACAATATGATGTCTACAATAATGGCTTAATACGTGTTCACTAAGGCCGTGCTGTGCTTCAGCTGAAAACAGCAAGGCATGTTAGGCTAATTTCACATGGAGCACAGGACCTTACTCACTTGAATCAACTGTTGAATCCACAACAACAAAAACTAATATGCATACTAAATGCATATACAGTTCTTTTACCTAGATATACTTAACACTAGTAAATGTTAAAATCTTCAGGTATCCTTTGCCCCAGGCCAGCAGACCAGACCTAGCCAAGTAGGAAAGTCTACATTTTGATCTCTTGAGTTGACTTGATATAGAATGTCCCAATGCAATGATTACCTTTCTCACCTTACATGAAAGGTGGCCGTATTTCAGTAGAAGCCCATTTAATTCCCAGGTATGTTTTACATCGTAGGTCAAGCTTTATGAATAGTTTTCAGCTCCTAAGCTTTTCACAACATTGTACCTACCACTATACATGACCTGAGTTTTTTAAAACTGCAAGGGTACTTTCATTTCTACTGTCAATTTGACCCTCACTCCAATCCAGTGAGACTGGCACAAGTATTACAGTATCTTTCCCATTTGATAGAATATGATTCTGAATGAAGTTAAGAGACTTATGGATAAAATTTTTGTCGTTACCTAGTAAGACTCAAAGCAGAGTTCTCTTGAACCCAAAATCCTGGATTTTCCATTATACCACATGTCCTTGCAAGAAAAAAAAGGAATTCAAGTTGCAAGCACTATTAAGTTAGAGCCATAATGAACTCTCTAGCTGTAAAACGCCTGCTATAATACTACCCCCGAATACATACCAAGCAAACAGAAACCACAGCTGTAGTGAGACTGATTCGCAACCCACAGTGCAGTCATCTTCCCCTAAACATTACTTACAAAATACGACTTCTTTCATGTTCCAAAGCACTATCCAGACTTATTAATTGTGTATATATAGAAAGTCAGAAAACTCTAAATTCAGCTTTATGGTACATAAACGTACTAACTTCTGCGGGCCCAGTGCCTTCATCTATAAAATGAAAATACTAATAAAGATAAACTAACAAGGTTATTATGAGAAATATTGATCCTTACCTGCTTATTACAGAGCTTGACAAAGAGTAAAGGCTTACTAAATGTTAGCTGCAGCATTTCACCGACTCTAAGATGGTGGGACATTTTCTCATATTTTAAGAACTCTGAAGTCAAAATGTGTCTTAAAAACAATAATACGTCATAGCTCAATCATTAGTATTGTTTCTCAGTGGTACATAAAATAAGGATGCATCTTACAATCTCTGGCATCTTGTAATCAATGAAATGCATTACACTATGATGACCATGCTGAGTAAATGTTTACCCTGCCATTCCTCCACCCAACAGATGCACAAACAGATCAAATCTACACCTCTAACCTTGATCTCTCAAGTCAGGTTTCCAACTGCAACACACGGACGGACTGCTAGCACCTCAAATGTACCAAAACCGAATCATCATCTCCACAGAAGCTGTTATTTTGTTTGTTTGTTTCCTATCCCAGTTAATGACACCATAATGAAAAACCTGACTCCACCTCGACCTCCTTCCTCTTCCCCTCCCAGCTTAGGCCTTTCCTGTCTCTCCGCTGGAATTAAAACATTCCACTTCTACTCCTCATTTTATTTTGTTCCTCTATTTTAGAAATTACCAAACTGTATCTTGCAAAATATTTAGTTATACACATGGCTGTCTCCCCATCTTGGCTCCTAGTTTCTTGAGGGCAAGGCCCATTTTCTTACTTATTTTCTATACCCAGGGTGCCTAGTTCAATGCCTCACCCATAGTGAAATGCTCCGTATGTCTATGGAACAGATCACATCCTCTTTGTTTATAAGTTTCAGAACACGTAAGCCTCTATAAAGAGAGAAAAAAAGGGACTATCCAAGAGTAAAAGTTGTTATAACTTACAAAGGGATTTCACACACATGATCTCACTTAAGAGTTTAATTCTCAATTCTATGAGGTACATTGAACAGATAGTAACACTTTTTACTGTGGCTTAAAAACACTTAAATTGTGCGTTAAAAGTCAAGAGGCTTGCCAAAAGTTTTCAGTGGAAGGAAAAACAATTCAAACTCAAATATAATTACACATCCCATGCTTTTCATTTACAAACTTCCATCCGTCTGCCCCTCCCTCAGTCTCATGCCTACTAGCTGTCCTCTCTAACGTGGCCTACAAAGCCGTATAGTTGGGCTCTGCCTATCTCCCCAGCTTCATCTTGACCCATGTTTTCCCTTCCTCTGTGCTCACTACCTACATTTGCCTTCTTTCAGCTCTTGCTCCTCAGTGCAAGGCCTTTGCACACACTATTTCCTCTGCCTAGAATATTCTATCCCTTCCCTCACCTGGTTAAGGCCTCTTCTTCCACATCTCAGTTCAATCTTCACTTCATTTGGTAAGGCTTCTTTGACCTGAGTTAGTAACTTTCCCTATCACAAGTTCTCGTAACAACATGTACTCTCCTTTATAACACAGTTGTATTGTTTCCTAGTTGTAATTTTATATTAATTTCTATAATTCTTCTTTGCTTGATGTCTAGCTCCCTCACTAATCTATATAACCTGCAAGAAGGCAAGGGATTTTTTTTTTTTATCACAATTCTGCCTCAAGTACAATAGTTGTTGAAAGAATGAATGAATGGCCGTTTTGGTTCTCTGAACAGGACCATGGTGTCAGCAAGAACAGGCACCTTATGATGGCGGCAAGAAGGGAGCCAAGAAGAAAGTGGCTGACCCATTTTCTAAGTAAGACTGGTATGATGTGAAAGCACCAGCTATGTTCAATAGAAGAAATACTGGGAAAACACTAGTCACTAGAACTCAAGGAACCAAAATGGTATCTGATGGTCTCAAGGGCCCTGTTTTTGAAGTGAGCCCCGCTGATCTGCAGAAAGATGAAGCTGCATTTAGAAAAGTCAAGCTAATTACTGAGGATGCTCAGGACAAAAATGTCCTCGTTTCCACGGCCTGGACCTTCCCCGTGATAGAACATGCTCCAGGGTCAAAAAATGGCAGAACGTGACTGAAGCTCACATTCACATCAAGACTACAGATGGCCATTTGCTTCATCTATTCTGTGGTGGTTTTACTAAAAAACACACACTAATCAGGTTTGGAAGATCTCTTAGGCTCAGCATCAACAGGTCTGTCAAATCTGGATGATGATGGAAATCGTGACCTGAGAGGTGCAGACAAACGACTTGAAAGAAGTGGTCAGCAAACTGACTCCAGGTGGCATTGGAGAAGACACAGAAAAGGCCTGTCAATCTGTTTATCCGCTCCATGATGTCTTTGCTAGAAAAGTCAAAACACTGAAGAAGCCCAAGTTTGAATTGGGAAAACTCATGGAGCTTCATGGTGAAGGTACCAGTTCTGGACAAGCTACTGGGAATGACAGGTGCTAAACTTGAACGAGCCAATGGATATGAGCCCTCAATCCATGAATCTGTTTAAAATCCAGACTTTCAATGATGACAAATAAAACCTATTTGTGATGTTTTTAAAAAAACGACTAAATGAGTAAAACGTTCAGCACTCGCCTCAAGCTCGCGAAGTCATCCCCACCACCTTACTTTCAGCTGACAAATCTTGCATCCTACTTTATTGAGAAATCAGTTATCATCTCTCCCTATCCCCTTCTGATCTTGACTTTCCTTTTTACAGATTCCTTCTCTTCAAGCTCTAAACATTCAGATCTCCTCTCTTACAACCCTCAACCCTTCCCTTTATCGCAAAACTTCTGAATATGTAGCCTACACTTGCTGATTCAACCTCTTCACTTCCCAAATACTTCTCCACCACTGTAATATGATGCCTACCCTCACACTACTCTAATGAAACTGCCCTAGTTTTCAAATCCAATGATGCTGTTTTATCCTCAACCAGTATCATTCATCTCTATCAACTGATAATTCCTTCCTGAAACTCCCTCTACTCTAGGATTCAGACACTGACACAGCATCCTCCATCTTCCTGTGCTTCTGACCACACCTATCAATGCTTCTTCTGTCCATTCCTTTAGCTACATTAGCTCATTTTTCTCCTCTTTTATCCGCTATAGGCAATTTTATTCAAGCTAATGTCTTTATTACTAAATACCTACAACTCTTAAATATTTATCTCTAACAAGCCACAAATGTACACTTTCAAGTACCATTTTCAAGAGTCATCTACAGCAAGATTATTGATACTTTCAACTCAACATATCTTATATGTAATTTATCTTACAGACACCATAAACTCAACTGAACCTGACAACTTCCCTTTCTCCCTATGTATTTTCTTCCTCAATTGAGAAGTCTAGGTTGACTTCCAGCTTCCTGATTTAGATGAATAGATGTCACAGAGCCGGATGAGGACCATTAATACTATTTTTACATTAAGATAGTATTCACTCTATGCTTGGGATAGTGCAAATCACTTGCACACCAATCATCTCAGCAACACTTAGCTGTAGATAATTTCACCACCTCTAGTACTATCATCCTCAGTCAAGCCATTTTCCATCTCTCAGCTGGACTACTCCATTAGCGACTCTCCACCTCTCACCTGGATGCTTCAAATGGGCCCTCTGCTTCCAATGTTGTTAGCCATGGCTTCCCACCTTCCTCTATTCACCACAAACTTGCCATTTGTAAAACATAAATCCAAATATCACTCTTGGTTAGAACAACTCAATGACTTCCAATGCTGTTTAGAATAACATGCAAACTCTTTGGTATAAACTATAGGATCTTATATAATTTAGTCTTTGCCTACCTCTCTGTATACCATCCTTTCTTCCAATAGCTCTTTTCTTTTTCTCCTTCTCCTCAAAATATTTGCTTCCAATTCACTCTGCCTGAAAAACCTTGGATCTCTGACTGATTACTCCTTCTCAGCATTCAGGTATCAGCTCAAATGTCACCTCCTCAGTGAGGCCTTCCTGGATAACCTTCTTTCAAATAGTTCTCCCACTCAGATCACTCTCAGTCACTTTACCCTACTTTCTTTTCTTCACTGTACTTATCATTATTTGAAATTTGATTACTCATTAATTTTATTTCTGTATCTTCCTTTAATAGAATTAAACTCTATTAAGAATAAGAGCTTAATACATATTTTGAATGGATGTACAAATATTAAAGATGTGGAAGGTGAGGTTCATAAGTGGTGGAGCTGATACATTTACCAAAGCTTTTAACATCTACCTATATCACAGTAGTAAAAGCATAGTGAGAGTTAAAGCTAGAAAGACAGGCTGGAGAATATGATCAGATAGCTGATGAAGCTTAAGATTACAAAAGCAGAGAACCATGCCAAGGAGTGACACGCTCTATGATGTGATCACGGGTGTGAATAGCTGAAATGAAGTAGATATAGACGTTTCTATTTATATCATTTACCGCCCTTCTCCTTGGCAAGCAGATTTCCTTTACCCTTTTGCAGAGGAAGGCTCTACAAACTTGGCTTATAACTAATAGATAGTAATCATATAAGTGAGCTAGGCTTTTCATTGAATCATCTTCATCCCACTTGGAATCACATAAAAGCAATTATCTTCCCACTGTCCAACTGCCAGTCCCTCCTGAGCTGCCAGGCAGAGCTTCTTCACTCACTGCCCTTTAGTCTCTTTCTTCTCAGCATCACTCACAATAAAAACTGTAGAAATTAATAAACAGTTGCAAGAGAAAATTAATAGCCCAATACAATCCATAGGACTATCTGTTCTCCACAGTCCCAAATAAGTACTTAATGCACAGAAATAGAAGAAACAGAAGCAACAATAAGGAAAAAAATATATGTGTTTTTTTTCTTTTTGGAAATCTATATTTCCTAATGACTAAGAACTGTTTTTCTCTATTTATATGATTCTTTAGGAGAAAATAGTTTGTATACATACACTCTAGCATTATAGGAAATATAAGACCCAAGTACATCTTAAACTACGCTACAAGGATTCAATCAACAAAATCCAGACTGGGAAACAAATGATCTAGTTTCTTCAACAAATAAATTATAAAGAATAAAATGCAAAGAGTATGAGAGATGGAGATGAAACCTACAGATTGAAAGAGACATGAAAGGCCTATCAACCAATAGCAATGTGTGGAACTTACTGTGGTCCTGATTCAAACAAACTGTAAAAAAAAAAAAAAAAAAAAAAAAACAACAACAACAACAAAAAAAAACTGTAATGTTTATGAACCAATTGGAAATCCAAACACCAGATAGTTAATGGACTTAAGAATTTTCTAAAATGTGATACTGGTTTTGTGGTTATTTCTTTAATCCTTATCTTTTGGAGATACATACTGAAATATTTACAAAGAAAGTGATATGATGTATGGATCTGCTTTAAAATAATACATAAAGAAGGGAGACTGGATAATGTTATTAAATAGCTGATAATGTTGAAGCTGGATGACAAGAACCCGTAGTTTCATTATACAGTTCTATCTACTTTGACATTTTAAATTCTCCATAATAAAAAAGTTTTAAAAACAAAATATAAACAGTAGTATCGAGGGATGAGATTTTCAATGATTTTTTGGTTTTGTCCTTGCTTTTACCTCAGTGTGTTCCTATATTTTCAAGTCATCTTCTTTAGGCCTCTATTACTGCCTGTAAGCTCTGTGAAGGCAGAGACCATATCCGTCTTCTTCACCTCTATATTCTCAATGTGCCTAATGGTGTCTAACATATATAAAGCTGATAAATATTGCTGAATGAATAATTTCTTCAGAAAAACTGTATTCCTTTTTAAAACGTATATAAATGCCACTAAATT